>NW_005363729.1:161404-164040 GCF_000412655.1 Myotis brandtii
CTGCCCCGGGTGCCCGGCCCTGGCCGAGTTCCAGGAATCCGCGTGGAGGGGCCCGCGTTTGATCAAACAGGAGGAAAGTTGCGGCTCGCCCCGCCGGACGGCTCTTGTCCGCGGGGGAGCCCAGAGCTCCTCGTCTGGGTGGAGACAACTTCCAGTCCAGCCAGACGGGGCGCCCAAGCCTGCAGCGGGACGGGACCGCCCTGCCTCCCCCGAGGGCAGACTGGACCCGGAGTCCCGTGAGGGTCTCACCTCCCAGGAGGCCTCCACGCTGCACATCTGGGCTAGAAACCCGGGAAGCTGGGCCCGCACCCCGCACTCCCCTCCTCACTCAGCCGGCCGCCCCCTTGGAGCTGCCAGCAGGCCAGGGAGTGAGGGGCCACGATCCCCGGGGCCACTGCGGGCGCTGCCTCTCTGCCTTCCTGTCTCTGAGCCCCGTGAGGTCTCCCTCCAGCAGGCCCGCCAGGCTCCTGGCCGGGGTGGGCACCCTCCCATCACCCTCCCATCACCCTCCCATCACCCTCCCATCAGGCCCGGGGAGCCTTCTGGTCCGGCTGCAGCTGCAGAAGCAAAACGAGGAGGAGTGAAGTGAGGGGGCTTCTCCCACCTACACTACCCCCGTCCCCTTTGCACAGACAACCCAGCCCTTGATGCTGACCCGGGCGGGACCCCAGCCCTGTCTCCTGTCACCTCTGCAGCCTCAGCGTGAGAGTCCTCCAGCCCCTTCCATTCCCATCACCCGGGACCTGACAGGAGGGGACACCGAGGGGAGGCTGCTGGTGGGACCTGCAGGTTAGCATGCACACACCCAGGGGACGGATGCGTGAGATGCATTGAGGAAAGCACACTTGCTCTTTCTGTTTCTTTGTTATTTGACTTTTTAAAAAATATATATTTCTTTATTGATTTCAGGGAGGAAGGGAGAAGGAGAGAAATAGAAACATCAATGATGAGAGAGAATCATTGATCGGCTGCCTCCTGCACACACCACACTGCGGATGGAGCCTGCAACCCAGGCACATGCCCTTGGCCGGAATCGAACCTGGGACCCTTCAGTCCGAAGGCCAATGCTTTATCCACTGAGCCAAGCCGGCTAGGGCGTTATCTGACTTTTTTGCCACGGTACACGTCATTCCTGTGATGGGGAGCATGCGTGTGTTTGAGTGCATGGAGCATGCGTGTGTTTGAGTGCATGCATGTGTGTAGGTGTGTGTGTGAGGTGTGTGGGGGGTGCGGGGGGGATAGGCTAGACCCGCTGGTTCCTCACTGTTCTGTGCGCTTAAAGAGAGACATCCCATCTGACGCTCCCTGAGCCCCAGCGCTGCCCCGCCCCCAGGTGCCCCCTGCAGGTGGGAAGGCCAGCGTCTCCCCTGAAGACTGGGGGGCTCTGACAGCCTGGGTATAAGAGAGTGCGGACTCTCAGGCTCAGCTCTTTCCAAGCACCGGGGTCGCCTCTGTCTGAGTCCCCTGTGCCTTTGTCCTGGTCGCCAGCCTCCCAGCTCCTGGAGCTCGGGATGGCGCCTGAGCTGGGCCTGTGTGGGCACCGCTGGTCTCTCGGAGCTGAGCATCAGGACCAGCGGGTGCCCCAGAGAGCGGCCGCTCGGATATGAGAAGAAGACGAGGGCCCGGCCAGCGTGGCTCAGGGGTTGAGCATCCACCTATGAACCAGGAGGTCACAGTTCTCGGGGCACAGGCCCGGGTTGCAGGCTCCAACCCCAATAGGGGGCGTGCAGGAGGCAGCCGATCAGTGATTCTCTCTCATCATTGATGTTTCTCTCTCTCTCTCTCTCTCCCTCTTCCTTCCTCTTGAAATCAATAAAAATATATATTTTTTTTAAAAAGCGGACGTGGTCCTCGTGGCTGCCTTTTATCCTACGCTCCTCTCTCTTTATAAGTAGCCCGGACGCGGGCTGAGGCCACCCTCAGAGGAAGACAACCTGATTTTACCTTCCTCGCCGCTCCCAGGGCCCTGGCTCCGCCTCCAGCCTGGGCACCAGGGCTCCCACATGGGGATCTGGAGGGCCCTTCGGCCCACCGCGCACGCAGCCCGGCCTGTGGCCTTTTGGAGAAATCCTAGGGTTCGGGCACCCCATTTTCCAGAACAATGGGCGCATTCTGACCGCGGGGGGGTGCGGGTGGGACCGTGTCCAGCGGAAGGGACACCCCGGCTGCCTGTCCAGCCCGATAACCTCACTCCTGGGCACATGGCGTTGAACGTCAGGCCCACGACGCCGTCCGCTGGGTGTGAGAGTGGGCACAGCGCGAAGGGCACCCACAGGCCTCCCTGCCCACTGAGACGTGCCTGCCCTTTCGGGGAAGGAGTGCCCGCACGTGGGCCTGCGTCAGAAGCGCGCCAGGGGTGCAGGGGGATGGTCGCCGTCTCTGTGACAGCAGAGAACATGCCACGCCCTGGGAGCCCGACCCTGAAAGCTGTGGGGTGCGTGGTGTTCCCATCTGCCTCCAGCTCCCACAGGGGCCACTGGGCCTGGCCTGGGCACCCGACCCTCCAGGGCCTGTGCCGGACAAGACTTGGCGAGTGAGCCAGAGCGCGTGGGGCGGGGCCGGGCGGCGCTGGCAGGACACCAAGTCAGGACCCTGTGCCTGGCCCTGCCTGTCACACTGAACCCAGGGCCCGGGAG
>NW_005363729.1:164562-167540 GCF_000412655.1 Myotis brandtii
CTCCAGGGCAGCCCCGGAGGCTGCCTCCCGGGCCCCCGCGTTCCTGTCGGGCCGAGTGAACTTGGCGGAGTAGGGGGACCCCCGGGCAGAGTGGCCCCAGACGGACACCTGTCAGACTGGACTTTAGAGCGAGTCTGAGACGATTCGGACGTTGCTCAGACACACCCTCCTGCCAGCCACGCTGGGCAGGTCCCGGGGAATGTTGTACAGACAAAGGCTGGGTTTGCAGCCCAGGAAAAGCCAGCTGGGAAACTCCTCGCTGTGAACTCTTGGAAAGAACCACCTGGATATGAGAGCTGCCCGGCGGTCAGCGGCTGCTCCCAGACGCGAACAGCACTCCAGGGGCCTGCGCCGGCCCCCACATCGGGCCGTGGGATCCTCCCCGCTGAGCGGCACGGGGCTCCTCCTCAGAGACCGAGTGTCCACAGCACTGGAGCAAAGGGCTCCTGACACCTGCTTGTCGCCTGGAAAAGGGGCCGGGAGCGCCCCCCTCGGGCCTGGGAGTGCAGAAGGGTGCCCCGTGGAAGGTGGTGCGTGCGAAAACGGTAGGACGTCTCGCAGAGGTGAGAGGTCCCTGCTCCCATGGCACTAGGCGCTGAGGATCCGGACTCTCCTGCGTCCCTGCGGGATGGTGGCTGCTGAGGCCTCCGCTGTGTCCCCGGCCCCTCCCTGTCCAGCGGAAGCCGCTCGGATGCCTGGCCACCCCCGCCCCTCCGTGGAAACACCCACGCTTACTGTTTAGGAAGCTCCTGTCCTGCGGCCATCACAGCGCCCTGGTCCGTGCGCTAGTGCCCGGGGCTGATGTCATCAGACCACAAACGGGCGATGAAAACGACAGACATGTGTTCTCTCGAGTTGTGGAGGCCGGGAGTCTGAGATCCAGGTGTCCTACGGCCTCACTCCCTCCACAGGCCCCAGGGGAGGGTCCTTCCTGCCGCTCCCAGCTCCTGGCGGCGCCAGGTGGCCTTGGCTTGTGGCCGCATCGCGCCATCTCTGCCTCCACCTCCACGCAGCCCCTCCTCCGTGCATCTGTGACTCAATCCCCTCCCCCCCGCCTCCCTCTTATAAGGACACTCGCGATGGTATGGGGGGCCACGTGGACACCCCACATGGCCTCTTCACCTCAAGACTCTGAACCTAATGACATCTGCAAAGACCCTTTTTCCAAAGGAGGTCGCATTCACAGGGGCGGGGCACTACTCAACCCACCGCCGTCCGGACAGATACGCAGCCTCTGAGCCTGGAGCTCCCTGCCACTGCCCACGCCGAGGCCGAGCTGGCTATGGGTGTGGAGCGAGGGGTCAGCCACGGTGTGGAGCGAGGGGCCAGTGGTACCTGCTAGCAGCCGGCGTCCTGAGGGCGGGTGCCGGGCAGGCCCAGGCGGCGGGAGGACAGGGACTGGGAGGAGCCCCGAGCCCCCCGCACCCGCCCGCCCGGCCTGCCAGCGCTGCCTGGGCTGTTGCTTTTTCCATGGGGCCCAGTTTTACTTGTTTTCATTGTTAGCATTAAACCAACATTTTTCATGGAAATAGGTCCCAGATTAGATTTTCTTCCACAAGAGGAAGCAGAGGGGAAGCCGACGTTTACCGTGCGTCTCCTGGCCTGGAGTGCGACCCAGAAATCGAATTCATTTGTTCCTCAAAGTCTCGGAGCACAGTCCCCGAGCTGAGCCGCTGAGGCTGCGCGGGACTCGGGGTGCCACGGGGCGTGGGGAGGAGGCAGCTGCCGTAACACACACGCCTGTCACTCCACACCCTCTCGCCGCGACACGCAGAGCGTCTCCAGGGTGAGGATTCGGGCTCAGGGCATCTAAGAATGGGCCCAGGCGTGGAGTTCCCAAGGGAGGGGTGGGGTGGGCTCCAAGCCCGACCCCCCAGGGTGCTGGCTCCCAGCAGGACCGATCAGACCCGTGCTGACCCGCGGAGCCTGAGGGGCAGGCCAGGAGCCCCGGGAAGGAGTGGTGGCCCAGCTAATGTGGGGGACTCCGGGCAGGTTGGCTGTCGGAGGCTGACAATGGCTCAAAACAGGCTGTGGCTCTCGCCCCCAGAACCTGGACTGTGACCTTATTAGGGAACAGGGTCCCTGCAGATGCGCCTCCGTTAAGGGCCTGGAGATAAGGCGTTCATCCTGGCTCAGCCCTGGGCCCTAGACGCCACCCCGGGCGTCCGAGAAGAGGAAGACAGCGGAGATTACAGGGCAGACCCGAGGGAGAGATGGCGACAGGAGGACGCAGGCGGAGACTGGAGTGACATGGCCAAGAACCCTGGGGGTCCCCAGGAGCTGGGAGAGACAGGGGGACCCTTCCCTAGGGCCTCTGGAGGGAGCACGGCTTCTGGCCTCCAGAGCTGAGAGAGATTCCCCTGCAGTCACTTTAAGCCCCCTAGTCCGTCCGTCCATCCGTCCGTGGTCCTTCGTTAGGGCCGCTGCAGGTGACAGCCCTGCTCCAGGTGGGCTCCCACTCCCCGGGGAGCCCGGGACTCACAGGTGTGAGCGAGCAGCTTGACCCCCACGTAGGCGGGGTGTCTGGCGCCGGAGGCACCTCCCATCGGGGCATCTCCGCTCACCCACCTGCCTGAGCTCAGCCAACTGTGGCAGCGGCCGGCATGACCGCCCGTTCGGCATCCACGTGCCACCCCTCAGTCCAGGAGAACCCCGGCTCCGTGCCAAGGAACACGAAACAGAGCGTGCGGGCGCTACTGAGACCCTGGGCGGGGGTGTCTCCCGAGGGCCCTCCCCCGCCCCCAGGCTGCGCCTCAGCCTCGCCCGGCAGGGACCTCCCTGTGAAGCCCGCGGCTGGCAGTGCCAGTGCGGCGCAGGGGAGCAGCGGGGAACGCTGGTGACTGCGTTCTCCCCATGTTGTCAGCGAGGCTTGTCCTAACGAGAAGCAGCAGCGCCCCTGCAGTGTCCACGCCTGCAGGTCCCAGCACAGCCGCTCCCACCCGGCCACCCGGGCTCTGGGTGGGGAGGGAAGGCACCGG
>NW_005363729.1:167719-168088 GCF_000412655.1 Myotis brandtii
CACTGAGGACACAATGTCACCAGCCCTTCCGATGCCGCTCCTGCTGCGGTGATCCCGGGACAGAGGCGGACCCCTCCCCGACGTGAGAGGAGGCACCGAGCTCAGGGGCACGCGTGGCCTCCCTGGGCCTCAGTTTCCTCGTCTGCAGGCTGGGCAGCCTCGGAGAGAGAGCCTCGAGGACTCGGTGACATGGCTCACGCCTACCCGGGCCCGCAGAGGCGCGGGCGGCGTGTTTGTTCCTACACTGGCCGTCATGCAAACCGCGGCCACTCAGAGGCCTGGACGCGGAATAATCACGGAGCTGGTGCGAGCCCCTTCCCCACGGGCCCGGACCGGCTGCCCACGGCCTCCCTCACCCCCGCAGCCCCC
>NW_005363729.1:168131-174094 GCF_000412655.1 Myotis brandtii
GCGCCAGGAGAGTCCGTGGAGGCCGGAGGGGCTCACAGACGGGCTCAGCAGCTGGCCGAGTGCTCTGCTCGGGGGCCTCATGCTGTTGGCCTAAGACCAGCCGTGTGGGAGTGTTTACACCACAGAAATGGGCGAGCACTTCCCTCTGGGCCAGTCATTGAGCATCTACCAGCGCCCGCTGGCCTGCCCCGAGCGAGCCCGACCGCGGTCCACTCCCCAAGGCCGGGGGTGGCCAGCTTCCCCCCGAGCCCTTCATGGCATGTCACCCTGAGGGGAGGGATGCTGTTGGCCTAAGACCAGCCGTGTGGGAGTGTTTACACCACAGAAATGGGCGAGCACTTCCCTCTGGGCCAGTCATTGAGCATCTACCAGCGCCCGCTGGCCTGCCCCGAGCGAGCCCGACCGCGGTCCACTCCCCAAGGCCGGGGGTGGCCAGCTTCCCCCCGAGCCCTTCATGGCATGTCACCCTGAGGGGAGGGTGGGAGGAAGGATCGTCCCTCAGCCATGTCAAAGCCGGGATTTCCTGCGGGCGCCGTCTGATCTCCCGGAGCCATCTTTCCTAAACAGCTGTCCTCAGATACTGGCAGAGCTGTCGGCGGGAAAGGAGGGACCCACAGGGCCCGGAGGAGAGCAGAAACCAGGGCAGACCCAGGACACCGCTCTCCCTCCCCAATGGGGCTCAGCGCCACCGACCTTTCCCGGGGTCCTTCTGTCTGAGGGCCCCTCAGGCCTCAGCCATTTTCAGAGCCAGGGGATGGTTTCCTTGTGAATGCGCCCCCCTTCCCGCCCCCCCGTGCCCACGTCCCTGCCTCCATCTCCCAGAGGGTCCCCCGGGAAAGTGTGACCCTGCCCGGCAGGTGCTCAGGCCCGGCCCGTGTCAATAACTCGAGCCTGGGGGTCACCAGCTCCCTTATCTGCATTCCGTTTGGAACCTGAAAGCGGGTGGACTCGGGCGGTGGGCTAAGGGCAAACTCGGTCACTTTAGCTCCCAGCAGACACCAAGGGGACAGTGTCCTCATCACAGACCCCGACTGAGGCCCTGGGACCCCCCAGGGCGCTGTGTCCTCCCCCCCCTCCCCATTCTGGGCCGCGTTTGTGAGAAAACTATTTATTGGCTTCCACTCAGACCAGCAACCCGACATCCTGGGTGCAAAGCATGCTGGGGCTTTGTGTACTTTTTAAACAAAACAGTGAGCGGTCGATTTAAACTGGGGTTGACAAATGGCCTTTTGGGGGGGCAGGGGGGTGCATTGGTTGCGATTGCCTGACGATCAGTCTTTAGTTAACGGCGCAGAAAAAGGATGGGCGCTCCGCAGGGAAATGAGGAGGTTCTCTCTGCTTGTCACAGGCCACATGGTGCCTCAGACACATTCCTTTTGGACTCACCAGCAGCTCAGCGGAGAAGAAGGAAGACACGAGGCGCCCTGGCCGGCGGCTCCGCTGGTGGCAGCGCCGTCCGTGCACCGGAAGCGTTCGGGTTGGGTTCCCATCCGGGCGCAGAGCGGCGTTTTGAGTTCAGTCCCTGGTCGGGGCGTGTACGGGAGGCAGCTGATCGATGTGGCTCTGTCACCTCGATGTTTCCTTCTCTCTTTCTCTCTCTTCCTCTCTCTCTGGTAACAATCAATACGATGTCCTCGGGTGAGGATTTAAAAACCCGCTGGGAAGCCAAGTCTCGCCCCAGCTCAGAGCCGTGTGTGCAAAGCGCGCGAGAGCCCCCCACACGGGGTCTACCTCCGCCCAAGATGCAGACATGATGGGGACACTCAACCGGGTCCGTGCATCGCGCGTCTGGTGTCGGCCAGGCACCGTGTGGGGCGCTGACACACGGAACCGGCTCTCTCTCTCACAGCCCCCTGGGGACCAGGTGCTCCCCCCGCCTCACAGATGAGACCTGAGGCTGAGCCGGAGGGAAGTGTCGGTGGGAACCCGGGCCAGTCTTCCCAGCTCAGCCTCTACCCCCAACACCCTCGTCACTTAGGTCCCCGGACCAGCTCCTGTGTCGGGACCACCCTCGTCTTGAGCTGGGCTCAGGGGAACCGGGTCCTGGCTCAGAAGGGAGGTGGAGGCTGGCGCTCAGATGTCCGCGTAGGCATGGACTCGAGGCCTCGGGACCATGAGACACGTCCGCTCCCGAGGCAGGAGGGCCTGTGGGGTCCCTCGCTGCCTAACGCCCAGGCTGACCTAGTTTTCTCGTTGGGACGGGACTTCCAGAAGGACTGCGCCCGTCTGCTGTCCCCTCCGGGCTGTGAGTCAGCGCGGGAAAGTCTGGGTCACCTCAGCCGAGCAACGCGGCTGGGGTGGGGGTGCCTGCGGGCGCCCGGACAGCCCAGTCCTCTGCAGAGACTGTTCTCGAAGGCTGGACTGCGGGGCTTCCTCCGACGCGTCTCACACGCCAGCCCCCCCCCCCCCCCCCCGCGGGCCCTGCCGGTAGCTAAGGGGCACGCAGTCATGCTGAGGCTGAGGGAGGGGACCCTGCACCCCGACAGGCCAGGTCAGGGAGAGCAGGAACCCCGTCAAGCTGACCAGGGTTTGAGCAGAAGGCCAGAGCATGAGCATGGATGGTACCGGCCTTCTTCTGGAACGTCCTGGAAGCTTCGGGAAGGTTGGCAGCCCCCTGGTGGGTAGATGATATCAGAGGTCGACCAGACGGCCAGATGGTCTTTTGGCCCATTCTTTTTTATAGGGTTTGAGGAACTTTTTTCTGGAGTTTCAAGAACTTTTTTCTCCTTTCTCAGTTCTGAAGCCAGACTCTCTGAGAGCGTCCGGATGCCCACATGTAAACCCACTGACTATATTCTCCCCGCGTTGCCACGGGGATCGGGGATGGTTTTAGAGACATTCAAACAAACTCCGACCTGCAGGCCCTGGCCGGGCTCGTGACCTTGAGCGATTTACTTCTCCCCTCTGACCTCCAGCCCCTGCCTCCTGGGTTCCGGTGCGACTGAAGCGGAGTAACTCGCAGTGCGGGCTTGTCCCGCGCCCAGCCCAGACCCGAGTCTCGGCTGGACAGTCACGCCCGGCCCTTGTTCAGGGTGGGGAGACCGTGGCCCCGCCACTGGACCGTGACTGTGCTGTGTGGTGTCACAGCCACTAGCTGTGCATTAAATTCATTACAATTTAAAATTCAGTTCCTTGGCTGCACTAGCCACATCTCAAATGTCGAGTGGCCACTGTGGGCACAGCACGGACATGGTCCATCGCATCCACACACAGAGGTCCAGCGACTTGGACAGCGCTGGTCCAGATCCGCAACAGCCCATGGTCAGCCAGGCCACGGTCAGCCAGGCCACGGTCAGCCAGGACTCAGGTTTAAAATGCAGACCCCTGCCCGGCTGGCATGGCTCAGTGGTTGAGCATCGACCTATGAACCAGGAGGTCACGGTTCAATTCCTGGTCAGGGCACATGCCTAGGCTGTGGGCTTGACTCCCAGTGGGGGGGGGGGGTGCAGGAGGCAGCCGATCCATGATTCTCTCTCATCATTGATGTTTCTATCTCTCGGTCTCCCTCTCCCTTCTTCTCTGAAATCAACAAAAATAAATAAATATATTTTAAAAACTAAAATAAAAATAAAACGCAGACCCCTGTGCTCCGTCCTGGGGATTCTGCTGGGGGGAGCCCAGGTCCTGAGCCCGTGACCAGCACGTTAAGGAGCTGCAGGTGGTTCTGACGAGAAACTCGCTGAACTAACAGACGCTCCGCACAGATGAGGCCACGGAGGCCACGCCCCGTGCAAGCGAGGGAACCGGCCGTTCCCCCAGCTTCTGCCTTGGGACCCCCTCGTGTCCACATCACGCGGGGCCTGCGTGCCTGTGAGAGGTGCCCAGCCTCGGGGTCCCCGGCCGCCCCCACGGTTCCCTGTGCCACTCGGGGCCCTGGCGCGAAAGAACCAGTCACGTGGCTGCAAACCAGTGGCTCAGCCACACGCTCCGCGTCCGAGCCCAGCATGAGCCGCAGCTGGGAACATCCTCGCCTCCAGGATGTCTTAATGGAACGACTTTCACAGACAGCGGCGGGCGGGCCAAGAACAGCTTCTTGAAAATGAATCACGGAGCTCAGCCTCCTCTCTGTCCATTCAGGGCTTGTAAAGCCGGCTCTGGGCCCTTGGCAGTTCTGGAAAATTCATCAGCGTGGCCCGCAGGAGGGCTCAGAACACCCGCGGCTGCCCCTGCAGCCCAGGGCAGCCCTGCCCTTCCTCCCACGGCTCCGACCAGCGCCAAGGAACCTTCCTGGTTCGCTGGAGCCGCTGCCGCCTCACGTCCAAAACCAGCTTCTTTCATCCGCCCGTCTGCCGACCCCATGTGATGTCAGAGCGCTGCGGTTCCCACCTAGTCACCCCAGAGCTTCCCCGTCAGCCCGGCCGGGCCTGGCGCTGACGGCAGCCACGCGGGACAGTGCAGGCCCCCCTCTGAGGGCTCCTCACAGCTCCGCACCAGGCACCCCGACAAGACCATCTTAGGAGCCTGTACAACAAGCAGGTCAGACTTGCGCTGGCCATGAGTTTGACATGCTTGTGTACAAGGAGGGCTGCCCAGAGGGGGCCGAGGCTAGATTGGGGGCAGAAAGAGGGAGGGAGGGGATGGAGGGGGAGGGAGGATAGCAGAGTAGGAGTGGGGTAGGGGACAGAGGAGTTCGGAGAAGAAACACCTGAGCTGAATGAATGCCTAGAGCATGAAAGGACCAGAGCTTCCGTGGACTTGTGTGGGCGCCCGTGTTTCGAGAATGGACGGGGGTGGGGAGGCAGTGGAGGGCAGGGGCTGTTAACCAGTGGTGTGAATTTTGTCTCCCAACTGTCACTAAAATGAACCCAAAGCAATGAAAGCATGGATTCTGGGGGTCCTTGGCTGGTCTTCTGGTGTGAGCATGGGTGTGAGCACAGGTGCGTGCACAGGAGAGAGCACAGGAGAGAGCACAGGTGAGAGCACAGGTGCGTGCACAGGTGAGAGCACAGGTGTGTGCACAGGCCTGTGCAGCCAGTCTTCCTCCGGGGAGAGTGACCGTCACACTCAGCAGATGCTCCCAGGGCCGCGGCCCTTAGAGGTTCAGGCCCGAGACCCAGACGCGTCAGGAGCTTGTCCGGAAAGGGCTGGACGGCACCGCTCTCGGCTCTGCAGGCCACGCGCCTCCGCTGCCTCCACTCGGCTCCGGTCGCGGGCAAGCCGCCCAGACAGTAATGAGTGGTGGGCGTGGCCGTGTTCCAGCCGAGCTTGATTCATGGACTTGACCTTTGAGTCGCACATCACTCTGTGTGTCCTAAAACGGTCTTCTTTCTGGCTAACCTTTCAAAGCGGAAAAGCATCGCTAGCCGCGGGCTGTGCTCACTCAGGCGGCGGTGCTGTGGTCCAGCTTTGCTGACCCAGCCCAGGCCCAGCACAGACCTCGGCAGCTGTGCCCGTGGGTCTGCCCAGCCTCCTTCATCCTCTCGGCGGCTGCCCCCCCGGGCGGACGGCAGCCCGGCTCCTGGGAGGGGCCGGCCCCATTGGCTTCTGTGCTGGACACACTCGATGTGGGAGACACCATTCTCCCCGGGGAGGGAGGGCGTCTGGAGGCGAGTGGGAGGGCCGGGCGTTAACGGGGAAAGGCCGGGTTAACCAGGCCCCGGCTTAACCCCACTACTGGGAGAAGTCACCAGAAAGTGACAGGGGTGTCGGGGAAGCCGGCGGGCGCTGGGCGATCAGAACGCAGCCGCTCAACGTGTCGGGGGAGGGAGGGCCATCCCCTGCGGCGCGGGGGTCACCAGGTGGTCACCAGGTCTCTCAAAGCTGTGCTCGCTGCCCTGCAGCTCAGACTGGTCTGATGGGCCCTCGGCCAGAGGGGTTCGCCCTCCAGGGACGGGCTGCCCATCTGTAGCTCAGTCGTCGCTGTTCAAGGTGGCAATTTCCTGCCCGTCCACCGAGCTGCCAGCCGGCGCTTGGAGGCAGCGGCGGGGCCAAGAACCACAACTGCTGGGCTCCCAGGGGCTGCG
>NW_005363729.1:174493-175676 GCF_000412655.1 Myotis brandtii
CGCGCCCCCTCCGGCCCCTCCGCCCTCCCTCCCCCAGGATGGGCCGACGTCTGGGCTGCATGAACCAGCGCTTCTCCTAATCCTCAAGTGTCAAGGGTGATCCCTGACCGTGTCTGGCCGCCCTCCCACACCGATAGGTTATCTGTCCAGATGGTGACCAGAGGGCAGGCCGGGGGCTGCTCGGTGGGCGGGCGGAGGGAGGCGCCTCAGGCCCCACGCAGGCTGGGCCCCATGTCTCCGTGTCTGTCCTGTCGGATTCCTCTGGGGAGACACAGACACAGTCACCTTCCTCTCCACCCCAACCCGCTCGGTCTCCATGGGGCTGCCCAGCGCCCGGAGCGGACAGGCCTGTCGCCCACCTGGGGTCCCAGGGGGCACGATGCCGCCCTCCCTGCGAGGAGCCCGCCTGCTCAAGGAGACAGACGTGGACGTGGGCACTAGAGTCCCCCACGGTGGGGAAGGCAGGCGGCGGGGGCCTGGGGGCGCCCCGTGAGACGTGGTGAACCCCGACTCTGCCACTGACACAGCTGGTGCTGAAGTGCCGCGCCTGTGGGTTGGGCCCTGACATCTAAGCCCAATACAAAGCCGCGATACGTTTCCGTGCGGCACCAGTGGCTGCCACAGCTCGGACCCGTGGGATGAGTGGAAGGTCTGGGCTCTGCAATCGCAGCTTTTCCGAGCCACGGAGACAGAAGGGTTCCTCAACGAATGGCCGACGGGTGGGTAACTGCTTCCTCACTGGGAAATGCCAGTTAAGGTCTCTCTTACTCCAAAAACAGTCCCGTGCGCAGTGAACACCCCAGACGTCAGCATCGCACCAAGTCACCAGGACCTGGAGCGAGACCAGGGGGGCCAAGGAGGGAAGCCACCAGGCCAAGAGGTCACAGGGGAGAGAGGAGAGTTGCATTTGCATTGAAAATCCTCTCTCCCTCCCCCTCCCTCCTCCCCCCCCCATCGTTTGTTCGCTCGCTCCAACACCTACGCAGTGTCTACTAGGCACACAAAACGGGCGTGGCTCAGAGTCCAGGCCAAGGAAGGTTTCTTGGGGAGACAGCCTTCATCCCGGGGTGCCCATTGGCTTTGCTGAGATGAGCCCCTCAGGCAGCCGACGGCAGGCCAGCCACACTCAGTTCCCACCAGGCCAGCCCTCCCCCCTGGCCCCCGTGGCCCCTGTGGCCAGAGC
>NW_005363729.1:175733-175986 GCF_000412655.1 Myotis brandtii
GCTCCGAGGCCCAGGGAGCAGCTGCTTCTCTGTGTCTTTATCTCTGATCGCCTCTCTCCCGGGCAGGGCCGATGCCGCTCGGATAAAAGGCACAAGAAAAGACCATGTTTTTATCAGCAATCAAACCCCCATCGACAGGCGGGTCCTCCTCTCTCCCGGCTCCACGGAGCGCGGAGGGGGCCTCGGGAGTCCTCGGGGGTCCCAGTGTGTCCCCAGCCAGGACGAGGGTGGCGCCATGTCACCCACACTCGGG
>NW_005363729.1:176549-178601 GCF_000412655.1 Myotis brandtii
GGGAGACCAGGACGGGGCAGGGGGTCTTGCCACCCAATGGTCAGTGGTGGCCCAGAGATTAATGGGGGTCAGCGGAGCCCCCCCCCCCATAGAAGGCTGAGTCTCCCTCTGTCCACAGAGAAATGAGGCCGAGGGGGCACAGGACACCCTCCCGGCGGGTCCCGGGGGGCCCACAGCACAGCCACCGGCCACTCATCTCCTCTAGAAACTTCCCTCATTGGGCTCACTCCTCGGGGCCTCCTGAGGCATGTATGCCCTTTTCAATTTCATTTATTTTTTAAAAAAATATTTTCATTGCTTTCAGAGAGGAAGGGAGAGGGAGAGAGAGAAACATCAACGATGAGAGAGAGTCATGGATCGGCTGCCTCCTGCACCCCCCACACTGGGGATCAAGCCCGCGTGAACCAGACTTGCATGGCGCCCCTCGCTGTCCCGCACAGCTGGAGTGCACCCCTCAGGAATGTTCTAGAAGAGCAAGCTGCCCGCAGGAGGGCGCCTTCCTGTTCACATCGCACGAGGTACACGACTGGCTGGGCGTGGAATGTGGGGTCACAACCTTTACCTTTCAAGGTCACAGGGATGTGGCTCCCGGGCACTTCCTGCTGCAGAGAAATTGTGGGGCCAACTCGATGTCTGCCCCTTTTCGGGTAAGCGTTCTCTCCCTCCCTGAGGGCCAGCCGTGAGCAGGGGCCTTGCTTTTCCCACAAGAAACAAAGAGCAAATCGGCTCAGACGGCCCTCGGCTGCCAGGGTCCCGCTTTGGGCCAAGGGTCAGGCATGGTCAGACCGTCTCGACCTCACGCAGCTGTCACTAATTGGTTGGTGACCTGGAGGTGACCCTCCACCTGTCTAAGGCACATGCCACCCCTTCTGAGCAAGAAGGGAAGGTTGCCTTTCTGTATCTGTCAGCACGGGCTCAGTTATGCTGAGAAACAAACATCCCCACATCTTCATGATCAAGAGCAGGGTGGGGAACCTTTCTTCTGCCAAGGGCCATTCGGATATTTATCACATCATTCGTGGGCCATACAACATTATCAACATGAAAATCAGCCTGCACCCGGCCGGCCTGGCTCAGTGGGTGAGCGTTGACCTATGAATCAGGAGGGCACGGTTCCATTCCCGGTCAGGGCACATGCCGGGGTGCGGGCTCCATCCCCAGTGGGAGGCGTGCAGGAGGCAGCTGAGCATTGATTCTCTCTCTCCCTCTCCCTTCCTTTCTGAAATCAATAAAAATGTATTTTTTAAAAAATAGAAAGAAAATTAGCCTACTCTATTTCGTCAGACATTTAATTAACTCACCCCTGATGTGTTGGCAGGGCCCGCGGTTCCGTTCCCCACGCCTGGCCTAGAACAGAAAGTGTGTCCTGACACCTGCACGGGCGTCCGGGCCGCTGACCGTCTCCTGTCCCCAGGCAGCGGAGCGAGAGCCCTCCCCCCAAGGCCTCTGCTCAGAAACGCTCTTCCACTCGGGTTTTTCCTGTGAGAGCATCACAGGGCCACCTCCCTTCAGCGGGGAGGGCGTGCCATCCGCTGCCAGGAGTGCGGGGAGCGCGCCTCCGGGGTGCGTCTCAGCCAGGTCGTGGGGGGCGGCTGGAGCCTAACAGCGTGGTCTCTGCCTCCCTCTCCCTCTCCCTCCTTCTCTCTCTGTCTCTCCCTCCCTCTCTGTCTCTCTGTCTCTCTCAGTCTCTATCTCCCTCTCTTTCCCCCTCCCCCCTCCCCCCTCCCTCAGCCAGGAATGATGTAACCGGCAGCCCCTGAGCCAGCTTGTAAGCCCGAAGGGTCCTGGGGTTTAGGGGTTCTAGGAAAGAACTGCCCCCTTCCTCATGAGAACAGGAGAGAAGCAGCCACGTCTGGGGGTCCCTGGACTAGAGCACCCAGACCCCTGACATGCCCAGCTGGGCGCCCCGGGAGCCGGGACCTCCCTGCTGGTGGGAAAAGGGCCCCCAAGGTTGCTGGTCTCCCCGGCCACAGCCCCGGGAACGAACGAGCTGGCAGAGCCGTGGGTTTCAGGCCTGATGAGCATCGCAGACGCGCTGGGCCGCCAGCCTGG
>NW_005363729.1:181720-182290 GCF_000412655.1 Myotis brandtii
CGATCAGTCTCCCAGCAAAACCACGGAGCACATTTCACATGTCACCCCTTATGCCGAGCCCAGGAACCCAACCAGAAACGGAAGAAGGGGGCAGAGAGAGAGGGACCGAGAAGAGACAGGGAGAAAGGGGGAAAGGGGGGAGGGGGAAGAGGGAAGGGAAGGGGGAAGGAAAGGAGGGGGAAGGAGGAGGGACAGTCCCTGCCCAGGACACTGGCTGTCCCCTCGGTGGCAGGTGGAGGAAATGGGTGCGCAGAGACCAGCGGCACGAGCAGGTGCTCACAGTGGAGTCTGGCCGAGTGACCCGCAGGACAGCGCCCCTTACCCCTGCTCCCGGACGAGGGTGGCAGGTGGGGCCTACACGCACCAGTGGATGGGCAGCTGCCAGGGTGACCACAGGGACGGGCAGGTCAGCACAGAGGGTGCCAGGGTCGCAGGGAGAAGTGCTGGGGCCCCTGGGGTGCCGGTGAGAGGGGCCAGCCCAGAGAAGGAGGGGTACACCTCCTGTGCAGGGGGTATGGGGACAGAGCAGGGGCCTGGGGACAGAGCAGGGGCCTGGGGACAGTGCAGGGG
>NW_005363729.1:183970-184634 GCF_000412655.1 Myotis brandtii
CCGGAGGGAGCGGGAGGGCCTGGAGCCAGGAGGGCCCGCGGCCCAGGGCAGCGTGGAGGGGGAGCATCTGAGACGGGAAGGCCAGCAGCAGATATAAATAACCGCTCCGGGCGGGGCGGTCCCGCGGGCACGGCACGATTACAGGCCTCCAGCCGCCACCGGCCGCCACCCTGCCTCGCGGGGTCATGGGGTTCGATTCCTGGTCAGGGCACGTGCCTGGGTTGCAGGCTCCATGCCCAGTAGGGAATGTGCAGGAGGCGGCCGATCAGTGTGTCTCATTGATGTTTCTCTCTCTCTCCCCTCCTCTCTATCTAAAAATCAATAAAACATATTTAAGAAAAAAAAAAACATGAAAAAAACAAACAAACAGTGGGTCCAGAGCATCGGGGACTCCACAGCCCTGCCGACGGCTCGTTCCCACGTTGGCTGCCTGTTTCGGGAACAGAAAAACCCGCTCAGCGGCCCTCCTGTGGCGGATCGCTCCGGAAGGCACCGCCCGAACATCCTACTGGGCCAGAGCTCTGCCTTGTCCTGGGCAGTTTTTGGCCAAAAGACTAAGGGAACGAAACCAGGAAAGAGCAGGTCAGTGTCTGGGCTCCCGGCAGGCCCCCCGCGGGCGGCAGGGGCTGGAGCGGGCAGCGTGTTCTCCCAGATGGACGGGATC
>NW_005363729.1:185285-185698 GCF_000412655.1 Myotis brandtii
TGGGCCTCCAGGGCGGTGGCTGCCAGAGGGGAGGGAGTCGGGGGAGAAGGGTCCTAACCTGAGGGGACAGGAGAAGATCTGACTTCGGGGGGTGGGCACCCGGTGCCACAGACAGATCTCGTAACATAGAACCCACACCTGCAACCTGTGTGTTCGTGTTGGCCATTGTCACCCCCATCGACTTAATAAATAAAATTAAATTTAAGAAAAGAAAGTGTGTTTCCTGATGGAAACAAAGAGCCTGACTAAGGCCGAGGGGACAGGTCTCTGGCCTGGAGCCGGGTCCCCTCCAGAGCGGTCAGCATGACTGCCAATTGCGTCCTCGGAGTCGCCTGAGGGCGGGGCTCCGGGCCCTTCCTCTCCTGGGCTCCTGGCCGGTGCCCACGCTGTGCCTGGTGCCTCCTGGGCCACAC
>NW_005363729.1:185734-186405 GCF_000412655.1 Myotis brandtii
CACGCCCCCGGCCACCCAGCCCCTGCCCGGGCCCCACCCCGCCCTCCAGAGAAACAGCCATCGGTCGCCTCCTGGTCGCGCCCTGAACAGGAATCGATCCCGAAACCTGGGCATGTGCCCGACCCGGGATCACACCACCACCTGCTGGTGAGCAGGACGCTGCTCCCACCACCTGAGCCACGGGCGAGCGCTCTGCTCTTTCACGTCCACAAAACCAAGCCCCACATGCTCGCCAGTGTGGGCAACGCGACTCCTGGTCAGAAGACCCGGCCCTTTCCTCACGCACCCTCTCCCCTGAGTCATGCCCGCGCCAGCGCCCACCTGGGACGTCTGCGGAAGCCCTGGCACCCACACCTCCCACCGAGCACAGAAGCGGGACAGGCCCGCCCTGCGGAGTCGGCCTGACCTCAAAGGGGCACCCGAGGGCGTCTCCCACACCTGGCACCCCCACCCCTCATCCAGCACGTGCTCCATGCCCTGACACTGTACCTGCCGCAGCCACAGGGTCAGACCTCTGGGGACTCCAGCCGGCCAGCCTCCCGATGAATCCGAGTGATGGCCCATCCGTGCTCCTCCTCCTCTTCTGGCCACCATCCTGGGGGCTCTGGAGGCCGAGGCCACGGGGCTCGTCCACAGCAGTGAGAACGGCCAGGAGGCCGGGTCCCCGAGGC
>NW_005363729.1:188002-189749 GCF_000412655.1 Myotis brandtii
TCCCAGAGGCGGGCACTGCCGGGCACTGGCCGGGCTCCTCTCGGGGGCAGCCACACCCGCTGAGGGCGGATGCCTGAGGACAGGTGCACTCACCTGAGAGCCGGCCAGCCCCTTCCTGGAAGTCACGGCCCCGCCCCCAGGCCAGAGTGAGGGTCAGGGAGACCCCCAAGGCTGCTCTGGGAGCCCCCCTGCTGCCCTCAGGGCCACTGTGCTCAGCCCAGTCCCGCCCCTCCTCCCGGCCTCCGGTGCACACCCGGCACCCAGCAGGGAGTGGGTCCGCTCAGGGGCTGCCAGGCTTGGCAGGAGGTTCCTTCTATGCTCAGAAGGCGACAGAGGGATTGCCCACTTTGCTGCTGCTGACCCTCGCCCAAGGCTTAGCCTGAGGGTATCTCCCATTGCTGCTGAGAGAGTAAAAGGGGAAGAGCATTTCTCTCCCCGTCTCTCTTCCTTCCACTCTCACTAAAAAATCAATCAATGCACAAATATCTTAGGGTGAGGATTAACCAAAAAAAATCATTATGAAGCAGACACCATGCTTCCAGCACCCAGGCCACACGTGACAGACTCTGCTGGCACCCCCGCGGCCCCCAGAATAACCACCCCCCGACTCGTAGGTGACCACCCCCTCCGGCCTCCTGAGCCCTCGTTACGCAGCCCTCACAGCAGAGCTCGCGGAGTCTGTTTCCACGTTACCTAAGTGGGTCCTACAGCAAAGCATTCTTTCATGTCCAGGCCCCCGCCCCCCAAATAAGTTATGTTTTGGGGGTTTATCCATGTTGGGTCGCGGAGTCGGTCCATCCGTGTGCGTGCGTGTGGGTTTGGCGGCCTCGTGTTGCTGGATGCGGTCTCGCTACACGAATGCTCCTCACTTTATTTATTTACTAGGGGCCCAGTGCATGAAATTCATGCACTGGGGGGGCGGTCCCTAAGCCCAGCCTGCCCCCTCTCACATACTGGGAGCCCTCAGGGGATGTCCTACTGACGGCTTAGGCCCACTCCCTGCTCCCCTTGGAGCTGGCTCCGCCCCTGCCCCCTCTGATTGCTGGCTCCGCCCCTGCCCCCTTTGATCAGCGGCTCCGCCCCTGCCCCCTCCAATCACCAGCTCCACCCCAGCCCCCTCCAATTACCGGCTCCGCCCTTGCCCAGGCCTAAAGCCTCTGGCCGAGCCTTAGGCCTGGGCAGGGGCCCCTCAGCTCTGATCGCAGGCTCGGCCCTGCCCAGGCTGCTCAGGGCCCAGGTGGGGTCTACCTCAGAGTGACCTGGGTGCCAATGCTGTTCCCGGGACCCAGGCCGCTGGGTGCCGACATATGCAAATTAACTGCCATCTTAGTTGGGTCAATTTGCATACTCACTCCTGATTGGCCGGTGGGCGTGGCTTTATTGAACACCCTGGTACCTCTGGCTGTAGGAGAAGCCCCAGGCTCCTCGCACCCGTTTCCTGCCCAGCCCAGGACCAGCCGGCGTTGGAGACCAAGGCCTGGGCGCGGGGCGTGCTCATCGCTGTGAGGGCGCCGCTGCTCCCAGCCCCTCGGCCGCCAGGGCCAGGAAACACGTGTGTAAGGATCTGTGCTCACACCTGTAACTGCTCTGACTCGGTCCGTCTCTGTCCACACTGACCTAAGGTCTCCGGCCTTGGCCCAGTGCCCGGGCTTCCCGTGCTTGCCTGCCTCGCCCCGCGACAGGGAGAGGTCGGGTGCCGCCACCCCCACGTGTGGACTTGGCTGTTCACCCAGGACGCGGGCAGCGA
>NW_005363729.1:190275-190570 GCF_000412655.1 Myotis brandtii
GAGCACCTCCCAGCCCCCGCCGCTCTCCTCCTCCGAGCCGCCAGGCTCCTCCCCTTCCCCCGCGTCCTGTCTTTCCCGCGCACGGGCCCTGCACGCGGCCTGCTAGACGTGCACCCGCGTAGCTCGCTGTTCTGGGCACCATTTAACCGATTTCTGACAATGAGGTCAAGGGGCTCCATGAAGGAGCAGACTTTTCAACCGTCGATGCTTCAAACGTGGCTGCGAGGGAGGCGCCCCCCGCACATGGCAGTCAGCATGGCGGGCGCTGTGCCGCGTCCTGGCTCCCAGCTCCTCC
>NW_005363729.1:190665-191036 GCF_000412655.1 Myotis brandtii
TTTATTGAACACCCTGGTACCTCTGGCTCTAGGAGAAGCCCCAGGCTCCTCGCACCCGTTTCCTGCCCAGCCCAGGACCAGCCGGCGTTGGAGACCAAGGCCTGGGCGCGGGGCGTGCTCATCGCTGTGAGGGCGCCGCTGCTCCCAGCCCCTCGGCCGCCAGGGCCAGGAAACACGTGTGTAAGGATCTGTGCTCACACCTGTAACTGCTCTGACTCGGTCCGTCTCTGTCCACACTGACCTAAGGTCTCCGGCCTTGGCCCAGTGCCCGGGCTTCCCGTGCTTGCCTGCCTCGCCCCGCGACAGGGAGAGGTCGGGTGCCGCCACCCCCACGTGTGGACTTGGCTGTTCACCCAGGACGCGGGCAGCGA
>NW_005363729.1:192819-194638 GCF_000412655.1 Myotis brandtii
CACGCCAGGCCAGTGGCCACAGCGAGGCCGGAGCACATTGTCAGACTGTGAGTCAGCCGCTAGCGGTGGCCGTTCAGTCACCGAAGGAAGGCAGGCCTGTGGCTCTCCTCCGCTGGGCAGGGTTGAGGTGGGGTGCCACAGGGTAAGGGAGCCCCCAAACCTCTAGGCCCCCCCCATGAGGAGCCTGGGCCCCCCGAGACGAGGGACGGCAGACTCCCCCGTCCCATCAGCCCCGGGGCCACGTGCAGCCCCACCGGCTCTGACTGCCCCCCTTCGCTCACCACCTGCGGCCGGGTCCTCTGATAAGCGGTGTGTGTGACAAGCAGGAGTCAGACCCTGCAGCCACCGCCCCTCCTCCCGCAGCACCTCCACGGCGGCCAGCGGCAGAGAAGCCAGATGCCTGCTGGAGCCGTCTCCACCGTGTGCCGGGCGTGTCCTCGGCATCACCGCACTCGCACGTGTAATCCGCCTGCGACACCTCGAGGGAGGCACAGCAAGGCTCCCGTTTGCCAGGCAGACACTCCAGGGCACAGAGAGGTTAAGTAAGTCACCCAGGATCACACAGGCTGTGAAATGCACTTTAGATTTTAGAATAAATTGTGCTTGTTTGTTTTGTTAATCCTCACCTGAGGGTATTTTTTTTCCATTTGGCGGTGACCTCACACAACGCGGTGACGACGGAAACCAAACCTCCGTAGGAGCCGGAACTGCGGGCCGGCCTGAGCCCAGCCTCGAGAGGGTGGAGGGTGATTAAGACAAAGCAGGAAACATAGGGAAAGGGAACTCCCCGTCCACGTAAGAAAGATTTAAACCGGAGAGAATTGTTGTGAGTTTATTTGAGCCAAAGTGATGACAACTAGGGAAGCAGAACCTCAGCGGACGGAGAGAAGCTCCGGAGAGGAGAGCGCGACTCACCCCTGACTACGCATCAGCGGCCAAGGGGACGCCGTGGGGGTGACGTGGAATCAGTGGTGATGGAGCAGGGAGGTGGGAGAGAGCCCAGCGGGAGACCCTGGGATTGGACGAAAAGTAAAATGATAGACATGTGCTTCCTTTACGGGGGCCCTGGGGGCGGGGGCCTGGGGGGAGGGTAGTTACAGTTAACGGTTAACAGAGAACAATAACACTGAGGGGACCCGTGGGCTCTGCTCTGGTCTGAAATAAAGAAAATCAGCCCGGCCGGCGGGGCTCAGGGCTGAGCACCAACCTACGGACCAGGAGGTCACGGTTCGATTCCCATTCGGGGCACAGGCCCGGGTTGCGGGCTCGATCCCCAGTGGGGGGCGTGCAGGAGGAGCCGATCAATGATTCTCTCCTCACTGATGATTCTCTCTCTCACTCTCCCTTCCTCTCTGAACTCAATACAAATACGTTTTAGAAAGAGAAAAGGAGGCTACCCTGACCTTCCAAGGGGAGTCTCTGGTCGGTGCAAAAAGACAACAGACGGCTCAGCTGAGGCGAAGGCTGGCCTGGGTCGGGCAAGCAGCCAGCCTGGGACTGGACGAGCCACCGTGAGCTGCTCTGAGGGAGCAAGTTTCCGTCTCAGACCGTCCTGTGTGGTCACGTTCGCTCTCTGAGTGTGTGGGACCCGCCGTGCGGGCCCTGAGCTGGCCGGGTTGGCAAGAGGCCCCTGCCCGTCCACAGGGCAGAGCTAAAGGACAGCGGGCGTGTCCCCTCCAACGCTGTGGAGCGGGGACGGAGAGGAGAGTGACCCGCAGACTGACTGCCTGTGTTTCAGGACTTGGCTCTGGGCGGGACAGGCTGATGCAACCCGGCCGGCAGGCACCCGCCCGCCCTTCCAGGCCCCAGCCCGGGCCCT
>NW_005363729.1:194772-195919 GCF_000412655.1 Myotis brandtii
TGCCCACGTGCGTCTCCATTTATTTCAGCCAAGCACGGGGCTGGGGCCTGCGTCTCCCACAGACGACCCCCAGGACTCGCAGGCAGTGGGACTGGGGGGAGCGGCCCAACTCCCCCAGGACCAGCACCTGGCCCTCCTCTCCACCCCACCCCAGCCCAGGCTGGCACGGAGCGGCACCCCTGGCCCGGCGGAACCCCCAGAGAGAGACCCCCTGAGCCACAGGGCTCCCTCCTGCAGGCTGGCCAGCGGCACGTGTGGTCCAGGGACCCAGGCTGCCGGGCAAGCAAGTGAGACCTCGAGACGCCCGTGCCCTCCGATGCCCAGGCCCAGGCCCACCCTCCAGAGGCAAGAAGCTGCCCAGCAGAGGGGGGACCCCGGGAGAGTGGCTGCCGCTGACCTCCAAGGTCGGAGAGGGCATGGGTGCCAGCGCAGAGGGAACCATGAATGCGCACAGACGGGCAGTGACGGCCAGGAAGGCGGGTCCACACTCAGACACACCTGCGGCTCGGAGAGGCGCCCCCCGCTGCACCCCACTCTGCTCATCAATAAAGTGGAGATGAGCCGGAGCCCCCTCTGCTCCTGCAGAAGCTCTGAGCTGCTCCGGGAAATGGGTCGGCGGGACCCCCTTCGGGTAAAGTCAGACCCCAGTTCATCCAGGCACCAATACGTTTTCTGGGGTGCAACTGAGAGGAGGGGGGTCCTCTGGGGGAGACACTGGACAGTGCGGTTGTTTCCAAACTGTGTTCCCGGAGCCCTAAGGTGACCAGGCGGACTCGGGGGCTGCCCTTGGTGGGGGCACCATCACCATCTATTTCACACCCGGGCTCCCACGTATGACGTCGTGGGGCCGAGGGCCTGTGGCTCAGGACGCAGAGGCCCCCCATCGATGGCAGCGCGGCCCCGGCCGGAAGCAGACGCAGGACAGCTGTGCATCTGCAGCCGCATGTCCCTGGGTGCCGGTGCCCGCTCCACGTGGGCAGCTCACGGGGGCCACGTGGGGAGGGGAGCATGGCCACCCTGCAGCCATCAGGAGCGATTCTCCCACAGCACAGTCGCCGTTTCTGGGAAGAACGCTGACCGTGTGCTCTGGGCTCCGCGCATACTTCACTCGGAAGGAATGCAGAGCCCACAGCAGCCCCCGCCCGCC
>NW_005363729.1:196022-197629 GCF_000412655.1 Myotis brandtii
CGCCATGGGAGGGGCGTTCGACGAGCCGCGGGTCTGGAGGCTGTCACCGTCCCGGCCAGCCCGGCTCAGTGTCAGAACAAACTCAACCCCGATCGCGGCCTCACAGAGGGTTCTCCTCTCGCTGGGTGAGGCCACGGCAATTCTCTGTGACTTCAGCTGGGCTCTGGGGGGAACACACACTCACGCTCACACACACTCTCACATACTCTCTCACACACACTCTCACTCACACACTCACACTCACACATTCATACACACACACTCACACACACTCACTCTCACTCACACACACTCTCACTCACACACTCACACTCACACATTCATACACACACACTCACACACACTCACTCTCACTCACACACACTCTCACTCACACACTCACACTCACACATTCATACACACACACTCACACACACTCACTCTCACTCACACACACTCTCACTCACACACTCACACTCACACATTCATACACACACACTCACACACACTCACTCTCACTCACACACACTCTCACTCACACACTCACACTCACACATTCATACACACACACTCACACACACTCACTCTCACTCACACACACTCTCACTCACACACTCACACTCACACATTCATACACACCTCAGCATCAGGACAAACTCAACCCCGATCGCGGCCTCACAGAGGGTTCTCCTCTCGCTGGGTGAGGCCACGGCAATTCTCTGTGACTTCAGCTGGGCTCTGGGGAGCACACACACGCTCACACACACTCTCACATACTCTCACTCACACACACACTCACTCATACACATACACACACACTCACTCTCACTCACACTCACTCTCACTCACACACACACTCACACATACCCACACACTCACTCACACTCACACATTCATACCCACACACTCACTCACACACACACTCACATACTCACACATTCACACTCACACATTCACACTCACACACTCTCACTCACACACACACTCACATACTCTCACACACGCTCTCACACACTCACTCTCTCACACACACACACACACACTCACACACTCTTTCACACACTCATACACACACACTAACACGCACATACTCACACACTCTTACATAGTCACACCTCACACATTCATATACACTAACACACACTCACACACTCTTACACACTCACACTCTCACATACACTCTCTCACACTCACACACACAAACACTCACACACACACACTCTTTCACACACTCATACACTCTCACACTCACACACTAACACACACATACTCACACACTCTTACATAGTCACACCTCACACAAACACACTCACACTCTCACACACACTCAGTACTTGCAACATGGAGTTGAGTTGAGATTCAGGAGGGAGGTGAGTTTCAGATGCTGAGAACCATGGCCTGGGCTTTGCAAGGGAAGGATGGGGGGGGGGCTCCTCTTCACCCTCCGTTTCCGTCCTGTGGGAGCGGCGGCCGTGCCACTGGGACTCCGAGCGCGGCCTGCAATGTCCTGAAACCGAAGCTCCAGACGGTGCCCCACGGAGACCCTGCGGCTCAGACGGCGGCTCAGCAGACGCCCCGGGATGGTCTTCATCGTTTCCTAACGGGACGCAGGCGAGGGGACGAGCCCA
>NW_005363729.1:197996-201447 GCF_000412655.1 Myotis brandtii
GCCAGCTCTTGTGTCCCGCCGTCCACTCTCCCTCTTCCTTCAGTGCCGGGGGCCAGGCGCCAAGCCCAGCCTCCCCTCCCGTGTCCCCCCAACACTCTCCTCTCCCCGAGAGTGTGGACACCCCACCCACCACCGGCCTCCACAGAGGGAGGGACACTCGGCGCAGGGTCAGGGCTGGGCCCGCCGTCGGCCACACAGAACCCATGCGCCGTTGGCAGCCTGGACAGGAACCAGCCAGCACAGGGCGAGCGGAACCCACTCACAAAACACGAAAAGGGCCCGGAGCTCAGGGCAACTTAACAAGGACGCCGACGTCGCCGGGAATCCATGGGGGGAGGTGAACACTAAGTCGCAGCATCAAGACCGGCGGGTGCCTACGAACCAGGAAGTCACAGTTTGATTACCAAAGGCACATTCCTGGGTTGCAGGTTCGATCCCTGGCCCTGGTCGGGGATCATTCAGGAGGCAACCAGTTGATGTGTGTCTCTCACATCTCTCTTCCTCTGTCTCTCTCTCTCTTCCTCTCTCCTGCCCCCCCCGCCCCCTTCCACTTGCTCTAAAAATCGATGGGAAAAATATCCTTGGAGGATTAACAACAACAAGACAAGCGGGAGAGAGGAGAGGAGCCTCTTCGTGGACAGGAAGCTATTAAATATGAAAATTTCATTTCCTCCTAAGTGATCTGTTAACTCGACTGAGTCCTCCTCAAACACACACCTCACTCCTGAGGTCGGACCCGAGTCTGCCCATGACAAGGCCATCGGCAGCCCCACTGACGCGAAGCCACCGTGCTTCAAACCGCCCGGTGCCGCCACTGCGACCCGTCGGTGGGCCCGGGCGGACCCGGGACAAGCCCAGAGAGCCAGGTGGGGCTTTCGGACGTGCTCAGGTGGAGGGAGAAGGCGGAGGTCCTGTAAGTTGTGGCAAATGAAGCTCCTTCGGAGCAAAGAAGCCGCAGGAAGAACTGAATTCCTGCCTCCTCCTCCCACCAGATCACACGCCAGGAGGAGTTTAACCGTGAGAATGAAAAGCAGGGGAACTATAGGTGGGTTTGTAATACACTCTTGGAGGAGGAGAGACCATTCCAGAAGGGCCAACAAAAGTCGATTCAGCCCGGCCGGCGTGGCTCAGTGGTTGAGCATCGACCTATGAACCAGGAGGTCACGGTTCAATTCCCGGTCAGGGCACAGGCCCGGGTTGTGGGCTCCATCCCCAGTGTGGGGCAAGCAGGAGGCAGCCGATCAAGGATTCTCTCTCATCACTGATGTTTCTATCTCCCTCTCCCTCTCCCTTCCTCTCTGAAATCAATAAAAATATACCTTTTTAAAAAGAAAACATCGATTGATTTTAATACATACAATTTGGGAGTCCTACACATCACATACACCTGTGTGTACATGCGTGTAGAGCTATGTAACACACCAGTACTGAGGTACCACAGGCATGCCCATGTGCACGTGTGCACATACAGATACACACATGTACACAGATGCCTCACAGACATCTTCAGACACAAAGGTGAGCAGCAGAAAGAGACTTGCTGCAGGGTGGGCCCAGCCGGTGCCTGAAGCCAGGGCTTGCCCACGTCACTCACACAGACAGGCCCGCGCACAGGAAGAAAGCAGCTAGCCCCCCGTCACTAGGCCCCAAGCTTCGCGGCCAGCTCACATGATCCTCAGCCCATCGTGTTGGCAAACATTTAAAGTTTTCAATACCTGGTGTTGGCGAGGGTATAGGGGTGGGGGGAGGCAGCCCTGATGGCCTGGTGGTGCCAGCTGGTGAGCCCGTGGCCAGGGAAACCCGGGACCGACTGACACAGTTTCACAGGTCGATGCTCAACCATAGGTGGACGCTGGTTCATAGGTGGACGCTCAACCACTGAGCCACGCCCGCCGGGCTGAATTCGCTTATGGTTAGAGGCGGGCACATGCCCGCAGGAGAAGGCACGCGGCCCCACCGCTCTGAAGGCAAACGCTGAGGCCGATGGAGAGTGGCCGACACCCAGGCAGCCCCCAGGGACGCTGCTCTGGGAAGGGGCGCAGCTGCCCGGCGAGGTGGCACCTCATCGTCCTGGTGCTACAGACAAGGCTGGCACAGAGAGGCTGGGTAATGGCCACACAGAGGAAGTGCCCGGAACCCGGCACTGGGCGGGATCCCACAGCAGTGCTGGCCCGATGGTGGCGGCGAGGCGTGTCCGGGCAGCGGTGTCCGCACTGGAATGGCTCACCCCGTCCTTCACGGAGCTCCAGCTGCCCCTCACCTGCGCGCTCACAAACGGCGCCCCGCAGGGGGATGCACACGGTGAGCGGTGCCGTCACACGGGCGGATGGGTGACTGCCGTGTCCGGCAGACGGCCGCCATCCTGAGCCCTCAGAGAGGCCTAGGGTCCCGCGAGGAGCCTCAAGCCGGAGCGGGGGGCTCATGACATGCAGCGTGACCCTCCTCCCGCCCGGAGCGCGCCCGGCCGACCCCGGGGGGAAGGGCACCCTAAATGTCTGTTTCCCTCTCTGGGTTCCGCCCCACACCCTGGGCGGAGGTTCGGGGGCTGGCCCCTCTCGCTGAACCAGAGAATCAATGGGGGTTTGTCCGGCCGCCGAGGCGGTAGGTCTGGGGTCACTGAAGGCCGTTGCGGGGTCACGTGGGGAGCAGGGCCTGGAGGTCAGGCCTCGGAGGCCAGGCAGCTGGGATAAGACATTAACAAATGCCTCACACACCCACAGGCCACAGTCCTCCCAGCCAGAGGCTCCCGGGCCTCCCCCGGAGCACCCAGACCACCCCGGGTCCTCACGAGTGGGAAGGGGAGGCCACGGGGGCCACGGTGGGGGCGCTGGTGGGCGTGGCTCGGCCCAAGGCAGGGAGGCGGGCTCCGTCCCAGGAGAGAGACCCGTGCGCTGGTGGGCCGGGTGTGCCAGGGAGGCGGCGGGGGCTGCCCAGCAGGGAAGGAGGAGGCCAGAGCACAAGGCTGGGCCGATGGGGAAACAGTCGGCCCGTGTGGCTCAGCCGTGACCACCTGGCGCAGCCACAGTGACGTCCCTTCGGAAAAACAGTCAGGGGCAGTGAGAGGTGGTGGGTGGGAGCAGGGAGCCTCGAGGGCCCGGACACGGCCGCTCTCCCCAGAAGTGACCTTGGCCACGCCCTTCCCACTCAGTCCTCAGTTTCCCCAAATGAGGGGCTGCCTGCATGAGGGGCCCTGGGGGCCCTTTCCACTGGACCTCAGGCCCCGAGGGCGCCTTGGCGTCCCCGTGGGGCGGCGGGTACGTGGAGGGGAGAGGACAGCTGCGACAGGGCCGCGGAGGAACAGGGAGGAGGCCGACTGAAGGCAGCGGGGCTGGGAGGGGGGCGCGGGGAGCCCACAGAGGACTTGGACCACACCCAAGGGCCGGGCTTCTGCAGGTCCTGTGCTGGCAGGGCCGAGTGAGAGGGAGGGGGAGCCTGGGCCAAGGCAGGACCG
>NW_005363729.1:201666-202970 GCF_000412655.1 Myotis brandtii
GGTCCCTCCTCCGTGGCCACAGCTGGGCCGCAGCTGTTTTCTCCCAAACCCCCGCCGCTCCCCCCACATCCTCTGCTCCAAGTGCTTTCTGCTCCAGTTGGAATCTCGTTCCAAATGGTAACCATTGCGTCTCCATCTGGAGGCCCCCACACGGAGGACTGCGCACAACATGGAAAACGCTCTGCCCTCGCCAGCCGCAGCCCTGCCCGGGTCCCGGGGATGTCGGCCGGGGATGGTGGGGGCGGGGGGAAGCTTCTCGTCCCGGGGCGCTGGGGGCGGGAGATGACATCATCAGGGCTGGAAGCGGGAGCCACGTACGGCTCCTGTCTGGGTCCCGTCCTGTCGGCCGGGGCGGGCTCTCTGACCCTCCCCCACGGGGAGCAGGGGTCCGCTCCCAGCTGGGGGGCCCCAGGGAGGTCCCGGCCCCCTCTGGTCCTTGCTTCTCCCCGTGAGTGAGGAAGGGTCCCGGGTTTGATCCCAGTCAGGGCACCACCTCTGTGGCAGGCCCCCAGGTCGGGGCACGTGCGGGAGGCCACCCATCGACGTGCTTCTCTCTCTGTCTCTCCCCCCCCCCCCCCCCCCCCCCCCCACAGTGGGAAAATGTCCTCGGTGAGGATTAACCAAAAGGAAAAGGAAAGAAGGAATTGTGCAAAGTTAGTTCAACATCAGCTCACGGCGGGGGAAGCAGGGCCCAAACCCTGCGGTTAGCTACTGCCTGGGGGCGGGGCCGCCTCAGGGGTGCCTGCTGACCCCCAGCAAGCCCTGCGTGTGCCAGCCCCTGGCACCCCAATCTAGGGAAAGACCGGCCTCTCTGGGTGTCTGTCTCCTCCGAGAACGAACCGCGTGGAGCCCTAGCGGGTCTGCCGGGGTCTGCGCCTGCCGGCACGTCCCAGGGTTCATTTGCAAGGGGAGATGGGCTGGGCGAGGGGGCCCCCCAGCTCACCCCTGGCCACGGGCTCCTAACAAAGGTCACACCCAGAGCAGCTGCCTCGGGAAGGCGGTTTTCATTAATTTCCTGGAAGACTTTTAGTTTCCACGTGACGGGCCCAGGAGAGCTGGCTGGGGTGGGGTGGGGGTGGGGGTGCCGCCCCTCCCTCCGCAGGACCCGGCAACTTGGGCATTTGTCCCCACACGGTTGTGTGACCATCACCAGAGGACAGGAGTGAGTGGATGACAAAGTCACGCTGGCTTTCTCAGGGGCACGGGAACCCCACAAAGGACAGCGAGCCTCCCCAACACGTCCACCGCAGGGCCAGAGCGCCCGGTCGGTGAGGCAGAACCGCAGGCGTGCGAGGGAGTGTGCT
>NW_005363729.1:204180-206679 GCF_000412655.1 Myotis brandtii
GCGGCCCCGGGCCAGGAGGAGAGGCTGAGCCAAGTTCAGGGGCTGCACGTCGGCTCAGCCCACACCGGCACCAGCCCCCGGCCCTGCTGCTTGCGGCGTAGGTTTGCGCTGACTCTGCGGGAACATTGGTCGAAGCTGGGACAGGACATCCAGGGAGGCTCAGCGAGGAGGAAGCGCCAGGAGAGCTGGCCGGGGCTTCGGGCATTTTTTTAAAATCTCTTTATTGATGTCAGAGAGGAAGAGAGCAGTAGAGAGAGAGAAACATCAATGATGAGAGAGAATCACTGACCAGCTGCCTCCTGCACGCCCCACACTGGGGATTGAGCCCACAACCCGGGCCTGTGCCCTTGATCAGGAATCGAACCGTGACCACCTAGTCCTTAGGTCGACACTCAACCACTAAGCACGCCGGCTGGCAGAGGTTTTAAGTGTAAAATATCGCACACCCGACCGCGTCCGGCAGCGTCGTCCGGCCGAATGTTCTGTGATGCCGGCTGCTGTACAGCTGGCCCCCCATTTGGTGGCCACGGGGCTCGGGAAATGTCGAGGCCCCGCATCTGAAGCCCCACCCATCGTCCTCCCCGCACGTGCGCTCAGCCCCACGACGGCCGCCATACGGAGCAGCTCAGTTCGGGGATGACTCAGGGGCAACGCATCTCCACCCGGGAGCTTTGCTTTTCCCAGAAACGGGCCTGAGACCGGATTAGAGGCGAGTTTGTTTGGGGGATGGAGAGATGTGGGAGGGGGGAGCCAGGAAGGGAGGCCACCAGTTCGGACAGTGTCCCCTCCACGCCTGGGGTTCACCCAAAAGCAGAGACGGCAGGGCTCCAACAAGCCCAAGTTCACACGTGGAATATTACTCGGCCGCGAAAAGGAGCGAGAGGTGGGACCAGCTGGCGGTGGCCCCAGATGCCATCCCAGGGGCCCCTGGGGGGAGGGGGGAAGGGGCAGGAGGCGGAGTCAGAGAGAAGAGGTGAGGATGGAGCAGAGGTTGGAGGAGAAGACACCACTGCCGAGATGCTGGCGGGAGGAGCCGGGCCCAGGTGTGTGAGGCTCTCGTCCTGGGGGGTAGGGAGGCGATGCCCCCAGGGGAGCAGCCCCCAGGGGAGCAGCCAGGCTGACACGGACCTCGCTCCCTTGGGGTGATTTCGGACTCGAGCTCCAGCACGTGAAAGCACAGCCGTGCGTGGTGTAGGCGCCAGCCGTGGGACGCCCTCCGGCAGGGGTGGGGGCGTCACTGCTGCCGGCTGAGTGCTGTCCATCCTCGCTGGCCAGGTTCTCGGCTCTGTGCCGTCCCCCCTCCAGCACCTGCGGAGCCTGGTCCTGTAAACACGCCCCATAAACCACCTCTGCCTTTCCTGTTTCATGAACAGAGCGTCTCCGGGCTCCTGCTCTGCTGTTTGTTTGTTCAGCAAACACTCCTGCAGCAGCTGTGCTGGGCCGCCACGGGGAGGGCAGCTGGCTCAGCCCTGCCCCCTGCCCTGCGCCCTGCCCTGCCCCCTGCCCTGTACCCCTGGCCTGGTCTCCACGGGAAGAAAGCCCCTCTTCTCCCCCCACACGGCGCCCGCCACGCCCCCAAGAAACCGCTCTGCCCGCCTCTTTCAATGGAAGCGGCGCCCTCCCTGCCCGGGGGTGAGGCGGGGCTGCAGGTGGGTTGGAGCCCCTGTTCGTGCACCTGTGGTCCTGCCTCCAGGACAGGAGGAGGCCGTGCGGGTGGGAGCGGTCTCCCATCCTCTCTTCTCCAGGAAGTTTCCGGAACCTCTGCAGCCTCCTGCTTCCTCCCTTCTCCAGGCTCCTCGCCCTCTTCCAGCCCCTACACCTTAGTGTGTTTTAGTGTCATTGCCAACCTCTCATTTGAGTTTCTTGATTCGTCCACAGAGCATGGTGCCCGGTTCCGCCATAGATGGTCCAACAGCTCCCTGTCCCTCTGGGACATGTCTCGGGAAGGCCACTGCCCCAAACAGAGCCCTCGCCCGCCCCGTGGCCTCCATGGCCCCTCCCCCACCCTGGGGCACTCCCGTGGCCCCTCCCCCTGGCACTCCTGTGGCCCCTCCCCTGGCACTCCCATGGCTCCTCCCCCTGGCACTCCCGTGGCCGTCCTCAAACAGGGATGAATTGGCCTCCCCCGCCTGTGGGGCAGACCCCCGAGGGCAGGGACCACTTTGGTCTCAGCATCAGCCCGTGTCCTCCATACGGGGCCGGGCGCACAGTAGGGACTCAGAACGAAGATGAATGGGTCTCCTCCCGCTGGCTGCTCCCCCAACGTGTGGAGCGCAAACCACACTCCATCCAGCCCCGGGCGGGCCGTCTGGGAGCGGCTCCCTCCCATGTCCGCCCCTGCCAGTCTCCCTGGCCCTGAGCTCTGTTTGTTTAAACGTCTCTTTTTATTGTGGCAAAATACACGGAACAGTTACCATTCTGGCCCCGCACAGGGCGCGCCCGGGCACAGAGCGATTCTCGCTACGCAGCCATCGCTGCTACCAAGTGTCCGGGACACGC
>NW_005363729.1:207358-207823 GCF_000412655.1 Myotis brandtii
CTCAGCCCCCTTCCCCCCTCGTCGGGGCCGGGCGCCTTCCGGCTGCTGTTCCCCACGCGGCCTCTTTGCCAAACACGGAGTGGAAACATCTGAGACGCTGGCTGCGCGTCAAGCCTGGGCCGCGAACATGACTTTGTCCTCGTGTGCAGCTCGGCTGCCTCCTGGTCGGCGTCTCGGGCCCTTCCGGGCAGCCTGGACCCACGGCGGCTGCTCCGAGTGTTGGCCATGCCAGGCCCCTTTCTGTGGACACCACCGGCTCCAGCCCCCCATTGCCTGGTCCTGGGGGGGGCGGTGCGACTCCCAGAGCCGCCGCGGACGGAGCACTTCCGTTGTCCTGGTTACACACAAACGTTTGGTCCCCTGGCTCGGCACCCGGCTCTGTGTAATACCAGCCGGGCTCTGCCAAGAGGAGGGCCAGGGCCAGCACCCCAGGAGCCTGGGGGTCCCCTGCAGCCCCCCCACCCC
>NW_005363729.1:208011-208585 GCF_000412655.1 Myotis brandtii
TCCCCCCTCGTCGGGGCCGGGCGCCTTCCGGCTGCTGTTCCCCACGCGGCCTCTTTGCCAAACACGGAGTGGAAACATCTGAGACGCTGGCTGCGCGTCAAGCCTGGGCCGCGAACATGACTTTGTCCTCGTGTGCAGCTCGGCTGCCTCCTGGTCGGCGTCTCGGGCCGCCCTTCTCTGTAGCTTTTTTTAATCCTCACCTGAGGATATGGTATTGATTTTAGAGAGAGGGGAAGGGAGAGGGGGAGGGAGAGAGAGAGAGAGACCATCGATCGGTTGCCTCTGTATGCACCCTGAGCGGAATCGAACCCGCAACCTTCGGGGCGGTGCACAGGACAAGGCTCCCACCCACTCAGCCCCTCGGCCGGGGCTCTCGCAGCTTTGGGAAGAGAAGCGAGGTCTCCGGGGAGAGGCCGCAGCTTTGCCTTCTCTGTTGCACATCTGAACCCAGGCTGGCTCCCTGGAGGAGGCGGTGGAGGGGGTGGGGGTGCGTGGGAGAGGACTTGGAGATGGCGGTGGCTCCTGACCTTGATTTTACCCGTGAGCCTGAGACAGAAGGGGACTCCCGCACACT
>NW_005363729.1:208827-209358 GCF_000412655.1 Myotis brandtii
GAGACCCGCCATCCCCAGGCCCACGTGGCCCCGCCCTCAGCAGCAGGCAGGAGGCTCAGGTTTGTGTTTTGGTTGCTTAGCGCCAGGAGCCGTTACCTCATCAGCACAGAGAGGAGACACGGCTCCCGGTTCTGGGGAAGCCGAGTGGAAGGACGGGAGGAGCTGAGGGCAAGAGAGTGGGGGCACCAGGAGGCACCCCCAAATGTAGGGAGGAAAGAAACAGAGACTCGGAGGCAGGAGGGACCCACATCACCCCCCCCACCCCCTACACTGTGTCTGAAATCCCGGGCAGGAGGGCGGAGAGCATCACCAGGGGCTAACAGGCCTGGCTAAGAACCCAGCGCCCCTCTCCCGGGCTGTGTGCCCCGGGCAGGCCGGCCAGCATCTCTGAGCCTCGGTTTGCTGCTCTGTAAAATGGGCTTAATAACAGCACCTACGCCAGAGGCCTGGGCTAGGACCTGCCTCAGGAGCATCGTGAGGGCAGCCACCGCCTAGTGCGCCCAAGGGGACAGGACGGCTGCCTGTCACGGT
>NW_005363729.1:209621-212965 GCF_000412655.1 Myotis brandtii
ACACCTGTGATCCTCAGCCATCCCGTCCACCCTTCGCTGCGTGGGCTGCAGGTGCGCGAGGCCCATCCCACCCACAGCCAGAGGGTCGGCTGCAGAGAAGCCGGGCTGGGCCGGCGGCACCGGGGAGCAGCTCTGAGGACCCCCCTTTTGTAAGGGCCCAGCAGGTGGGGGCGGGGTGTCTGTTGGACCCCCTGGTTTAAGTCGGGCCTCCCTGTGGGCACCGGAGATTGACAGCAGCTGATCGTTATTACCATGATTGTCTGCAGAGCTTCATTCGATCCCACTCGATCCCCATAGGAAGCTCAGACTCGGGGTACGAGGGGCCCACGTGTACAGGGGAGCCGGAGGGGCCAGGCGGGCTGCCCCGGGACCCACGGAGCACAGTTGGTCCCGGCCTCTGGTGTGGCCTCAGGCTGAATGCCAGCCCCTGGCCTGGCACTGAGAACAGCTGTGGGTTTGCTCCCCAGCCTTGGAGGTGGTCAGAGTGTAATTTTTTTGTAAGGGCCCAGCAGGTGGGGGCAGGGTGTCTGTTGGACCCCCTGGTTTAAGTGAGGCCTCCCTGTGGGCACCGGAGATTGACAGCAGCTGAACGTTATTACCATGATTGTCTGCAGAGCTTCATTCAATCCCACTCGATCCCCATAGGAAGCTCAGACTCGGGGTACGAGGGGCCCACGTGTAGGGGGAGCCGGAGTGGCCAGGCGGGCTGCCCCGGGACCCACGGAGCACAGTTGGTCCCGGCCTCTGGTGTGGCCTCAGGCTGAATGCCAGCCCCTGGCCTGGCACTGAGAACAGCTGTGGGTTTGCTCCCCAGCCTTGGAGGTGGTCAGAGTGTAATTTTCAAAAGTTTACAGCACGGCGTCACAGACACATACAACGACTACGTACCGGCCATGCATGAGCGTCAGACGGGAGCCAGTCAGGGGCAGAGCCCGCCCGGAGCTGCGGGAGGGCCAGGAGAGGGGCTCTGATTAGGATCGGCCGAGCGGCGGTGAAACGCGGCATCACCTTGTCTACCAGACACTCGCCCACAGGTGACATGACTCCGCACGCTGAGTCCCCGTCAATAGTAAATACAAGGGCACACGGCAGCTTCTCCGGGCCTTACTCCACACCCCCCGACGATTAGAAAGAACAGCGGGGTTTCCCCCTACTTTCAAGCTTTGAATACTTTTCTTTTTTTACATTTTTGAAAGAAATTGAAGACAAACAAATGGAAAGCTGTTCCGTTTGGGCCGGAAGAATTACGATTGTTAAAGTGCTCACACTACAGGCCCAGTGCAATCCCTCTCAAAATCCCACAGGGCATCGTTCACAGAAACAGACAAGGAACCCCAAAATGCCATAGGAAGCTCAGACTCGGGGTACGAGGGGCCCACGTGTACAGGGGAGCCGGAGGGGCCAGGCGGGCTGCCCCGGGACCCACGGAGCACAGTTGGTCCCGGCCTCTGGTGTGGCCTCAGGCTGAATGCCAGCCCCTGGCCTGGCACTGAGAACAGCTGTGGGTTTGCTCCCCAGCCTTGGAGGTGGTCAGAGTTTAATTTTCAAAGTTTACAGCACGGCGTCACAGACACATACAACGACTACGTACCGGCCATGCATGAGCGTCAGACGGGAGCCAGTCAGGGGCAGAGCCCGCCCGGAGCTGCGGGAGGGCCAGGAGAGGGGCTCTGATTAGGATCGGCCGAGCGGCGGTGAAACGCGGCATCACCTTGTCTACCAGACACTCGCCCACAGGTGACATAACTCTGCACGCTGAGTCCCCGTCAATAGTAAATACAAGGGCACACGGCAGCTTCTCCGGGCCTTACTCCACACCCCCCGACGATTAGAAAGAACAGCGGGGTTTCCCCCTACTTTCAAGCTTTGAATACTTTTCTTTTTTTACATTTTTGAAAGAAATTGAAGGACACAAACAAATGGAAAGCTGTTCCGTTTGGGCCGGAAGAATTACGATTGTTAAAGTGCCCACACTACAGGCCCAGTGCAATCCCTCTCAAAATCCCACAGGGCATCGTTCACAGAAACAGACAAGGAACCCCAAAATGTGCACCGAGCCACAGTCTACCAGACTCGCCCACAGGTGACATAACTCTGCACGCTGAGTCCCCGTCAATAGTAAATACAAGGGCACTCACAGCAGCTTCTCCAGGGGAGCCCGCACGAGCCTTACTCCACGCCCCCCGACGATTAGAAAGAACAGCGGGGTTTCCCCCTACTTTCAAGCTTTGAATACTTTTCTTTTTTTACATTTTTGAAAGAAATTGAAGACAAACAAATGGAAAGCTGTTCCGTTTGGGCCGGAAGAATTACGATTGTTAAAGTGCTCACACTACAGGCCCAGTGCAATCCCTCTCAAAATCCCACAGGGCATCGTTCACAGAAACAGACAAGGAACCCCAAAATGTGCACCGAGCCACAGAGCACCCCAAGGAGCCACAGCAAGCTGGAGAAAGAAGGACACAGCTGAAGGCATCACACGCCCTGGTTTCAAACTAGATTTCCAAGCGATCGTAATCAAAACAGCATGGCGCCGGCAGAGAAACAGATGCGCCAACCGACGGGACAGACGAGAGAGCCCAGAAACGGACCCTCACGTATGTCGTCAATGAAGCTGTGGCTAAGGAGGCGAGGAAGCACATGCCGCGGGGCCAGGAATCCGCTCCATAAGGGATGCTGGGGAAGTGGGGACAGCCACGGGCAGAAGGCTGGCCCTGGACCCCTGCCTCACACCACACACACACACACACACACACACAGGCTGCCTCAACATCGACGCGAGAACTGATCAGTCCTGGTGATGATTTTTTGAGCCGGACACCAAGGGCAAAAGCAACAATAAACAAGTGGGAACGACAGCAAACGAAATCGTTTCTTCCCGAAAAAAAGGACACCATCGGCGAGGTGAAAAGGCAGCTGACTGAGCAGGAGAAAACATTTGCAAATCGTATGCTAGTATATCCAAAGCATACACCGCACTCGTACAACTCAAAGCCACACGCACGCACACGCACACACACACGCCATGTAAAAATGGGCAGAGGAACGAAACAAACCTGTGTTTTCAAGAAGACACACAGGCGGCCACAGGTACACGGAAGGCGCTCACCAAGGCAGTGCCAACCTAGACCACGAGTCCCCGCCCCGCACAGTGAGAACAGCTGTTACCGAAAGCCCGGCGCGGGCGGTCCGTGGGAGAAACCAAGGTGATGGAAGTAAGAGGAGCAGAGAAGCGGGCCACCCGCCAGTTCACCTACCGTGGGGACCTCGACCAGCGCGGACGGACGGATGGACGGTCCTGTGAGCGGCGGGGGCACCTGCACAGCGCCGGGTGCCCGGCGGCT
>NW_005363729.1:213165-217150 GCF_000412655.1 Myotis brandtii
GCTCCTGCCCAGGCTGCGTGGTGGGCGTGCCCCGCAGGCCTTCACCGGGGGAATCAGGCTGAGATGTGCCACAGCCTGGGCGAGTGCCCATCACCTACCAGCTGACCAGCCAGGGAAGCAGGGCGCCGGGCGTGGGGCCTCCCACCCCTCCCGCTGCAGCCCCTCAGGTAGCCAATAAGAGCACAGACATCTACAGACAAACAGAAGAGACTGGAAATAGCTAGTGCAGGGGAGGGCGCGGGGAGGAGGAGGGAGCGGGGAGGACGAGGGAGCCGGGCACCCGCCCGCATGTCGGGGGGCATGTGTCGTGCAGCCTCTGTGGGGAAAGGCATGGGTCCCTCACAAATGCAGGACGGAGCTGCCTCAGGGCCCTGGGGTCACACTCCGGTCTTTACCTGGAGAAACAGAAACACTAACTCGCACGCATTGGCATCCCCGGGTGCGGGGCAGCGCTACCTGCAGCAGCTGAGACGGAGGTGGCCTCGTGGTCTGCTGAGGGGTGAGCGGGTACAGAAACGCGGCCCATACACAGTGAACATCACTCGGCCATAAACAGGAAGGAAGTCCTGCCACTGACAGCAACATGGGCGGCCCGGGGGGCATTCTGCTCCGTGAAACAAGCCGGCAGAGGAGAGAGCTGCCGCGTGACCCCACCCGTGTGTGGGCCTCAGAAAATCGAACTCGGGGACACGGGGTGGCCAGGGGCAGGGTGCCCGATCCTAAAGGTGGGCCAGCGCCCAGCCAGGCGCCCCCGCAGCTGCGAGCCGGGACACAGGAGGCTGGGCTCGGTCCCGCCCGGCCTGGTCAACGTTGCCTGTCGTAAGCGGAGGAGGTTGGAGAGTGTCCCCCCAATGCAGACCCCCCCAGAGCCTCAGGCTGAGACCTCTCAGGGAATCAGGGTCTTTGCCGATGTACTGAGCTCAGGATGGCGAGGAGGTGCCCTAATCCCATGACTTCATGAGAAGAGGCGAGACCGAGGGAGAGGCTGCGGGGCCACGGAGGCAGAGCCTGTGCCTGGAGCCCCCGGGAGCTGGCGAGGGGTCAGCTGTGGGAGGGCCCCTGAGGGGGCCGGGAGGTGGGAAGGGACCTCTGGGACCCGGGGCTGCCCTCGGATTGTGTGGGTGGGGGTGGGATCCTGGTGCCCGGCAGGGTTAGCGCCTCCAAACGCCCTCATCAGGCCCCTGGCGCAGCCCAGTGCCCTTCGGACGGAATGCCTGCCGGGCGCCGGGAGCAGAAGGTTCTGGAGGCTGCTCCACTCGGTGGGAAGGCGCACCACTGGGCGTGGTGTGTGCATGTGTGTACTGTGCGCATATGTGTACATGTGTGCACGAGTGTGTGTGCCGGGGTGGGCATGCACATGTGTGTATGGATGTGTGGGTGTGCTGTGCACGTGTGCACGCATGTGTGCACATGTATGTGCAGTGTGCATGTGCATACGCATGTTTGTGCATGGGTGGGCATGCACGTGTGTGTATGGGTGTGTGGGTTGCTGTACACAAGAGCGTGCGTGTGTGTGGTGTGTACATGTGTGTATGCCTATGTGTACGCATGTGTGCGTGTGTGTGCTGCACTGGCTCACAGCCAGGCACTGGCCCTGGGCGGGACTGCCGCTCGCAGGAGAGGCTGCAGCGTCTGCACAGAAAGCTCCGCCCCTCCCCATCCCGGCCTGCAACAACACAGGGAGATCCCCGAGGCTGAGGCTGCGGACAGCTGGGCCCCTTTCTGCTCAGCTCCCGATGAGTCAGCCCTGGGCCTCCCACAGACCAGCCCCCGGGGCTGAGATGCCACGTCCCCACCTCCGCCTCCACCAGCAGCTCCGCGCCTCCTGAGGGCCCTGCCTGAGCGGCCTCCCGGCTTGGCCCACCACCTGCAGTGGTGGCAGGAGCCTGGGGATCTCTGGGGTCTGGGAGGCAGGAGAGAGCCCAGCTGGGTCCAGGCCACTTTCATGCCCGCTGACCACACGCCTCGTCCGCCCTCGCAGGGGTCTGGGGGCCCAGTCGGTGCCCAGGGCTCTTCCTGGGAGAAAATCCACGGGCAGCCCCCACCCACCCCCGTGAGACGGTCGAAGGTGGGCCTCAGGCCTGGCCGGCCTCTCCCTGTGTCCCCCTCCCTCCCCCGAGACCCTCCCGCTCATCTGTCACCGGAAGCCCAGAGCGGTCAGAAGCTGGCCCAGAGCCACCGTCCGGAGCTGGGCGACCCCAGGGTCCACCCAGGACAGGTCCCTCTGAAGCCTGCGGACAAGGACTGAGGTGACAAAGGCTGCAGAGGCTCCTTTCTCCGCCGGCCGGGGTGTTGCAGCGGTGGCTCTGCAGCACGGCCCTGTGCAAACACTGCTTCAAAAACAGCCAGCGTTCAGGAGCGTGCCCGTGCCGGGACCGCGGGAACGAGCAGCCGCGATGCGTGCCCTTATGAGACGGGAGGTGGCCTCGTGTCTGCTGAGGGGTGAGCGGGTACAGAAACGCGGCCCATACACAGTGAACATCACTCGGCCATAAACAGGAAGGAAGTCCTGCCACTGACAGCAACATGGGCGGCCCGGGGGGCATTCTGCTCCGTGAAACAAGCCGGCAGAGGAGAGAGATGCCGCGTGACCCCACCCGTGTGTGGGCTTCAGAAAATCGAACTTGGGGCTGCGGGGTGGCCAGGGGCAGGGTGCCCGATCCTAAAGGTGGGCCAGCGCCCAGCCAGGCGCCCCCGCAGCTGCGAGCCGGGACACAGGAGGCTGGGCTCGGTCCCGCCCGGCCTGGTCAACGTTGCCTGTCGTAAGCGGAGGAGGTTGGAGAGTGTCCCCCCAATGCAGACCCCCCCAGAGCCTCAGGCTGAGACCTCTCAGGGAATCAGGGTCTTTGCCGATGTACTGAGCTCAGGATGGCGAGGAGGTGCCCTAATCCCATGACTTCATGAGAAGAGGCGAGACCGAGGGAGAGGCTGCGGGGCCACGGAGGCAGAGCCTGTGCCTGGAGCCCCCGGGAGCTGGCGAGGGGTCAGCTGTGGGAGGGCCCCTGAGGGGGCCGGGAGGTGGGAAGGGACCTCTGGGACCCGGGGCTGCCCTCGGATTGTGTGGGTGGGGGTGGGATCCTGGTGCCCGGCAGGGTTAGCGCCTCCAAACGCCCTCATCAGGCCCCTGGCGCAGCCCAGTGCCCTTCGGACGGAATGCCTGCCGGGCGCCGGGAGCAGAAGGTTCTGGAGGCTGCTCCACTCGGTGGGAAGGCGCACCACTGGGCGTGGTGTGTGCATGTGTGTACTGTGCGCATATGTGTACATGTGTGCACGAGTGTGTGTGCCGGGGTGGGCATGCACATGTGTGTATGGATGTGTGGGTGTGCTGTGCACGTGTGCACGCATGTGTGCACATGTATGTGCAGTGTGCATGTGCATACGCATGTTTGTGCATGGGTGGGCATGCACGTGTGTGTATGGGTGTGTGGGTTGCTGTACACAAGAGCGTGCGTGTGTGTGGTGTGTACATGTGTGTATGCCTATGTGTACGCATGTGTGCGTGTGTGTGCTGCACTGGCTCACAGCCAGGCACTGGCCCTGGGCGGGACTGCCGCTCGCAGGAGAGGCTGCAGCGTCTGCACAGAAAGCTCCGGGCGTGGGGCCCAGGGCTGTGGGGCCCGGGGTCTGTTACTTAATCTCTGGGAGCCTCGGTTTCCCCACCCCAGGCCCTTGTACTGGGAGGCGCCACAAATGGTGCCCAGCTGGGCAGCCCCCACTAGGGAGACGGCTGTCCCCTGTGCCCAGGACGCTCCCGGCTTCAGCACCGAAGGCTCAGGTCCCCGGAAACTCCTCCGAGTCCCGGCAGTGGGACGGCCATGCCCGCCAGCCGCCCCCACCCCCAGCCCGAGGCACCAGCTGGGCCCCCACTAGGGAGACGGCTGTCCCCTGTGCCCAGGACGCTCCCGGCTTCAGCACCGAAGGCTCAGGTCCCCGGAAACTCCTCCGAGTCCCGGCAGTGGGACGGCCATGCCCGCCAGCCGCCCCC
>NW_005363729.1:218589-220427 GCF_000412655.1 Myotis brandtii
GGGTTGGGGGCTCGATCCCCAGTGTGGGGCGGGCAGGAGGCAGCCGATCCATGATTCTCTTATCAGTGACGTTTCTCTTTCTCTCCGTCTCCCTTCCTCTGAAATCAATACAAATATATATTTATTAAAACTCTCCAAATGAGCCCTAGCTGATGTCACTCAGTGGTTAGAGCGTTAGCCCAGGCTGAAGGGTCCAGGTTCGATTCTCGGTCAAGGGCACGAATTTGCTTGCAGGCTCAATCCCCAGCCCCGACCGGGGCAGGTGTGGGAGGCAACCAATTGATTTGTCCTTCACATCGATGTTTCTCTCTCCCTCTCCCTCTCCCTCTCCCTCTCTCACTCACCCCTACCCCCCCTTCCACTCTCCCTAAAAATCAATGGAAAAAACATCCTCGGGTGAGGATTAACAACACGTCTCCAACTGAATTTAAATAAAACACAACCAGAATCAGAGACGCGCTTTCAAACCATCCCCTGCCACCCAGCGCAGTGACTCTGCAGGGGCCCAAACCTTCGCGACGACAGGCCCAGAGCGCGGCTCCAGGAGGGCCCTCTCTACGCGTCCATCCCCTGAACCAAACCGGCAGCTCAGCGTCCTGCGTGTGAGAGCAACACTGCGTTCTGCCAGCTGCTCCTCTGTGGCTGCCGGCGCCCGTGACGCTGGTCCCAGTGCGTTAGGAGTTCCGTGCCGACCCCAACCTGCTCCCGCACTAAGGGGTTTCCGCTTCCTCCACAGGCCGACCCTCCAGCATCTGCCCGCCCGCGATCGCTGTCAGACAAGCAGTGTCCGCGTTGAAGGTTTCTATTTTATTTTATTTTGTTTTATTTTAAATTTATTTTACTGAATCCACGCCCGATGTCTCACACTGCTGCTGACATGAGCCAGGTGCCTTCAAGGCTTGCGAGGCCCTGACAGCGTGTGCTCAAGGGGAAGTGGAAGAAAAACCGGCGGAATTACGCCCTGGCCGGTGTGGCTCAGTGGTAGAGCGTCGGCCCGGCCCATGCGTTCAGAAGGCAACCAGTCTCTCTCTCTCTCTCTCTCTCTCTCTCCAGCAGGCCGGCCTGTCCTGTGAGTAACCCCGTCCCTCCGCCCCTCCCCATCCCGGCCTGCAACAACACAGGGAGATCCCCGAGGCTGAGGCTGCGGACAGCTGGGCCCCTTTCTGCTCAGCTCCCGATGAGTCAGCCCTGGGCCTCCCACAGACCAGCCCCCGGGGCTGAGATGCCACGTCCCCACCTCCGCCTCCACCAGCAGCTCCGCGCCTCCTGAGGGCCCTGCCTGAGCGGCCTCCCGGCTTGGCCCACCACCTGCAGTGGTGGCAGGAGCCTGGGGATCTCTGGGGTCTGGGAGGCAGGAGAGAGCCCAGCTGGGTCCAGGCCACTTTCATGCCCGCTGACCACACGCCTCGTCCGCCCTCGCAGGGGTCTGGGGGCCCAGTCGGTGCCCAGGGCTCTTCCTGGGAGAAAATCCACGGGCAGCCCCCACCCACCCCCGTGAGACGGTCGAAGGTGGGCCTCAGGCCTGGCCGGCCTCTCCCTGTGTCCCCCTCCCTCCCCCGAGACCCTCCCGCTCATCTGTCACCGGAAGCCCAGAGCGGTCAGAAGCTGGCCCAGAGCCACCGTCCGGAGCTGGGCGACCCCAGGGTCCACCCAGGACAGGTCCCTCTGAAGCCTGCGGACAAGGACTGAGGTGACAAAGGCTGCAGAGGCTCCTTTCTCCGCCGGCCGGGGTGCTGCAGCGGTGGCTCTGCAGCACGGCCCTGTGCAAACACTGCTTCAAAAACAGCCAGCGTTCAGGAGCGTGCCCGTGCCGGGACCGCGGGAACGAGCAGCCGCGA
>NW_005363729.1:220557-222127 GCF_000412655.1 Myotis brandtii
GGCTATCGCTGGTGTTGATTCTGACAGGATCCTGTTTTCTACCTCTTTGATGACGTGGCTGGCCAGTCGTTCAGCTTGATGGCGGCCGATGGGAAAGTCTGAGGCCCGCGGTGGCCTTGGCCGTGGACCCCGTGGTTCTAGGTGAGAACGGGCTGTCTCGGTAGACGCTCTGGACCTCGCTCAACGCTCAGAGCGCGTCCTGCCGCTGCGCGGGGAGAGGCATGGCCCGGGTTCTGAGCGTTTTCGTCTCTTTGTTTTGCTTCAATGTTTCAGCCCAAATAGCCTCCCAGGTGTGTTCTTCCTGTCTCTTCAGCAAGTCCGTTTCGAAGGCAAACGGTTCTAGGCGAGAACAGGCCGTCTCGGTAGACGCTCTGGACCTCGACGCTCAGAGCGCGTCCTGCCGCTGCGCGGGGAGAGGCATGGCCCGGGTTCTGAGCGTTTTCGTCTCTTTGTTTTGCTTCAATGTTTCAGCCCAAATAGCCTCCCAGGTGTGTTCTTCCTGTCTCTTCAGCAAGTCCGTTTCGAAGGCAAAATCCGGCTGTCCCTGCGTGCGGTCCTTGTGCGTGGCTGCCTCCCTTCCGTGCCGTTCAGTCTAGAAAAAAGCGGACCCCGTAACACAGAAGGCGCCGTCCCCACCTTCTCCCCGAAGCCCAGGGACGCGCTACGGAAGGTCCCGGCCCCGCCCGGCTTCCGTGGGGATAAGTGTCACTGATTCCACTCGGCAGACTCCGCTTTGGGGCTTAAAATTCGTCAGATTCAAATGCTCAAGTGCTTCGCTGCTCCCCGTGTCAAATGGTTTGGTTGAAACCCTCCAAACGGCCCAGCTGGCCTGGCTCAGGGGTTGAGCTTCGGCCTAGGAGCCAGGAGGTCACAGTTCGACTCCCGGTCGGGGCACAGGCCTGGGTTGGGGGCTCGATCCCCAGTGTGGGGCGGGCAGGAGGCAGCCGATCCTTGATTCTCTTATCAGTGACGTTTCTCTTTCTCTCCGTCTCCCTTCCTCTCTGAAATCAATACAAATATATATTTTTTAAAACTCTCCAAATGAGCCCTAGCTGATGTCACTCCGTGATTAGAGCGTCAGCCCAGGCTGAAGAGTCCAGGTTCGATTCTCGGTCAAGGGCACGAATTTGCTTGCAGGCTCAATCCCCAGCCCCGACCGGGGCAGGTGTGGGAGGCAACCAATTGATTTGTCCTTCACATCGATGTTTCTCTCTCCCTCTCCCTCTCCCTCTCCCTCTCTCACTCACCCCTACCCCCCCTTCCACTCTCCCTAAAAATCAATGGAAAAAACATCCTCGGGTGAGGATTAACAACACGTCTCCAACTGAATTTAAATAAAACACAACCAGAATCAGAGACGCGCTTTCAAACCATCCCCTGCCACCCAGCGCAGTGACTCTGCAGGGGCCCAAACCTTCGCGACGACAGGCCCAGAGCGCGGCTCCAGGAGGGCCCTCTCTACGCGTCCATCCCCTGAACCAAACCGGCAGCTCAGCGTCCTGCGTGTGAGAGCAACACTGCGTTCTGCCAGCTGCTCCTCTGTGGCTGCCGGCGCCCGTGACGCTGGTCC
>NW_005363729.1:222255-224335 GCF_000412655.1 Myotis brandtii
CACAGTTCGATTCCCGGTCGGGGCACAGGCCCGGGTTGGGGGCTCGATCCCCAGTGTGGGGCGGGCAGGAGGCAGCCGATCCATGATTCTCTTATCAGTGACGTTTCTCTTTCTCTCCGTCTCCCTTCCTCTGAAATCAATACAAATATATATTTATTAAAACTCTCCAAATGAGCCCTAGCTGATGTCACTCAGTGGTTAGAGCGTTAGCCCAGGCTGAAGGGTCCAGGTTCGATTCTCGGTCAAGGGCACGAATTTGCTTGCAGGCTCAATCCCCAGCCCGACCGGGGCAGGTGTGGGAGGCAACCAATTGATGTGTCTCTCACGTCGATGTTTCTCTCTTTCTCTCCCTCTCCCTCTTCCTCTCTCTCTCACCCCTACCCCCGCTTCCACTCTCCCTAAAAATCAATGGAAAAAACATCCTCGGGTGAGGATTAACAACACGTCTCCAACTGAATTTAAATAAAACACAACCAGAATCAGAGACGCGCTTTCAAACCATCCCCTGCCACCCAGCGCAGTGACTCTGCAGGGGCCCAAACCTTCGCGACGACAGGCCCAGAGCGCGGCTCCAGGAGGGCCCTCTCTACGCGTCCATCCCCTGAACCAAACCGGCAGCTCAGCGTCCTGCGTGTGAGAGCAACACTGCGTTCTGCCAGCTGCTCCTCTGTGGCTGCCGGCGCCCGTGACGCTGGTCCCAGTGCGTTAGGAGTTCCGTGCCGACCCCAACCTGCTCCCGCACTAAGGGGTTTCCGCTTCCTCCACAGGCCGACCCTCCAGCATCTGCCCGCCCGCGATCGCTGTCAGACAAGCAGTGTCCGCGTTGAAGGTTTCTATTTTATTTTATTTTGTTTTATTTTAAATTTATTTTACTGAATCCACGCCCGATGTCTCACACTGCTGCTGACATGAGCCAGGTGCCTTCAAGGCTTGCGAGGCCCTGACAGCGTGTGCTCAAGGGGAAGTGGAAGAAAAACCGGCGGAATTACGCCCTGGCCGGTGTGGCTCAGTGGTAGAGCGTCGGCCCGGCCCATGCGTTCAGAAGGCAACCAGTCTCTCTCTCTCTCTCTCTCTCTCTCTCTCTCTCTCTCTCTGTCTTTCTCCCTCTCCCCCCTCCCTTCCAGTCTCTCTAAAATTCAATGGAAAAAATATCCTCAGGTGAGGATTAACAAAAAATTTAACTTAAAAAATATTTTTTTAAATAACTAAGCACACAGTTAATTTCGAAGAACAAAACGACCGGCTGGGGATCCTGTGTAAGCGCTCCTCCTGCCGCTGTCCCGTGTCGTCCTCATCACACGGCGGGTGCAGCCCGGCGGCCTTGCCCCTGGTCCTCGTGCCCTCGGCTCTGTCACTCCGCCACTGACCACACACAGCAGTCCCTCCTCCTCGGTCCCTGGGCGCCACCTCGCTCACCTCCTCTGAACCCTGCCCCTGTCCCCCTCTCTGCTGCCACGGGGCACTGGCTGTCCCCTCCAGCTCACTAACTCCGACTCACGCGTCAAAATCTGACTCCAAGGCCACTTCCTCCAGGAAGCCCTCCCTGATCCCCAGGACGAGATCGGCTTGTTACCTCCTCCCACCGCACGATGCACCCGCCCTCTCCGCACCTCTCTCTTCGGTAACTACACTCAGGCCACAGGCCGCTGGGCGTAACCTCTCCTCTCTGCGTGGCCAGCCTCTTCGGGGTGGGATCAGGCTGGTGGTTTCGTTCTTTCTCTCCATTGTCCTGAGCAGGAACCATAGCTAATTAACAAGTGAAGGATGGAGTGAATGAATGAATGAATGAAAGGAAGACATGAATGAATGGAAGGAAGGGAGGGAGAGGTGCCCTCCTGTGGGACCCTCGCTCCTCGCCGCTGGCTCCCGGGGCCGCGGCCAGCAGCCCAGGCCTCGCCATCGCTCTGGACTCTCAGGAATGCTCTGGCGGCACCAGGCATTCTGCTCAAAGCCCCAGCTGGGCCGTCTTATCTGGGAGATTGCGCACAGCTGGCCCTCGCTTTCATCCCGACTGTCCGCCCGGACAGCACGCAAGGCAGCCACGCCGGCCCCCATCCCACACCGGCCCTCACCCCGCCCT
>NW_005363729.1:224477-225252 GCF_000412655.1 Myotis brandtii
GCTGGGGGCGGTGGGTGGGGGGCATTCCCCCCCCGGGCCAGGACCCCCCAGAGCATCTCAGACGTGGCCGGCCTCTGAGGACACCAGGCCCCGCCTTCTCTGGCACCTTCCGAGACACCCACCTCCCACCTCCGAGGGCTCTCCAGCCCCAGCATTCATTCAGCAAACACTGGCGGGCACTTACCTCGAGGGCGGGGCTGGGGCCGGAGGGGGCGCAGAGCCTGAGGCTGAGGCCGCGAAGGAGTCAGGGCACCTGAGCAGTCAGGTGGGAGCCCCTGGTGCTGGACGCGGCCCGAGTCCTGGCCCCCCACTCTGTGCCTCCGTGACCCCGGCAGGTCACTTTATCAGGACGCCCCGGTTCCCCCCTCTGTCAAATAACGGGGAGCAGTCTTCGTCCGTGGAGTTAGCACTCGCAGTGTCACACTGTGCCCGGCACGCAGCAGGCGCTCCACGTTTGTGGAAAGAGAGGTGCCCGCTGACCAGCATGCGGAGGGGGGAGGCCGGCAGCGGGAGCAGGTGCGGGAGCTACAGCGGGAAGGGGAGCTTGCTCACCCACAGGGTCCCCCGAGGGTGCGCCCGGCACTCGGCCGTTCTCCGCCGTCCCCTCGGCCGCCGCCGGAATGAAATGTAAGACAGGAGTCCGGGAGGCAGGGCCATCGATGTTCTCAAATGCTGGTCGTTCGACCACAAAGCCACACAGTATGGTGAGGTCACGGGCGGTCTCATCCCCCCGAGGAAGGGCGACCGGCCAAGACGCGGGGGCCTGAGCCTGCGG
>NW_005363729.1:225608-227284 GCF_000412655.1 Myotis brandtii
CCGGCTAGTCTAGGCCTGGGGTTCAGGTGGGGCCGCCTGGTGGTCCGATGGGGCCCTGCTGCCTCCCTGTGGGTGAGCCTGGCCTGACTGCGGAACTGCCTGTGGTGGGCACGCTCTCTCTGTAGAGTTGGCAGAGGGCACATCCCAGAAGGTGGCAGAGGCGAGGTGGCCTGTGAGACGTGGCCTCGAGGCAGGGCAGGGGCGAAACCCCGCCCGGTCCCCAATCACGCTCACCCTGGCCGGCCCCTCCCTGCACTGTCCCAGCCACCCAAGTGCAGGCGGCCCTGGGTCCTTCCCCATAGGGTGGCCTGGAGGTGGGGGAGGCTCTGGGCAGGGCACCCCCTTGCGAGTGAGTGTCAGTCCCACCCCGCCCTCCCCGGCCGCTCTCCGGCTCTGTCCCATGTGGAGGAGGAGCCGAGGGCGCGCGGTCCACCCCGCCCGGGATCCTATGAGCTCATGGGCCCGTGGTTAGTCTCCCCGGATAAACCCTCCAGCCCACAGGCCGTGAGCTGAGGGCTTCACTCCGGAGCCCAGACCTTGTGTGGGGACGTGATGGTCACCCCCCCCCCCATGCCAGTCAGCTCAGCTCCGCTGCGGCGCTGAACCCACCGGGCCGGACACGGAAAATCCCATCCAGAGGCCACGGGCATCTGGGACTCGTTAGGCTCCGGCCCGGGTCTGAGTGGAGTTTAATGAAGTCTCAGGCCAGTGAGTTTATGCCTGAAGCGATGACATGCCTCCCTGCTGAGAAGGAGCCCAGGAACCAGGCCAGCCCCCCTGTGCACTCTGGGGCAGGGGGGCTCCTCGGAGCAGGGGAGCCCCACGAGGCAGGAGAGCACGTGGGCCAGGCGTCAGGACCTGCCGTCAGCCAGGGTCCCCCTTGTTCTGTTTTTACGCCTTGAGCATGCGCCCTAGGCTCCCGAAGCCTCAGTTTGCTCATCTGTCAAATGGGTGCATCTGTTAAGGTAACATGCTGACGCCACCCATCCCCCAGGCACTCTCCAGCGTGACACCCTTGGACGGAGGTGATGCCCGCCGTGCCAGCGGGTCATGCCCAGCCCAGGACGCGGGAGGAACCAAAGTGCCGGCGGCTCCCATTGGAAGACACCAGCCCCCTCGCCCCTCGAAGGGGACCCCAGAGAGGGGTTCAGCCTTGTCACCCGAGGTCCCCAGCGGCCTGCACCCCAGCCTCTCACAGTGGTGTGCTGCCTTACCTCCCTGGTCTTTCCCGCCCCATTTCCCCACTTCCGGGCCAGTGCTTCCTGGGATCACCCCCAAATCTACTGCTCGCCCTCGCATCCAGGTCTCAGAGCTGCTCTGAGGGGACCCGGGGTGGTCCCAGCAGATGCCACACGCTTTCCCTCACGAGCCAGACAGTTGCCGTTTTAAGCTGTATGAGCCACGAGGCGACGTGGAAGAGGTGACACAAGCATGTATGCAACCACGTGAAATGTGGTCCTTGAGACACGTAAGACCCTTCCCAGCTCAGGCCCACAGCAGCGCAGGCGCGGGCCTGCAAAGTCCTATGGCGGTGCCTCTGGATCCCAGTGAGCAGGCCTGAGTGGCACGTGCCGGCCCCTGGCACCTCTGCTGGGGCACAGCCCCTTCCCACACCATCTGTCTGGGTCCCACGTGACCGGCTGGAGGAAGAGGAGAAGGAGGAGGAGGAGGAGGAG
>NW_005363729.1:227332-227579 GCF_000412655.1 Myotis brandtii
GGGGGGGGGGGTGCGGAGCAGGCAGCTCAGTTGGAGGCACAGCAAGTTCCCGGCCTCAGTGGGCCTGGCTGGGGGACCCAGTGTCTGCCCTCCCAGCTGTCCCCGCGCAGCCCCTTTACTGACCTGTTGGGCGGGAGCTCAGGAGTCCCCGCCCCGGGAGGACCGCTGGGAGCTGCCAGAAGCTGCCGGAAGCCCTTGCATCCAGGTGGCAGCCCCGGTCCACCTGCCGCTCTTTCCTAATAACCTT
>NW_005363729.1:228031-228741 GCF_000412655.1 Myotis brandtii
GGGCGGGAGGGGGGGACGGGGTGCCCCCCACGCTCCTCCTCCCAGGGTTCTGGCCCCACTGGTGCCCACAGGGCCCTGCAGCCTGGTGCCAACTCCTTCCCGGAGGCCCAGCCCGCAGGCACGCCAGGCCGGGCACAGCGGCAGCCAGTGGTGATGGGGCAGTTCCTGAGTGTGTTTCGAAGGCAGGGAAACTGAGGCTTAGGCCTGTAGCTGAGACAGGGCCAGGCTGGGACCCTGACCCCCGACTGTCACCACCGAAGCCTGTGTCTGACCCCACACGTCTCGTCTACACTCATCCTGCCGCCCCAGCCACTCTGGGTGCCAGTTCCCACAGATGGGTAAACTGAGGCCTGGAGGGGAAGTCACCAGGCAGCCCTGGTGCAGGGGAAGCCAGGGCTCTCCAGGTTTCCAGGGACCCCCCCCCAGAATGTGGGCTGCACCCCGAACCCAGGCGCCCAGCACACCCACACATGCCCTGGGCGACAGGGCTCCTCCGGTGGGCAGATTGGGGTGCGGCCAGAGCTGGGACTGGTGGGCAGTGGGGACATCAAGGGCTCCCCCACAGGCGGGGGCTCCCAGGAGCAGCCCGGCCTTGGCCCACCCCCCCCTCCCCCCCACAGCCCGCCTTCCTGGGAAGCTGCCCTGAGAAGGAGGGAGAAGTTCATTTCCTGGACAAGCCTGGGAGAGGCAAGCGGTCGGCTCCACGTGGC
>NW_005363729.1:228889-229437 GCF_000412655.1 Myotis brandtii
TGCTCCCCTGCCCCGGCCCGGCTCCTCCTCTGTGTGCCAGGCCCGCCCGGGCACAGCTGGCACGCAGCCTGAGAACAGAACGTGCGTGTCTGGTTTGGGTGCGGGGAAGAGAGAGCGACCAGTCACAGGAGATGCTCCGACAGCCCCTCCCACCCAGGCAGGGAGGACACAGGGACGTGGGAGCCGTAGCCTGGCACGTATACAGCGGGCGCTCCGTTAATGTGGCCCCAGAGCCTGCGGGAGCCCGGCCCCAGCCGTGACCAGATGCTGTTCCCGCTTCATCCTCTCTGAGGAGGACGCCCGCTCAGGCCACCCCTGGTCCTGGGGAACCTGAGGCGGTTTCTCAGACCCTCCAAAGAGGGGGCCCAGCCAGGGCCCAGCTGGACGCTCGGACGCTGAGCACAGGGCCTGTGGGAGGAGGGGTCTGTGAAGAGGGGATCAGAACCGCCCGGGAGGCGGGAGCTGCCCTTCCTGGGCCAGCTGGGGGCTGGGAGGGGGGCCGAGTGGCCTGCTGGGCACACACACGGCTCCAAAGGTGCCGGTCCAGA
>NW_005363729.1:230775-232616 GCF_000412655.1 Myotis brandtii
GAGCGGGCCCACAGCCCAGCCAGGCGTCTCGGGGTCTCAGCCGAGACTGAAGGATGAGGAAGAAGGGGCCAGGAAGCGGGGGCAGGGGAGCCCCAGGTGGAACCCCGGGGAGGGCCGAGCGAACACGCAGACTCCCCAAACCCTTCCTCGGGGAGCCGGGGGCTGGGGCACCTGCACCTCCCACCAGGGAGCCCAGGTGCCAGGGGGCCTTGGGCGCACACCGGCTGCTCTCCTTGTAAAGCCTTTTTATTCATGTTTAATAAAAAGAAGCCTTGAGTAACCGGGAAGGAGGCTGTTGCTATGGCGATGTTTGGGACCAATGTGTGGAACCTTCTGGAACGTGGGGCAGGCCGGGAACACGCCCATGGACGGACTCCAGATGGCCCGGGAGGACCAGAGGCGGCCACCAGCGTCTCCCGTTTCATCAGCCTCTCGCCTCTGCCAGCGGGCGAGCTCCTGCCCGTTGTTCTAGGGCGTGTTTTCCTTTGCTCCGGCAACAGCGATGCCTGCGCTGCAGCCGCTGTCTGTCGGGCAGGAAAGGGCAGCCGGGGCCTGGGAGTGTCCGGCTGCTCTGAGCGAGGAGGCAGCGGCGTTTGCCCTCGAGGAAGAGGCAGAAAGCGCAAGGGAAACCCAGGTTCCGCGAGGCGCTCGGCGGCTCACCAGCCTCGCGGCCTCGAGTGCAGCTGGTGAGGCTGCTCTCTCCTGCCCGGCTCTGCTCCTCACTCTCCCTCCTCCCATCGAGGCTCAGACATGCCTCCCAGACAAGCAGCGGGCCCTGGGCGGGGCGTCACCCCAATGGCCTCCCCCACCCCCATGGCCACTGCCCACAGCCCACAGCGGGGGAGTGAGCGCCCCTCTGCCTCCGGCCCTGCCCTTGTTCCCAGCAGCCCCTCCTGCAGCCCCCAGCCCAGCGGGGGCACCGACAGCCTGGCCTTCCTTGTCCAAGTTGCCGGTGTAACAACCCCCGTCGCGCCGGTTCGGCTCTCGGCCAGCTTCCCGTGGCCAGAGGAGGGGGAGCCCATTATCACCCCCATTTCACAGGTGAGGAAAGTGAGTCCCCGGAGCTCAGTGCCATGCCCGGGGCCACACAGCCAGGGCTGGAACACACTGCCTCTAGCTGGGCCCCCCACGCTGCTGCACCCCACGGCCCACGAACAGCCCACGTAGGCCCTCCAGGGAGAGGGAGGGCTCCATCAGCCTGTAGACGGCGAGCCAGGGCCCGGGGCCTGTTCAACTCCCACACCTCGGACCACCCTGCTCATTGGATGTGGGGGGAGGAGCCCGGCATGTGAGAGCATGGATCCCAGGGCAGCGCCATGGAGCCGCCTCTTTAAACCCATCCTCTGTGGGTGGGGCGGGGCTTGCCTCCATCTCCCCCCATGCCCTTCCCACCTGCTATGATCCCATTTCACAGAAGGGGAAACTGAGGCTCAGAGCGATGGGCAACTTCCCCAAGGCCAGGCAGGTTGTGGTGGCCGAGCTAGGAGTCCCTCCTAGGCCCGTCTCCCTGCAAAGCCCGGCCCCCTCTCAGGCCACATGCCTGCCCCCCACCCCGCCGCGTCAGTCAGCACAACTGGCGCTTCTAGAGAGCCCTCCGTGAGCCGAGCCGTGGCCCAGCCCTGCCCCTGGTTCTCTGGAGAGAAGACACGGAGGTCAGACACGGTCCACGTGTGAGCCCAGCAGGGTCCGAAGGAGAAACTAACTCAGGAGGGCTTCCTGGAGGAGGGGTGGGGTCGGGGACGGTGGCAGAGCCCCAGGGCCAAGTTGCTAAGACCACGTGGGTTCTGTGCTCGCTGCACCCAGCCAGGAGGCCGCCGTCCAGGCTGGAGACCCCCTCCCTG
>NW_005363729.1:232816-233462 GCF_000412655.1 Myotis brandtii
ACGGGCCACAGCACAGGCCACTGCCCCACAGCTCCGTCCCTGCGTCAGCCCACCATCTGGGGCCCCTGGGGCGCCTGCATGCCGGCAGGAGGGATGGGGCTGTCCAGGGGCTCCGGGGAGGGGTCTGACCAACCCATTCCCAGCCTGGTCCTTGCAGGGAACTGGCCGGGGCCGCACCAAGCAGGTCAGCCCCCCCCAGAGCTCCGAGGACCCTGAAGTCAGGAAGCACCCAGGGCCTGCCCCTCCCCGCTCCCAGCAGTCCCCTTGAGGAGGGACACACCCATCCACCCCCGACCTCCCTGCCCCCCACCCCAACTTCCCCTGCAGAGTCATGAAGGACTCAGGTGTGGCCTCTTACAGGGGACCCTGAGCATTCTTTGTCCCCCCCAAACCCCCAAGGTGAGCAGCAGACCACGCCCACCTTGGGCTCAGCAGACAGGGCCGGGGCTGACCCCGCCTGACGCTCCCCTCCCAGGAAAGCCAGGCGAAGGGAAAGAGGACAGCCCGGTGCGGCCAGGACCCCGCAGGGGGAGGGCCCTGGGCTCCCTGTCAGCAGACGGCCAGAGGCTACTTCCCACGGAAAAAGTGTCTTCAGACCCCCCCCCGCCCCCCGCCCCCAGGAGGCCCCAGCCCCTGACTCCAGGCC
>NW_005363729.1:242657-243410 GCF_000412655.1 Myotis brandtii
CCTGACCGGGCAGGAGGGACAGGGTGGGCTGGCCTCCGCACTCCGTGGGAGCCGGGAGCCGGGACACAAGGAGGGCTGCACACCGGGCCCCACGCAGTGGGCAGTGAGGGAAGCACTGGGGCTGAGCCGCCCCAGCAGGCCGGGGACCCTCCCAGACCTGGGGCCCCCAGGACAGAGGCACAGAGTGGAGAGCAGGACCGGCTGGGGACAGCGGTGCCTCCCTCTGTGGCCCCGGGGTGCACGCAGGCTGATAGAGACAACCTCTCCGCGGAGTGGGGCGCTCCCCTCCCCACACCCCGACCCGCGCCAGGCCTGCCTAAGACCCCGCAGCAGTGAGCGCAGAGGTAGGGGCCCTCTGCCCACATACACTCAGCTCCTGGGAGAGCCCGGCGCTCCTTGCGCGGCCCCAGGGCGGGAGCGCGGACGTTCCGTGTTGTGTTGCCACAAACCACCCGCTCATACTTTCCCACTGACGTCACCAGCTGGTTTGAATCTGAAGTGACTGCAAAACCCTTGGCGGCCTAATTGCCGTTGTCTTTGCAAAGTGAAATCAGATGGTTCCTCCCAGCCTCCCTCCCCTCCTCCGCTCCTCTCTCCCTCTTTTTTTTATTATGTTCCTTGGACCCGGGCCAGATGTTTCCTGCACCAACAACCTTCCAAAAATTCACAAAAGGAGAGCGAGGGCCTGCAGCTTCCTGCCTGCCGAGCGGAGAGACGACGTGGCAGGGCGGGGTGGCCGGCCACGTCTGCAGC
>NW_005363729.1:243476-244540 GCF_000412655.1 Myotis brandtii
ACCAAGGCCAGGCCTGGGCTCGGACGGACAGACCTGGGGGCGACTCCTAGCCCCGCTGATCACACGTGTGGCCGTGGAGAAGCCACGTCTCCAGGCGGAGCTTCCACTAAAGCAGCCCCTGTCCAGGGCCGGCATCAGAAGGGCCTCACCTCCACCCGCTACCTCGAGACAAGTGTGGAGCTGAGCGGGGAGGGCAGGACAGAGGCTCACGGGAGAATGGGCATTGGAGCCTGAAGGCGGCCCAGGTTTCCACAGGCAGGACAGGGGTCCTAGGCAGGGGCCATGCTTAGAGCACAGCAGGGGGCCCACCAAAGGCACCGCTGGGGGCTGGCACCCGAGGGCCCTCGGAGAGGCCGCCCAGGGTCTCTGGATGCTACCGAGGCCTTGGTGAGGGCAACATGGAGGTGTCGAGAGGCCCAGAGGAGGAAGATCCCCAACCTGCCGCTGGAGGCCCACCCCGCCAGCACGCCTCCTGCGAGGCCACGCCTCCTGCGAGGCCACGCCTCCTGCGAGGCCACGCCTCCTGCCTCCCTGTTCAGAACCCAGAGGGGCAGGTCGGGTAACCCACGTCCCCCACCTTGGTCAACAGGTCGCCCCCACTTGCACTGGTTTCGTGGTCCCTGGGGACTCTGGGGTGCCAGGTGCATACCCGGTGGGCAGACGGGGAAGGTAGACGGGTGGAGGGGGTGTCCAGGGCCCAGGGACGCTCCAGCAACATGCAGAAGGGTCTGAACCCGTACCGCAGGGCCTCCTGGGAAGAAGGCTGCCGGCCATGGGCTGGGACAGGAAGGGACAGACACCTTTCCCTCGCTGACTTCAGGTCAAGGGCCCCCAAGGCCACCTCGGGTGAACTCCGGAGGCCGTCCCCCGGGAGTGAGGGGACGCAGGGACACTGTGGGGGCCGGGCGGTCCCCGGCTTCTCTGCCTGCGCACCTGGATGCGAGCTCGCCCTCTATCCCTCCCTCGGTTTCGGGCAGAAAGTGGGAAAGACCGGCACGGAGGGCTCCTCGGCCCGGGTGCAAGCAGAGAAGCTGGGAGGGGCCCCCAGCTGCTGCCGCCGCGGG
>NW_005363729.1:244762-248562 GCF_000412655.1 Myotis brandtii
GCCTGTGTTTTGGGGACCAGGCTGCTCCTGCCGGGCTGACCTGCGGGGCCTTGCAGACTGAGCTGTGGGGGCAGCGCACACTGGCCACAGGCGGTCCTGTGATTGGGGTCACTCCCATCTCCACAGGGTTTCACTCCTGGGCAAACCGAGGCTCGGGCATAGCAACAATGACCTCGTTAGTGATCCTAACCTTGGAGGGAGGGAGCGGAGAGGGAGAGAGGGAGGGGGAGAGGGGGGAGAGCCAGTCAGGCAGCAGGTCGCCTATCACCCCCTCCTGGCACCAGATCCCAGTCCTGCCCACTATCTCCTCCCCGCTGGGCACCTCCAAGCCCAGCTCAAGTTAAAAAAGAAAAGAAAACTGAAAAAATATGGAAAGGCTGAGCCACTGTCCCCATCCAGAGCCGTGAGGGGTCCCAGCCCCAGCACCAGGGCCCCAGCCAGGGCTCCAGGGCGGGGACCACGGATAGCCCTCCCGAGTTGTACCCGCCGCACGTGGCGTGGGGCAGCCTGCTCCGTGTCCCCGTCCGTGTCTCCGCCCTCCTCCCCGTCTCAGGACGTGGCGTGGCGTGGAATGTCCTCACCTGGGGCTTGTCGGGCTTGTTTCCTGCAGTCAAACTGGGGCGGGTTTGGGGGCAGGAGACCACAGAGGGGGGGCGCCTGTCACCGCCGCCATCAGGGCCCGTGCCGTCACCGTGGCTTGTCTCTGCTGCTGCAGACCCGGCCGCCGGCTTCTCCGCTCTGAGGCCCCTCTGCTGGCTCCCTGCACTTCCTCCGTATGTTTACGTTATCCTTCGAGTTATCATCCGACGCAACCTGAGTTAGTCCCTCCCAGCGCCGCTGTCCCTGCGTCGGTCGGCTGCGGCCTGTGTCCCGGGGGCGACCCCATCGCTGTGCTCCTGCTGGTCTCCTGGTCTCGCTTCCAGGCCCCGCCAGAAGCTCCTCCTGCCCCGCCCTCGACCCGCCGTTCCCGGGAGCCCTTCCCAGGGACCTGGATGCGGCAGCTCAGCAGTGAGCCCGAGTCCCGGGGAACAGCTTCGTCAACTGGCCTCCCCTCGGCTCCCTGGCCTCCCCTCGGCTCCCTGGCCTCCGCGCACAGCCGCTCATTCCCACGCCCCCGACTTAACCGGCCGGGGACGGCCTGGGGGTCAGGGTCCCTGGAGCCCCGGTGACTCTAATGTTCAGGGAGTCGGGCCCCCCCTGCAGTAGGGACAGGAAGGGACAGGACGGGGTCAGGGTGGGCTCTGCACCAATGTCACCAGCAGGGGGCAGTGCTGCCTCGGGCTGGCCACCTCCCCTAGAGCTGTTCTGAGGGACCTGGTGCACCACCCCACCCGGGCAGCCTGGGGGTCCATCAAAACCAAGGGGTTGGTGCCTGGCCACGTGGTTCAGTGGTTGAGCGTCGACCTATGACCCAGGAGGTCACAGTTCAATTCCAAGTCAAGGGCACATGCCCTGGTTTGCGGGCTCCATCCCAGTAGGGGGCGTGCAGGAGGCAGCCGATCAATGATTCTCATCATTGATGTTTCTCTCTCTCCCTCTCCCTTCCTCTCTGAAATCAATAAAAACATATTAAAAAGAAAAATAATATTTAAAAGAAAACATACAAGGGGCTGGGGCTGCCCACCCCAAGACAGGACTCCTCCCAGGGAGCTGGCGGGGGGCCGGGGGGCGACCGACCGGGGGCTAGGCCCCTCCGCCTGCCCTGGGTTCTCCCTGGGCGTCCATGTAGAAGGTTCTGCTGCTGAAGGGGGGGGGGGGCGATGTTAGGTTGAATGGCCGGTCCACTCCGACAGGTCACAGCGGCTGGATGCCCCCTGGGGCGGGGCTGGCACTCCCACAACACTAGGGCAGCAGCCGCCCGTCCTGGTCGGGGTCAGGGTCGGCCTCACCCCACGGGAGCCCCGGGTTTGGATCAGATGGGACTGAGGTCTTCACGTGGGCCCTTCAGACACCCTGCACGCTCCGCCCCTCCGGCCTGAGGTCCCCGAGACTCCGGCCACCTCCACTGGGCCTCCCCTCTGAAGGCTGCTGCCCCAGCCATGGCACCCACTCCCGACGGTGTCCTCCGCCCGTTCCCAGGGCCTCTCCCCAGCCCTCTGATGCCCCTTTGCCACGCATGCCCTTTCTGCCGGCCGATGGCAAGGCCGGCCCTTGCCTGGCACTGGGCCCCTGGCACCCAGCAGGGCCTTGGATATGTGGGTGCCCCCACCCCACCGTCAGCGCTCAGGTTACAAACCCCAAACCCTGCGACTCCGCTGTCACCGCCTCGAGCTCAGCACCCCTGGCCCCGAGGACCACCCTGGGCAGGCATCGCCACGGCAACCGGAGGCAGCAGGGAGCCCGAGGCCAGGCTGCCTGGCAAGGCTCAGGGCAGCCTGAGGGGTGGCCTCCGGGTGGGCTCCCCGCAGGAAGAGGTGTGAGCCCTGCCACCTGGACACCCCCCAGGCCCCTCCCCCAGGTGAGCACGCCGTCCAGGTGAGCTCCCCAAGAGCCTCTCGGCCACCATCCTGCTCTGGCCTGGGCCACCCCTAACGGTCAGACAGGCGTCCCTGACCCAGGCCCTGCTCGAGGCTCTGTCCTCCCAGCACCAAGGGCGGGGCCTCGGGGACCTCCTGCTCCTGGACTCCTGGGCCCGGCGGCCCCTCCTTGCCCAGCCCGCTCTCCGCAGGGGACACCCACACCAGCCCCCCACTGCACTCCCCACCCTGCTGAGGTCCCCCCGCTGGGCTCACTCACTCACACCCTGGAGGCCATGCCCAGGGCTCGGGGAGCGGACCGCGGGGCCCAGTGTCCCACACAGAGGGTTTGGGCATGTGGGCGGCAGAACAGGGTCCCTCAAGCAGGAGGCAGCCCCCAAATTCTCCAGGCCCCTCAAGAAGGGACCCCCGGCTGGTACCTGTGAGCCGCTCCCAGCAGGGCCGAGGCCAGTGGGGGGCTGTGCTGGGGGGAGCAGGGCCAGGGCCTCAGAGGGAGCCCTCCCGCCCCCCTGGGCTCCCACACCCACCCGTCTAGGAGGTCCCGGATGGGTCCCATGGGTGAGGCCAGGGCCCTGACCAGGGGCGGGCACGAGGACCCACCGCCCACACCCACCGTCTAGGAGGTCCCGGATGGGTCCCATGGGTGAGGCCAGGGCCCTGACCAGGGGCGGGCACGAGGACCCACCGGCCCGGGCACTCCGCTGTGGGATTGGCCACGGGTCTTAAGCAGACGGCGGACCGTTCCTGTGACTCCGGGTCCCTCGGGCACCACCGTCCAGGCCGTCGGGGGCCCAGAGAGCAGCTCGGAGGCAGGTGGGGCCACCACCCCATGCCCCCTGGGAAGATTGTGGGTGTGGTGCCAGCTCTGCAGGGGGCCTGGCCAGTCCTGCTGTGAGCTTGCCAAGGCCCCTCCGCCCCCACCACTCCCCCACCAGCCACAGTCCACGTGTCCGGGAGGTGTCGTAAATGAGCGTGAATGTCGTGCATTTCAGTGTGTGTGTGTGTGTGTGTGTGTGTGTGTGTGTGTGTGAGAGAGAGAGTGTGTACACAGGTTGAGTGTGTGAGCCCATGGGGGGGGATGTCAGGGGAGCCCTGCCTCTCAGGCCCTTGTAAGGCCTACCCCTCCCGGCTGGGAGTGGCTCTCGCCCTCGGTGCCATCTGTCCGGGATGCCCAGGGCCTCCCCCGAGGGGCCTGCTAGACGGAGACACAGGAGGGCTTGGCCCAGCCCAGGCCGGACAGCGAGGACTTGTCACACAGTAAGGAGCGGACGGGCGTCATCCAGGCGTCTGTGGGCAGCCAGACGGCCGGTGGGTCCCGCTGCC
>NW_005363729.1:248809-249242 GCF_000412655.1 Myotis brandtii
ATCACCGCCCGCCTCTGCTCGGCTCCCGCCAGCGCTCCCTGAAGGGCCGCCTCGCGATCCGGGCAGAAACAGAGCAAGCCCCTCCCGCGTATCAGCAAGTTTACATGACGATAAAATTACATTTGTACAAAAATAGATTTTTTTCACCTTTCCCGCTGCTTAGACACTTCTTAGCTTCCTCTCTCTTCATTCACCTCTGGAGCGGCAGCTCGCGTCCCGGCTAAGGCATGGCTAAGGGTGGGACCGGCCGGCGCTGTCGGCGCCAAAGCATCTTAAAATAGATGCACGTCCTGGCCTGGAGTCAGTCAAACCCGGTCACCAGAGGGTCCTCAGGGACTTGCTCACACGAAGCAAATGGACAGGAGTCTCAATTAAAACCAACAGGACACGTCGGGCACCGCGCATGTCCGCGGGCGGCGTCAGCTCCGGGCGG
>NW_005363729.1:249781-251883 GCF_000412655.1 Myotis brandtii
GTGGCCAGCACCGTGCTGGGCAGCATGGGCGGCGAACACGCTGACGTTATGCTATCTTTAGAAAATTAAAGATTGTCCCACCAATAGGATAATAATTACCAAGAATCACCATAACTGAGCCAGGCTGGTGAGCTGCTGGAGACCTGGGTAAACGAGCTCTACCTCTACCTCGGGGCAGTCGCTCCCCGCCTCGCAGGCAGCGCTGGGAGCAGGAAGCGCAGCCACAGGGACGCTGGTGCAGGTGGGGCTGCAGGGGCTGAGCGGGCCAGGGGCGCTTCCGCCTAAGGGAGGTGGTGGCCTGGCGGCCTCAGGACTCTGCGGGCTGCCAGCTGGTAACAGTGACGTCCCCAAGAAGCCGACCCCCCACCAGAGGGCCCCCATGTTCCCAAGAGGCCAGAGGAGCAGGAGGGAGCTGGGCATGGGCGATGGGGTGCGTCTGGCTGCAGAAGGCACCGGGGCGGGTGGGCAGGCCGTGGCACACCTCACAGGAGTGCCCGGGGCAGGCGGCCTCGGCCAGGGGCCTCCAGCTCAGCCCGGGTGGGGGGCTCTGGGAGGCAAAGAATGGACTGTGTTCCCCGAGGGCCCGCCTCTTCCCACCCAGCACCTGCCCAGGCACCCTGCACCCTGGGGGTGACTGGGGAAGGCAGCCCTCCGGACACACACCCTGCCCAGGGCTGCTGGTGGGGGCGGCAGGAGAGACGCTGCCATCACAGACACGCCCTGGGGCTGAGCAGGCAGGACCCCCATCTCCCCGCTCTGCTCAGTGCTGGGTCCGTGGGGTGTGGGCGTGAGAATGGGCAGCACGGACCAGAGGGAGGGGTGACCATCCACGAGGCCAGTTCAACCCGCAAGCCCCCCCCTGCAGGCCCCGAGCGCCACCGCCTGGGCTGGGTCCGAACGCTGCAGAAGTGGGTGCAGGGCTGAGCGGGGCGCCTCCACCCAGAGGACTGTCAGATGGGGCCCCCACACCTGCCCCACCCCCAGGCCAGCTGGCTGCTCCCAGGGGCGTCGAGCTGTGCGGAGCGCCTGATGCCCAGGGGTTCCCGACTCTGAGCCTTGCAGTCTGAACAGGCGCCTCTCCGGGGAGCTCCAGCCACGGCCCCACCTGCCCCTCCTACGGTTCTGGGCCCCCCGGTCCCCCGGGCTCCCCAAAGGATGGAGACCCTCCGCGAAGGCAGCCTCCTCCCCTCGCATCCCTGCGGGCCCCCCGGGGGCAACCTCTGCCCGGAAGAGGGTGGACAGCAGAGCCGTAGGTATGAGGCCAGCCTGGGCCTCCGCACAGACTGAGAGATGATCTGGGATCAAGCAGAGACCGGGAACCCCATCTGGTCACCCCGGGTCAGGCGGCCACGGGGGGCAGGGGCGAAGCTGAAACGATGCAGAAAAGACAGGTGGGCGGGCAACCCTCGTCCCCGCAGAGGTCAGCCCCTGGCATGGGCTCGGGGACCCCGCAGTCATCTTTGGAAAAGGGGCTGCTCCCCTTCACTGACGGAGAAGCCCGCCTGCCCAGAGCCCCTCGTCGTCCGGGAGGGGGGTCCTCTGCAAAGACACACCAGCCCCACCTGCGCCCCCCCATCGTGGGCGGGGCCAGCACTCTAACCGGGAGAGCTGAGGGAGACTCAGAAACCCCCCAATGCCACCCTCCCACCTGCTGCCCGGGGACAGGGCCCGGAGGGACAGGGCCCGAGGCCGTGAGCCGCCCACACTCCCGGGAGCTGATGGCCCCTGGGGACAGGCGAGTTCTTGCCGCTCCGGCCGCCGCCCTGGGAAAGCAGTGCCCTGCTGGGTCCAAAGACAAGCAGCACTGACAGTGAGGGGGGGCAACACATCTCTTAGGCTTAGCAGTGACAGGCTGCACCCCGAAGTCCACACAGGCCGGGCAGAGAGGGGCAGGGACGGGGCTCGGCCGAGGAGAGCGGCTGGCGGGCGGCCGGGCCTAAGTCATTTGGTGCGGGGCTTCCAGCATCTCCATGAGGAAGGTGTCGATGGGCGTGTCCCCGATGAGCTTGAAGAAGAAGAGGTGCTCCAGGCACTTGAGGCCGATGGAGCGCAGCGCCGGCAGGCGGAGCAGCAGCTTGGCGAACCTGCGGGGCAGCGGACGT
>NW_005363729.1:252000-253641 GCF_000412655.1 Myotis brandtii
TGCCCCCAGGGACAGGACCGGCTCTCAGGCCCGATCCCCCAAACCCGCATGAGACCTGCCTGCGCTGAGCTTAGGGGGCAAGGGGGGCCCTCGGGCAGAGGAAACGGGCTGCAGGGCACGGAGACAGGAGCCCAGGTGGGCATGGAGACCCCGGGGTGAAGGGCCAGTGGCCAGGCCGGGGCGGCCGACTAGGGCTGTGCGGGGAGTTCAGAACACGGGCTTTCCCCAAGGGCGAGAGGCGCCCAGCAGGGTTTCACAGCAGGAGAGAGAGCTGAGCGACAGCAAGGCCGCTGGGTGCAGAGGGGGCCTGAGGCGGAGGAGCTGGTCCTGAGCTGGGAAGACCCACCCGTGCCCCCGCGAGGCCCACCCTCCCCCAGAAGCGGCTCTGCTGGAACAGGCCCTGCCCGGCCTGGGAGTCTGAGTCCCGGATGGGGGGGCAGAAGTCGGGGGGGTCTTAGAGGAGAACCGTCAGGCTCGGCCAACTGGGCCGAATGTCCCCGCAGGGACACCCACGCCGGCCCGGCCCCTCCGTGTGCTGCCCGGGCCTCCACTCGGACCTCGAGGGGCTGCAGGGCTGGGGGACCTCACAACTCGGTCACGACGTATTTGGGGGCGAAAGCCCTGTGGTTGGCTGCCGCACAGCCCGCATTTTCTAGGCAAAACATGCGGCCCCCGAGGCTGGAGCGGGGCCAGAGGGCGAGCCGTTCTGCTGAGCTGGCGGACGGCTGCGGCGGGGGGGCAGGAAAAGCAGGGGCTGCCGCTCCATCCGGGAAGCTCCACTTAAACCAAACCAGATGGGGCCAGGGCTCGGCCACGGTTAACCGTGTGCGCGCCAGCCGGCGGGCGGGAGAGGGAGGCCTGCCCAGGACCTCCACCAGGAGTGGCCTTTTGGAGGGAGGGGGTACGACCGGGACAGAGTTAGCCCCTTCCTTCTCCTGACACCGACCGTGCCCCAGCACCACGGACCTGGAAACGAGACGATCCAAGACCATCCCATCTATCGACCCTGCGTGTGTTTACAAAGCACCTACTATGCGCTGGAGTCTGTCCCTGCCAGGGTGAGCACCAAGGCCCTGCCTCTAGTGGTTCCCTTGGGGGTGGGGGAAGCACAGCCTTCTCTACGCTCTCTCTAGACAAGCACCTACTGCGTGCCGGCGTGCGCGGGCCCATCTTCCTGGTGGGGCTACAGAAAGGTGTGCGAGCGTGCTTGCACTGGGCCGGAGAGCCCTGTCCTCGCTCCAGACACGCCAGGTGTCCCCGGGCTGCCCTCCACCCTGGAGGGGCCACCTTCTCATCACACAGCAGTGCCTGGGGGCGCCCTGCGGGGGCAGGCAGGGTGGCGGCTCACCTGCCCGGCTGCTCCGGGTACTTGTGCTTGCAGTACGCCTCCAGGGACGCGTACACCTTCTCCCGCAGCGCCTCCACCTCGGCCGGGTTCGAGAGCCCCTTGGAGTCTGAGGAGGAAGGGGCCGCAGGTCAGAGCCCCTCCCCGAAGCTGCCTGGGACCCGCGCACTCGGGCAGCACGGGCGGTGGGGGCAGCCTGGCTCAGGGGACGCGGGACAGGCCTGCCCCCCAGGACACCTCCTGGAAGCCATGGACACCACCTTGTGTGACCCTCACATGGGCCAGAGGAGGGGCGT
>NW_005363729.1:254105-255749 GCF_000412655.1 Myotis brandtii
GGGCCGTACCCGGGTTGAAGAGCACGATGGCGCGCAGGCAGCCCAGCTCCGTCTTGTCCATGTGCATGTCCCGCATCTTGGACACCAGCTCCGTCAGGACCCTGCGAGGAGGCGGGCGAACACCAAGGCCACGTCAGACTGTGCCCACGCTGGGCCCCCAGAAACACCCACAGGACTCGGGGAGCCCACGTGGCCCCAGAGGACAGCTGAGAAGGTCAAGCTTCAGCTGCCCAGCCCAGGCCCAACGTCCGCCACGCCAGGCCGGTCCCTCCCCCCGCGGGCTCCCTGCTCTGCCCAGAGGGTCTGCACGTGGCTTTACTCTGGAAACCTGGGGCTCCCACAACTCCCCCTCTCGGACCCTGTGACGGCCGAGACAAGATGAGCCAGGGACCTGGACACGGGGCCAGGCCCAGGGCCACCGGTACTGAGCTGCAGACGGCGGGCGCGGGCAGCCTGAGGCACACGCTGGGGCGCCAGCATCACCCGCACCCCCAGTCCAGGGAAGGACGGGCCGCCCGAGGCCCTGCCTCACTCAGAGGGGCCTGTTCCACTCCTCACCAGACATGTATTTCCACGCAGAGCCACCCACCAGCCTCACGGGAACAGAGAGCTGCCCCAGAACCCTGTGGGGAGAACTGACCCAGCCTTGTGTCCTGGTCCGCGAGTGGCAGTGTCCTGACCCCGGGACCAGCTATGGCCTCCCACACGGCCCGGGCTCCCCAACCTCCTCAGCCCCAACCTGACAGCATATCCAGGAAGTGGCGAGTGGTGGGAGCTGGCCACGGGGAGCAAAGGGAAGTGGTCCAGGTGGGGCCTGGACAGCCGCCAGGAGCCCATGCCTTTCCCTGTGGCCCCAGGAGCCCTGCGGTCTGCAGGCTGGTGGGGGAGGGGGGAGTTGGGGGGGCGTTCTTGCAGCTGGAAAAAGACCCAGGGGGGCAGGTGGGAGAGAGTGTGTCCTGACATCATGTGGCCTCTGGTCCAAGGGCTTGTGGGCAGGGGTGGGCTGCAGAGACGGGGCCCAGGTAGACGGTGCAGCCCAGGCTCCCCCGGGGGGCCAGGAGCCACGGCTGAGACCCAGCCGGCCGGTCAGGGGCAGGCCCTTCTCCGGGCACACATGGGCCGCGCTGCACTCGGGTACAGCACACACTGACTTAAGGGGCACAGGGAAACCGCGCCTACGGAGGAACCCACTTCTGCTTGTTACAAAGTGCAGCTGTGGCCCGGCCGGCGTGGCTCGGTGGTTGAGCAATGACCTATGAACCAGGAGGTCACGGTTCAGTTCCTGGTCAGGGCACACGCCCAGGTTGCGGGCTCCATCCCCAGCATGAGACGTGCAGGAGGCAGCTGATCAACGATTCTCTCTCATCATTGATGTTTCTCTCTCTCTCCCACTCCCTTCCTCTCTGAAGTCAATAAAAACGTGTATTTTTTAGAGCAGCTTTCCTCCCCACACACAGGATTTAAAAAAGAGCTGGAAGGAAACGCACCACGTTAGCCGCGGCCGCGAGGACCCGACGCTGGAATCGTGAGGGATTTAACCTTCACCTTGCACCTTCCTCTACGCCCCAACTCCAACCTCGTGAACAGAACAAATGCCACGCCGGACGTGACGCGGGCCCGGCGGCCACCCACCTGTCGAAGATG
>NW_005363729.1:255864-257311 GCF_000412655.1 Myotis brandtii
CACCCCCGCGCTGTGGGCGCTGTTCCGGTGCACGTGCAGCCCCGTGGCGAGCAGGATGCCGTCCTTCACGGCGATGGACCGGTGCGAGAAGGACGCGATGAGCAGCTCGTTCCAGCCTGGGGGGACGAGCGCTCCGTCAGCGTCTCCGGGGCCCGCCAGCCAACCCTTCCCAGCCCTTCAAAGGCAGCGTGAGCCACCTATCCCACACCATCCCCAGGGGAACCCAAGTTAGGGTTCCCAAAGTGGGCTACGTGGAACCCTAACTCCATGAATGTTCCCCTGAAAAGAGGTTCCCGAGCACCTACGTTTGGGAAATGGCTTTCTTCTGCAGTGCACATTGGTACAGTAAAGGCCCTGGCAAGTCCTCACAAACACGTGTGCCAGGGAAGTCTCTTTTTGCAAATGCAGGATGTTTGTGCCATGGAGCGCCTGGGAGAGCTCCCACCATCCTCTCTGGGGCGGCCACGGAATAGCTCAGGCCACGGAGTGCCTGGGAGAGCTCCCACATCCTCTCTGGGGCGGCCACGGAATAGCTCAGGCCACGGAGTGCCTGGGAGAGCTCCCACCATCCTCTCTGGGGCGGCCACGGAATAGCTCAGGCCACGGAGTGCCTGGGAGAGCTCCCACCATCCTCTCTGGGGCGGCCACGGAATAGCTCAGGCCACGGAGTGCCTGGGAGAGCTCCCACCATCCTCTCTGGGGCGGCCACGGAACAGCTCAGGCCACGGAGCACCTGGGAGAGCTCCCACATCCTCTCTGGGGCGGCCACGGAATAGCTCAGGCCACGGAGTGCCTGGGAGAGCTCCCACCATCCTCTCTGGGGCGGCCACGGAACAGCTCAGGCCACGGAGCACCTGGGAGAGCTCCCACATCCTCTCTGGGGCGGCCACGGAATAGCTCAGGCCACGGAGTGCCTGGGAGAGCTCCCACCATCCTCTCTGGGGCGGCCACGGAACAGCTCAGGCCACGGAGCACCTGGGAGAGCTCCCACATCCTCTCTGGGGCGGCCACGGAATAGCTCAGGCCACGGAGTGCCTGGGAGAGCTCCCACCATCCTCTCTGGGGCGGCCACGGAACAGCTCAGGCCACGGAGCACCTGGGAGAGCTCCCACATCCTCTCTGGGGCGGCCACGGAATAGCTCAGGCCACGGAGTGCCTGGGAGAGCTCCCACCATCCTCTCTGGGGCGGCCACGGAACAGCTCAGGCCACGGAGCACCTGGGAGAGCTCCCACATCCGGCCAGGCCAGCCACTCACCGGCCCGCAGCAGGATGACCTGGTCGTCCAGGGGCAGCTCGGAGAAGTGCGGGATCCGCTTGGCCCACTCCACCAGCGTGAAGAGCTGCTTGTCGGCCGCCTGGCAGATGTTGGTGACGGGGTCGTTGGGCTGGGTGAGGGCACCGCGGTGAGGGGCAGGCAGAGACCGCAGCCCAGACCAGGCCCGCTCC
>NW_005363729.1:257345-257904 GCF_000412655.1 Myotis brandtii
CATCCTCTCTGGGGCGGCCACGGAATAGCTCAGGCCACGGAGTGCCTGAGAGAGCTCCCACAATTCTCTCTGGGGCGGCCCCAGAGCAGCAGCTGCCAGTCTGGTCCCAAAAGCAAACTCTCAGAGGTCAACCTGCGCTACGTGGAGCCCCACGCAGTAAACCATGGATCTGAAACAAGGCGCGTTAGAGCCGCAGGCCAACCCGCGCTCTCCCCGCGGGCAGGGAAACCAGAGCAGGCAGCAAAGGGGGGGGTGGGGGGGGGACGGCACAGGAAGAAAACCTTAAATCATGTCTGTGCTCAGTGTCTCCGTGCCTCCTGCAACGGGGAACAGGCAGCCCCTAAGAGCAGTAACCGGTCACAGCCACACGCCGCGGCTTCTGGCTGACATCACATGGAGGATCCCATGTGACCCGACCACAGTCCTAGAGCGAGCATTAGCCCCATTTCACAGACGGGGAAACCGAGGCGCAGGAGAGGAAGGGCTGCCCTGTCATGTCACAGCGACAGGATGACCCCCAGGCCCTGTCACAGCGACAGGGTGACACCCCCACCCGGCC
>NW_005363729.1:258689-259149 GCF_000412655.1 Myotis brandtii
TGCAGCCGCCCTGCCCGCCGCCAGCTGCCCATCTGCGGCCTCGACCCCCTTCCTCCGAAACCACAGGGAGACCAGGTGCCAGATCTGTTCTCTCCAAGTAACGCCCTGACTCGGCAGAATTAGGCGCTGGCCGCCCTCCTGGGCCTCCGATATTTTTGGAGTTTCTGCTCGACATGGGTTTCTGCTTGAAACCCTCACAGCTGCCTCCCTCCCCTCACCGGGACTGGAGAGGTGGGCCAGGCCGCATTACCCGGGGTCATGGGGTCACGGAGTGCAGGGAACTGGGGGCCTCGGCCTGCCGGAGCCTCCTGAGCAGGTAAGAGGGGACCCCCACACTCTTAGACTGGGGCAGAGGGCCATGTGTGCGCGCCCGCCGCACAGAGGTGTCGCTGTGCCCGACCGAAGGCGGGCAGTGAGGGGCAGCTCGGTGCCACCCCAGCCTCATGGCGATGAGGGGGAT
>NW_005363729.1:259316-259791 GCF_000412655.1 Myotis brandtii
GAGGGGGTTCACACACCACCGAGCCAGCGCCAGGGCCAGGGCCGTGCGGGAACGATGGGGGCCGAGCCCACCTAACAGGGCCAGGCCCACCTTGGCAGGAGCAGGACCCCCTGAGGAAGCGACACCTTAGCTGAGACTGAAGCCTGAGGAGTCAGCAGGGGCAGCATGTGCAAAGGCCCTGGGGTTGGGGTGGGGGGACCTGGGCCACTGAGCCAGGGGGAGAACGGTCAGGGTGGGCTGGACGACCTCGGGGTCAGCCCCAGAGCCTGAGCCCTGAGCCCTGAGCCCAGGGCCCAGGGGAGACACAGACGAAGTCTAGAAGTAACGCTGCCCGCAAACCTGGGCCGGATGCGGGGTCCCCGTCACTCACTGGACGACAGGCCGGAGACCACGTGAAGCATGAAGGTTAAGGGCAAAGTCCCGGCTCTGATTCCAGAAACCGGAAAGGCAACGCCCGGGCCCGGCTGCACCGCCT
>NW_005363729.1:260308-261096 GCF_000412655.1 Myotis brandtii
TGGAGAGAGGCAGAGCCGGGGGGCTTCCCGGAAGAGGGGCGCTGAGACGGAGGGGCAGCAGAGGCGCGCAGGGCCCAGGGCCAGAGCAGGAGGACTGGAGCGATTCGGGGTCGGGAGGCGGCCGAGAAGAAGGGGTTCACATCAACCCTGTCCCCAAGAACACCCAGGTGGCCAGGTCTCCCCACACTGGAGCTGGGAGGCCTCTGGCTTCAGAACCACAGCTCGGGCCGCCCCTTCCCGAGGGGCCGGGCCCCGGGAGTCACCAGCAGGCCCCACACGGAGCTCCCGAGGCGGCTCCCGGGCTGACGCCCACGTCCACCCCCCTCCTCTCTGGTGGGGGCACCAAGGGCCTTAAACGGGGGTTGTGGGGAACAGGCAGAGGGGAGAGGCCGGAGCCTGAGGCCTGTTCTGGGGCCAGAGGGGCTGCCCACTCCACACCGTTAGGGCCCAAGCCAGCTGGCGTGTCAGGGCCGTGCCTCCCCGGGACGCCCCAGATACTGTGGCGCGGCCTTCCCCAAGCCCACCTGAGCCCACCCTCCCGGGGCCCTGCTCTGCTGAGCCAGGGAACCACCCCAGACCCCTGGGGACCACAGCCTCCTCAGAGCCCACCCCAAACAAGACCCTTGGCTTCTGGGGGTCCCTGGGGACCCACTGCACTGGGGGAGTTTGGGTGACACGCAGAGTCCTGCACGAACACTCCTGTGCACCCCTCGTCCCCTTCCCCCCGCCCCCCCCACACTGGGGGAGGGGCCTGGAAGTAGCCCCTTGCTCAAGCCCAGGGCTGCAGA
>NW_005363729.1:261570-261872 GCF_000412655.1 Myotis brandtii
GCCTCCCACCCTCCGCAAGGGGTGCCGGGTCACCCTCTCTCACCAAACAGGGTGACAGCCAGCGAGGCCGACCCGGCCGGAGGCAGCCACACAAGCTGACCGGGCCAGCATCCGGGTGACGGGGACCCAAGGTCTGTCCCCGGGCAGAACCCTAAACCCTCGGAGGCAGGACACAGCTGGGAAGCACGTGTCTTAGCTCAGCCACCTCATTTTTCGAGGTGGGGAAACAGGCTCAGGCAGCCAAGGGGCACGGCTGAGCCTCAGGACGGGGGGCAGCCGCCCCGACCCTGCTCCCCCAACAG
>NW_005363729.1:262173-266139 GCF_000412655.1 Myotis brandtii
TCCCTGCACCCTCCAAGGGGGGCGTGGGGGGGTAATTAGCCGGGACTTCGTGAGGCACTGAGAAGCTGCAGGGCCCGCAGCTCTTGAGCAGCGCCCTCACAAAGGCTGCGGTATTTACAGGCCGCGGCGGGGGCCGGAGAGGGAGGAGGCCCCCCCAGGTGGGGTCCTGTTTGACCGGCGTTCCCGCCGGTGCCAGGAACCTCGGGCGGGATCCAAGGGGGGCGTGGGGGGGTAATTAGCCGGGACTTCGTGAGGCACTGAGAAGCTGCAGGGCCCGCAGCTCTTGAGCAGCGCCCTCACAAAGGCTGCGGTATTTACAGGCCGCGGCGGGGGCCGGAGAGGGAGGAGGCCCCCCCAGGTGGGGTCCTGTTTGACCGGCGTTCCCGCCGGTGCCAGGAACCTCGGGCGGGAGGCGTCTGGGAAGACGGGGTCTGAGCACAGTGGGCAGAGGAGCCTGGGAATCTCCTCCACCAGCAGCCAAAGGCCAGAGGGGGGCTCACCCCAACACAGGCAGGGTCCCCAACATCAGGAGACCTGCTGACGTGAGGGCGAGCGTGTGGGAAGGGGCGTCCAGGTTGGCGGGCACTGCCCTGCTGCCTCCTCTGCTGTGAGCGCTGTGGGCGCTGCCAGCTGGGACCGTCTGTCCCTTACGTGATCCCCGGGAGGCAGGACTGGATTTCACCGAAGGCTCTGGCCCAACCCGCTCTCCTAAGGGCCAGGCACCGAGACCCGAGGGGGCGCTGCCGGTGCACAGCGAACTCGGGGTCCTGAGCCCGGAGGGACCGGACCGCCTTCAGCTGAGGGACGTGACCCAGGACACAGTCTGCACTGAGTTATCACACAACGCGTGCGCGCACACGCACACACAGGACACACACATGCACACATGCGCGCGCACATGCACACACAGGACACACACACGGACACACGCGCGCACACATGGACACACAGGACACACAGTGCACACACACATGCACACACAGGACACACACACAAACATGCACACAGCCCCACCAGGCACCGTGCTGCCACCTGACGCGCTCCCAGGGCAAGCACTGGGGGCCCCTTGCCGATGGCCTCGCCGCCCGCAGGGCACCCCGAGGCCCAGAGGAGCAGTCACTTGCCCAAGGTTGACAGGGAGGCACCTGACCCAGCCGGCTCTTCCTCTACAGGAGAAATGTGTGGGGCCACGCGTGCCTGTGCGTGCACACACATGTACACACATGTACACATGTACATATATCAGACACTGCCCCTTCCGCACCCCGGTCCCTCAGCCCTCAGAGTCCGCAGAGGGGGCACAGGAAGCGAAGGTCGGGAGGAAGGAAGCAGGGAGAGGCCTTCCTGGAGGAGGAAGCAGGAGGCCAGCCTCCCCCCTCAGACTGGGAACCCCACGCCTGGGCCTGCCTCCCCCATCAGACCAGGCGCCCCCAGCCCTGCACCCCACGCTCCAGCGACAGGCAGGGGCTCAGCTGTGGGGGGCTGGCCGAGGGGCATTTCCACCTGGGCCTCCGCCCCGCCCCGCCCCGCCCCCACATGCTAGGGAACATGCCACTGGCGGCTGCTCATACTCAGTCCGCCACTGCCCCACGGTGCTGTGCTCGGCAGCACCTCGCTAGCCAAAGAGGTAGGTCCGTCCGCCCGGAGCTTGACCCCCTGGGTTCTCCCTGGGGTCACCCAACCAGTGCCAGCCCCGAGCTGCCCCTCCCACCAGCCCCTGGGCCTGAGGGTGCAGCTCAGCTCCTATAAGCTCCTGGCCACGGGCACAGTGGGTTGGCACGCCTGGCGCCCATTCCCCTGGGTGACCACACTGCCCTGAGTTGTGTGGCCAACAGCGCCACCACCACCAGGGAGTCCTCCTGCAGCACTTTGCCCAGAACAGCAGAGGAGAGGAGCTGTGTCGGGGCCATTCCAGGGGCTGGGCCGTGCCTAGCGCCCGGCTCGGGGCTGCAGGACAGATTGGGGGGGGGGGCATGCCTCCCGGCCCCTCTGGGCCACTCGTCCTGGGAGACCCTGGAGCGCCCTGCAGGGACAGCACTGAGGCCACAGGGGGTCACGCGTCACTCTCCCGAGGACGGCTGCGGACTGTGCCCCGCTGGCACCAGGAAACAGGACAAGCCACCGCCTCACGGGGAGCCACATGCCCGGGGAAGCGCCCACCTGGCTCTCAAACACCCTGCACGGCCGGCGGGGCAGCTCCGCTCTGTGAGCCCGGGCACGAGGGCTCTGCTGCACGTTCTGACCGAAACCCGGGAGGAGGCCGAGGGCGCTGGGCCTGGCGGGGCCAGGCACTGACCGGCCCGTAAGCCCGGCTTCGAGGGCCCACACCGCCTCCCGACACACCCAGGGCTCAGACCAGAGCGCGGAGGCCGGAGGGACGCAGCCCTGGGCTGGCACCCGTCTGCCAGGTGTGGGACAGCCCCGTACACAGAAGGCGCCCCTGACAGCTGCTCGGGACGAGACCCAGGCGCTGGCGGGTCAGACGGGGCTGGGGGGGGGTCTCCCTGCCAACTGCAGCTCCACTGGGTGACACGGGGCCTCGAGGGGACAGGAAGCTGGAGGGTGAGGACACCCAGGCCCAAGGGGGACAGCTGGACAGGCCCAGGGACCTGTGGAGGGTCACCCTCTGGGCGCAGGATGGCTCCGTGCCCCGCCCTGTGCCACATCTCCCGACACCCTCGGGCTGGGCAAGCGGCCTGCCTGACACCCCTTCTTCAGGCACCGGCCTGGCCACCTCCCGCCCCGAGCCTTGCCCGATGCCCAAGGCTGGGGCGGTGCCCCCCCTGCGTGGCTATGTGACGCTCACTTTCAACAGAAGGGTACCCACAGCTCACGGCTGTGGGCCCGGCACCAGGCGTGGTGGGCTCAGTGAGTCAGAGACCTCGGCCACGCTCCAAGCCTGTCTGTGCTGCAGCCTCGGGCTCACGCCAGGGTGCCCACCTCCCCCCTGGCACACGGGTGCCCAGCACCTGGCCAGGCTCCAACCCAATCCACTGCCCACCTCACGCTCATCCTGGCCCGATCCCCATCCTTCAGGAGCATCACTGTGTCCCACCACCTCCAGCAAGCCCTCCCTGACTGCACTGGGCACCCAGGGCAATTGGCCGGGCACACGCCACCCCAGGGGCCTAAAGATATCAGTCCTGAGGGAGCCTGAGGCCGACTCAGCCCCACATGCGCTCGGACAAGCCCCGACCTCCTGGCCTCAGTTCCTCCACCTGCACAAGGAAGGGCGGTCCACGCACTACATGAAACATGCACTGACCAGGAAGGCCCCGGTCGGCCCCCAGCTCAGCACCGGAGCCCCTGAGCTCCCCCGGCCCTCGCGGGAAGTACGCACACGGCAGGAGCCGGCCCCGCCCGCATCACCGTGCCCCGCGCCTGCAGCCTCAGGGAGGAATCCCAGTGGACACCATGGCCCCGCTGAGGTTTCGATTTCTGAACGAGAACAACTGGGGCTGAGGAGGAGCTGAAAACAAGAAAAGAAAGAAATTGGAAAAAACTGCAGCAGCCACAAGAGGGCAGTCGGGAGGCAGTGGGAAGGAGAGGGACACAGGCCAGCCACGCCTGGGCCTCGGAACAGCCACCATGAAGAAGGGGACAGACGGCGAGACCCCAACCCCAGGGCGCCCACCCTCTGGAGAGAGTGACTGAGCGCAGGGGTCACCAAACCTACCGATGGGGAAACAGGCCACGGACAGCCAGGAGTGAGAGGAGGCCACATGCGAGCCAGGACTGAGGGCCCAGACCCAGGCCTGGCTGCACCGCCTGGCCTTTCAGGGGCTTCAGAGGAGTGACCTTCGTGCTCCCTGCCGGCCCCGCCCCCGGAAAATGTCAATAAGCCGGGCCCACAATCCAAGGCCGAGAGGCCAGCGGCTGGAGCCCTCTGCTCCAGGCCCCGGAGCTGGGGTCGCCCCGCCAGGGCTGCAGGGGGAACAGAGCACAGCCTGACCCCGGCGCCCAGCA
>NW_005363729.1:266539-268450 GCF_000412655.1 Myotis brandtii
ATGTGCACCCGCCGTCCCGGGCCAGCCTCGGCCCATTCCCGCCCCACCTCCCACCTCCAGCCGTGGCCCTCACTGTCCTCGGCCTCTGCCTGTGTCCCTGAGCCCCGTGCTGGCCCTGGACACTACCCCCACGAGAGGGTCTGAGCAAGAGCTGTCCCCGCAGCACCGGGCGCCACCGTGCGGGACCGAGGCTGCCCTCCTGGGTCCCGGAGCCTGGCCTACAGCAGGCGCTCAGGAGGGATCTGGTGGGTGAGATTCCCGGCCCCGGACATGCTGCCCATAGCGCAGCAGCAGCAGCAGCGGCGGCGGCCTCTACAGGGAGTGAGCGCCCCGTCACAAGAGGTATGCAAGCAGCCACCCACCAGCAGAGTGCGGCGAAGCTTCCGGTGCAGGGCTGGGGGCGGCTCAGGAAGGAGGGCCCCCGCGCCTACCTTCCCGCTTCATGCCCATCGCCAGGCACTTCTGGTAGCGGCAGTACTGGCAGCGGTTCCGCTGCCGCTTGTCGATCAGGCAGTCCTTGTTGTCCCGGCAGGTGTAGGTCAGGTCCTTGCGCACCGTCCGCTTGAAGAAGCCTTTGCAGCCCTCGCAGCTGTACACGCCGTAGTGCTTGCCTGCGGGCGCCCCGGCTCAGCCCAGAGAGGCACAGCCTGCACTGCCGCCTCCTGTGCCAGCGTCACCACCACCAGCTGCCTCCTCTCCGGGGCCTCCGGACCACCCTGGCCACCATGGGCGCCCCACTTACTGTCTCCCCGACGTGAAAACCCGAGAAGGTCCAGAGCCCGGGCACCCCTCAACCCGCAGATGGCACAGATGTGCTTGGTGAAGGACGCCATGTTCCCTGAGGGGTGGGCCGGGACCTTGAGGACGCCATTGAGGCCCAGCGGGGGCTTGATGTCCTCCGTGCTGCTGACGGGGTTCATGGGCGAGCTGAGCTGAGGAGGGAACGCGGGCTCAGCCTGGCCACAGCCCCCCGCAGCCCTGCAGCCAGGGAAGCGCTGCCACACCCCCACTTTACAGAGAAACTGAGGCTCAGAGGCGGCTCTGCCCACCCCAGGCCACAGCCGGGGAACAGCAGGGCTGAGCCCCACGGAGCACCAGCTGCGTGCCGGCCCCCCACTTGCTGGCTTCAGAAGGGGACCCCGCACAGCCCCTGCCCCTCGCCCGCCCAAGAACCGCCTCCCTTACTGGGCACTCCCTCGGCAGGACAGTGTGAGCCCCATGACCTTCCCGGTGAGCCAGGCGCTTGGGGGATCCCCAGCACACAGAGGGGCACTGAGGCCTGGTCACAGCGAGGAGGGAGGAGAGCTGGGGTCCACCCAGAGGCCACATGCCCGGGCCTCGGGGGGCAGGGCGGGGTCTCCGGTCGCGTGTCTGGAGTGGAGGGGGACAGAGACACCCCTCGGGCACCCACTGCGAGGGACACCCTGCCTCTCCTCACAGCCCTGCGCCCTGCACGGCAGCCCGCCGCCGCCAGAGGAAGCGTGGGAAACTCACCGTCACCCTGGCAACAGCTGCCGGGGCTGCAATGACACAGCAGTTTTGGTTCCGCTGCGTCTGCCCGGCTCTCCTGTCAGCACCAAGGGCCCCGCCGTGCTGCCCACTGCACCCCACAAGCCAGCCGCCTCCCAGGCGCCAGGACCCCGGCCAGGCAGCACCCCACTTCTGCAAACCCCTGACAAAGGCGGAAATCGGGGATGGGCGGCAGCAGCTGCTGCCCCCTGGTAGCCCCGGGCGCTTCCCCACACAGGAACCTCATCCTCTTCCTTCCCGTGACCCCCAACTCCCACCCCCCCTTCTCACGGGGCCGGAGAGCGCGGTGCTGACGGCACATACATTGGAACCACCCCCACGGCGTTCCACGGGCCTCCTCCCGGTCTCTCCTCGGCCAGGCGGGCCAGGTGCCCTGGGGGG
>NW_005363729.1:268690-270405 GCF_000412655.1 Myotis brandtii
GCTTCGTAGGCCGGTCTCGGGCAGACGGCGTGGGAACCCCAGGGAAATGCCCCTGCCCCCAGGTGTGACCCCGCTCGCTGCAGAAGGCCCCCCAGTGACCCACCCGGGCACCCACACAGCTGGCCGCCAGGTGCCAGGGACGGGCCTAGCTTATCCTCCAATCCTGCCGCCTCCGCGGTGACTTGGGGGAAGTCATCCCTCCGAGCCCGAGGTTCCCGCGTGCGAGACTGAGAGCAGGAGCGCCTGTCTGAGGGCCGTGGGCGGGAACACAGCCGCACCCCCACACCTCTCCCCGAGAGCCCGCCGCCGGCCTGGGGCCAGGGAGGGGCTGCCCAACCAAACATTTGGAAGTGGGGGGACGGCACCAGCGGCCAAGGGCAGGCCCCGAGGAGCCACCTGGGAGCCAACTGGGAGCCCCGAGGGGGGACTGCCACCATGCCCGCGGCTGGGTCAGCCCGGCATCCCGGGGGCAAGAATGAACATTTCCCCTCCTGTGGTCGCCCAAACCATGCTGGGTGCGAAGGGGGCACCTGCCCTGTCTCCCGCCCCCCCACGTGCAGGCCCTTGAGACTGGGGGCTGCCCTAGGTAAACTGAGGCAGGGCTGGAGGAAGGCTGGCCAGGTCCCACCAGGCAGGACAGACGGAGAGGCTGGTCTCGGTCAGTGCCGTGGCACACTGACTCCCAGGCTGTGGCTCACACCCTGCCCGCCCGGACTCCGCGTCCCTTGGGCACAGAGTTGGCCGGAGCTGGGAGCCCTTGGAGACCCTGCCCGTGTGAGAGAGGAGGTGGGCTGGAGCCCCTCTGCCGGCCCCAGGGAGGGAGGGCGAGAGAGGAACACCGATGTGAGAGACATCAATCCGGTGCCTTCCATGGGTGCCCTGACTGGGATCGGACCTCACCCAGGCGTGTGCCCACCCAGGCATCAAACCGGCAACCCTGAGGGGCACAGAATGGCATCCAACTGAGCCACTGGGGCTGGGCCACCCACTCTGCCCGCGCTTCCCTCTCTTCCTCCTCCCCATGTACATATACACATCTATGTACATATGTGTTTTTTAAATTGGTTTCAGAGAGGAAGGAAGAGGGATAGAAACATCAACGATGAGAGAGATTCATGGATCAACTGCCTCCTGCACGCCCCCTACTGTAGATGGAGCCTGCAACCCAGGCGTGTGCCCTGACCGGGAATCCAACTGTGACCTCTGGTTCATAGGTCGACACTCAACCACTGAGCCACACTGGCCGGGCCCCACTCTGCCTTTTATCTCAACTGCCAGGCAGTCCGACACGGCCACAGGCAGGTCCTCGGGCAGCGGTCCTCCTTCCCCTTCCCAGGCCTCGGGCTGGTTGTGGCTCCCAGAAGAGAGCAGGCAGCCCGGGGCCTCGCTCTGCCACCCACCCCCCAACCCACACTGGGCCCCGAAGCCCCTACCTCCACTCCACCCGTCTCCTTCGGGACCCAGAGCCTGAAGCCTCCTCGGTGTGGCCAGGGTGCGGTCCCCTCGTTTCCCCTTTCATATCCTCGGCCTTTATTTCAGTTCCCGCCGGAGCCGATGGGACTTACTCAGATAACCGCTGCCTGGCCAACGCCCCGGGGCCCCTGCTCATCCCTCCCGGCCTCTCCCCCTACACCACGCCCTTCCTCCCAATCGCACGCAGCCCCCCACCCCCACCCCACTGGCCGCGCTGGGAGGCCCTTGCCCAGGGCAGACCT
>NW_005363729.1:270818-272538 GCF_000412655.1 Myotis brandtii
GCTCCGAGGGCAGGCCCCCAGCCCCCCACTTGCCTCCCGGAGCACCCCCCCACTTGCCTCCATCTGCCCATCAGAGCGGAGGCAAACCCTGTGAGGCGCGCTCAGCCACGTGTGGACGCCAGGTGGCTGAGGCCTCGCCGCCACGGCGACCACAGCAAGGAGCAGGCAGGGCCGGGGCCGCGCCTGGACCGGGAGGCTTTGCTGAGCTGGCGAGGCCGGGACACCAAGGTGCCCACGTGTGCCAGGCGTTATGGGCAAGCTCTGGGATGTGATGGGGACGCTCCCTGGGCCCTGTGAGGGTGAAGCCCCCAGACCAGAGGAGGCGCAGGACAGCGGGGGTGCCAGTGCCTACACTGTGGTCTGGCTCTGCCGACCCCCACACGTCCACGGCCCTGCAGGCGGGCTCAGCTGGGAGGGATGGGACGGGCCCTGGCCGTGGACTCGCGCAGGCAGTGCTGGGCAGAGCGCCAGCCTCTCCGACAGCAGCAGAAGACAGAACCGCGCTGGTTCCGGCGACGCCGCCTTCAATGCTGTGGCTTTGGAGCAGGGGTGGGGGCACGGCCCTGGAACTCCACCCACACCCCATGGATATGGGGAACCCCGGTTTCCAGGACCAACTGCTGGAAACAGACAGACCGACCGCCAACCAGCAGGACCGCGGTGACCCTCTGGGCACACGGTCTGCTCTCCCCTCCCCGTCCTGGCCTAACCCCTGCCTGGACCCCTCGTCCACCCGGAGCGGCCTGGGCCCTTCGCTCACGCTCTGGATTCAACAAGCACTGTCCGCGCCAGGAACGCAGGGCGTGCAGGGAACAGAGGGCAGAGCAGAGGCGGCCCTGGAACCCCCACCAGTTCCACCCATCCCTGCCCCCAGGCAGGCTAACAGGGTCAGGGGCCACCAGGCACCCCGAGGTCTGCGGGCACCCTAGGCCCCGCCCCTGCACAGCCCACTGCAGGTTCCCCCCAGTGCACAGCTCCGGGAGCCAGGCCGGGCGGCAGGTCTGTAAGCACCAAGCTCGCAGGGCTCTGAGGGCGTAGGCACCCCACTGCCCGGGCTGCAGTCTCAGCTGCCCTTTCGTGTGCCCCGGCAGCCAGCAAGAAGGGGGCGGCAGCTACACCAAATAGCCCGGGAAGGTGGCCGAGCCGCCCTCCTCCATCCCGCGGCCTCTGCCGGCTTCTGGAAGGCCAGGGGACTGCGGGGCTGGGAGCCCTGTGTTGACCCCCAGCCCCAGGTGCACAGGGGTGACGAGGTCGCCCCGGGAAAGCCAGCGAACTGCTCCGCCATGCCCCGCCTAGACAGGCCCAGGAGCCGGGCAGTGAGCGGGGCCACGCGGGCCTGAGGCCAGGCACCCCAGCAGGGACGCGTCTGCACTGCACCCGGACACATCTGCCCGGCGGGGTTTGGTAGAGTACCGAGGCCACAGGGCCTGGGAATGAGCAGAGACGGGAGGGGAAGGACAGGCCCAAGAAGGGGCCACAGGGGCTGCTGAGAGGACATGGGCCCCAGGGAGGTGGGTGTCAGCCTGAGAACATGGACTCCCCACCCTGCAGAGCTCCAAGCCACGCGAGCAGGGCACCCCCGACAGGAGGGGGCCGTGCTGGAGTGGTGACCTCTGAGGGCCACGTGCTCAAGGGTCAGCCAGGCCCAGGCTCGAACCCAGGCCAAGGCCGCCTCTGAGGCTCCGCTTCCCAGAGATGAGGGGGCCCCGGGGCCAGGTGA
>NW_005363729.1:272861-273115 GCF_000412655.1 Myotis brandtii
AGGAGAGTGGGGCACCGAGGCCGGGCCCCAATGAGGGGTGCAGCGAGGGGGCAGCCATGGAGCCCCGCCCCGTGGGCGAGTTGAGGGGGGAAGAGTTCACCTGGGTGGAGAAGTCTGCAAGACAGAAGCACAGGGGGCGGTCAGGACCCCACAGATGGGCCTGCTACCCCGGCCAGAGACCACGGAGGAGAGCCAGGCCCAGGCGTCCAGCCCCTCAGTCCCCCGGGGCTCACCGACCCCAATTCCCAGCAACA
>NW_005363729.1:273227-273467 GCF_000412655.1 Myotis brandtii
CCCGGGAGCCGGGAGCGCCAGCCCCTCTCCCATGCACTCAGGGGTCCAACGGAAGGTCTGGGACAATCGCAGATACTGCAGGGGGTCCTGGGAGACAGCGCCCCCTGTGGAGCAGAACCAACTCCCTGCCCAGGGCAGACGAGTGCCTGGAGGGAGGCGGGGGCGGGGGGCCATCACCCCATTTCACAGGGAGAACGAGGACCTGTGTTCGACACCTGCCCTGGCCGGGCGGGGCCCGCG
>NW_005363729.1:273964-274409 GCF_000412655.1 Myotis brandtii
GCTCCCGGGAGGCCCCCCGCCCCGCCCCGAGGGCTGGCAGCAGGAGCACCCAGCGGGCGCTCAGGTGGTGAGTCCCCCGCCCGGGGCCGGAGCAGGAACCCTGGAGACGCAGGCCACCATGTCCCTCTCTGGGCCTCAGCCTTCCCACCGCCCGGCGGCAGCGACCACGCTTCTGAGAAGCCCCGGGGGCCATGGGCACAACAGAGTCCCATCCACACACACCCTAGTCAGGGAGTCCACCCCCCAGCTCGCCCACCCCTGGCTGCACCCTCAACAGCCAGGCAGCCCCTCGACGCCCGGGACAACTTCGACTCCCTGAACCTCAGAGCAACACGGGGCCCAGAGCGGGATGAATCGCGGTGCACGCCTCGTCCCAGGCCCTCTCCTCCCCATCGGTCACTATGGGGGACACACAGGTCCCCAGGCCCTCTCCTCCCCATCGGTC
>NW_005363729.1:275561-278949 GCF_000412655.1 Myotis brandtii
GGTCCCCGGGCCCTCTCCTCCCCATCGGTCACCGTGGGGGACACGCAGGTCCCCGGGCCCTCTCCTCCCCATCGGTCACTGTGGGGGGACACGCAGATCCCTGGTCCCTCTCCTCCCCATCGGTCGCCGTGGGGGACACGCAGCATCGCGCTTCAGGACGCCACCCCCAACCAGCCCAAGGTCCGACTCCAGCCCAGGCCCAGGCCCTCCTCGGGGCCTCGTGCATGACAGTGCGGGCGCCCTCGAGCGGGTGGTCCCACAGGAATCAGAGGCTCTGCGGCCGCCAGACCCGTCCGTCTGGGAGCATCTGCCAGTTTTCATCCCAAAGGCCCACCTGCAGGCACTTCCTCCCTTGCTTCCCCTCGAGAATTTCACTTTCCAGCCGGGCGGGGCCTGCCTGCCTGCCGGGTACCTGCTCCACCAGCGAAGGAGCCTCCTCTGCCCACGGGAAAGCCTCGCGGGCACAGAACTGGGGAGAAACCGCTTCGCCGAACTTGAGAACAGAAGCGTAAGGAAACCCAGGCGATGGCAGAGATGGGTGTCGCCATTCCACGCCCTGGCCTCCGTGTGGACCGAGAGGCCTCCCCGGGCTGACCCGGCGGACAGGCCGTGACCTGTGAAGCACCTGCAGAGCCTCGATCTCCCTGTGACAGACAAGGAAACTGAGGCACGGGGAGGCACGCTCCCAGAAGTCTACAGTCGCCCCCAGGCCACCCCACCTGCCTGCACGCACACCTGGGCCAGGAGCCCTGAGCCAGCTCCGACCCCGACCCCGGCCAAGCCTGTCTCCAGTGCGGACAGGCAGGCGCTCTGCAGAGGCGGCGGGCTGGCCGGGGCCGGACATGCCCTGCTGACGTCCAGGTGCAAGAGAAAGGGAAGCAAGACGTGGGTTGCAGACATCACCAGAGCCCACACTGAGGGGCAAAGGCGACCCCTGGGGTATCTGGGGAAAAAAAATGGGTGGCACCTGGCAGACCAGGCACAAGTGTGTATTTACCAGGACTGGACCTGGGGGGGGGCCAGGGGGGGGGGGGGGGGGGGCCTGGCAGCCCTGAGGGGAGACGCCCATCTTCCTTCCCAGCCTCTGCGACAGATAGGCCAAGAGGGAGAGGTCACTCCTGGATTCTTGCAGCTTCCCCACCTCTCTCCACCCTCCGCCGGGAGTCCGGGGCGGGGGACCGAGGTCCCTGAACCAGAGGGGGCTGCTGGCCGGCCACACGTGCAGGGACTCGTGGCTGAGCAGCGGGGCCTGAGCTGGGCCTTGCTTGTTTGCTGCTCCAGGGCAGGAAGGGGCGGGGGGGAGATGCAGGAGAAAGCTTGGCCGGAAGGAAGGAGGGAGGGAGACAGGGAGGGAGGTGACTGCCAGGCTGCACCCCAAAGCTCCCCCCAAGACATCACAGCACCCAGCCCAAGTCAGAGCCCTGAGGAGGGGGAGCCAATGAGCGGGAAGGGAGAATGGGCAGGAGAGGAAAGAGGGCGTCAGGAGGGGCCCGGGGAGGAAGGGGGGGGCACGGGAAGGAGCCTGGCCTCTGGGTGCAGCCCATCCCCACATGCGGGGCCTGGCTCCTCAGGGCGCCCCATCCTGTGCACCCCAGTGTCAAGGCTGCAGCCATTATTCCAAACAGACTGTGTGAGCCCTGGGGGCCCCGCGTCAGGAGGGGCCGTGGCCCCCAATGCCTGCCTTGCAGGACTGGCTGCCCAGGCCCCACATGGCGCTTCCTGTTTACAGACGGCCACGCAGACACGCTGGGAGCCGGGGTGACAATGGCTGGGTGTGTGTTCTGGAGTCTTCTGCACAGACACACTCTGGCCAGGGAAGGAATGTCAGGGGCCCTGCCACCCCTCGCAGCCGCGGCTCCGCCTCCTCCCGCTGGTGCTGTCCCCGCCCACTGATAAGCGGGCAGCGATGGGGCGATAAGGTTCTTCTGAAAAAGCCCTGCTCTGGACTCGCAGGGACTCGCCCCACACGCTTATCTGATCCTCCGCTCCAGGCTCAGAGCCCCAGGCCCAGCCCACCACCCGAGGGGCGCACGCGGCCTCTGGCGGAGGACAAAACCCAAGGGCCACATCTGGGACCTCAGCCCTGGGCCTCACCAGGCCCCACACCCAGCACCTCACCCCTTAGACCCCACCCGCCTCCGCTGAGACCATCAGCACCGGTGGGACTCGGGGAGGAGGCTGGGAACTCAAGGGGCCTCCAGAAAGGGACCGGCCCCGTCCAGACCGTCCCGCCCTGGCAACCCCGACGCCAGCAAAGGGACCTCACTGAGCTGCCGGGGTCAGTCCCGGAAGGCAGCATGGAAGAGGCGGTAGCCAGATCTCTTGGCACAAAAAGTAGTTCAGGCCACAAAACTGACTCTAAAATGCAAAATACTCAGAGGCCAGAACAGAAGCCGGGAAGTAGAGGAAATGGCCGAGTGACCAGCGCTCGGCAGGCTCGCCCGGGGCCGAGGGTGAGGGTGAAGGTCACACTTAGTAGCTTGAAGTACAGAATGTCCTCGCTCAGAATGGGACTGAGATGAACGGCTGCCTCGGGGGCGGCGTGTTCCCGCGATGGTTGTCTGCGAGCAGAACTTACAACCACCTCGGGAACTGCCGATCCGGTGGCCGCAGGCCCCTGGGAGAGGGACGGGTGTCCCCACGGACCACATTCCTGAGCTGTACAGGCTCCCCCAGCACGCCCCCCAGGACCCGCCGGGACCCCGCAGCAGGAAGCTGGGGAACCCCCACAGCTCCCTTCCGGCCTCTGCCTGGCAGGCGGGGAGGTGGGAGGTGGCAGGAAATGCCAGCCTCCTGCTGCTGGAGGGGGGAGCCCCAGACTCAGCCCCTCCCGGCAGGCAGGGAACCCCTAGTTCTTGGAAAGGGGACCTCAGCGCCCCCCAGGCCCTTCTGAGTCTGCAGGAGCAGAGCCCAGGCGGGGCAGGGAGCCCAGCGGGCAGGGCCGGCCGGGTCCACATACAGGAGCAGGGGAGGGTCCCACGGGGCTGGAGTGGGCCAGGAGCCTCCAGGAGGGGCATGGAGTAGAAAAGGGGGTGCCCAGGAGGGGAGACGGGCACAAAGGGGTAAGAAAGACCCTCTCGGAGAGCCAGCAGCCAACAAGACAAGGACAGGTTGGAACATAAGCATCCGCCCACCCCGCATCTCTGTGCCCCTGCCTGGCGCCCCCGGAACGGAAACGCTGCAGGGAGGACGCCCACCGCCAGCCCCCACCTTCCGGAAGGACTGCTTCCCCTGCCACCCAGAGGAGAAGTGGCCGCCCGGCGGGGACTGCGGTGGGACCACGGCGCGTCGGGGTTTGGGGGAAGCCGGGGGTGGTTGGAACAGGGGGGGCAAGAGGCTCCACAGCCCCGCAGGGTGGGGGCCTTCAGGAACTGAGGGTGGGCAGCAT
>NW_005363729.1:297679-298109 GCF_000412655.1 Myotis brandtii
CCTGCAGAAGGCGGGCCAGCTCGGGGGCCTGGCCCTCCGACCCCAGGAGCACGGCTCACCCACGGCCTCTAGCCGGGTCAGTTTACGGCTCGAGTGCTCAGGCTGAAATTTCAGCTCCTCTGCGGTCACCTTGCCCTTTGCCCAACCAGTGGCCCCAGCCCCAAATCTCAGCCCCAGGTCAGCGGTGCCTCCCAGAGCCTGGGCCTTCAAGCAGGGTCAGAGGGGTGCAATCAGGCAGCCACAGGGCCCCTAGGAAAAGGCCCCCAACTGGCCAGAAGGGACCCAGGCACCTCCCTCTGCCAGGCCCAGCGAATCGGTCAGCTGGCAGGGGCAAGAACTCAGGGCCCACTCCATATGGAGTCCGGGGTGGCCCAGACCCACCAGGCCCTAGAGGAGGGGGGGGAGGAGGGAGGAGGGAGGAGGGAGGAGG
>NW_005363729.1:307309-309013 GCF_000412655.1 Myotis brandtii
GAGGGAGGAGGGAGGAGGGAGGAGAAGAAAAGGAGGACTCAGGAATGCCACGCCCAGCTACGTCCCCAACCACTGCCCCAGTCAAGGAAAGCAGGGCCACAGCCCTCTGTCCCGACCCCAGGAGCAGCCGCGCAGCGGACTTGCTCTCCTGGGACCCGCCTCGCAGCCCTCTGCCCCACAACACCGGGGCCCGTCCAGGCCCCTTGAATCAGCCCCCAATACAGGGCCAGGGGCTGGCTCCGAGCAGGAGCCTGGGAAATGAGGGAAACGAAGCGTGTAAAGTGAAGGTGCGGGGCCTGGGGTTCTACCCAAGGCCTGTAGTCCCCGACAGGGAGGGCGTGTAGCAGAAACGAGGGACCAGGTAGCTGGACCCCCAACGCGAGGAAAACAGACAAAAAGGCAGGGCAGGACCTTAACCCAGAGCCTCCCCCAGAGCCTCCATGACCTCCACGGTGACGCACACATCTCGACCTCCAGGTCCCAGCCTGGGGACACCAACCCGAGGCCCTTCCGTCCTGCCCGGCCTCACTCCCCAGGGCAGCAGGCAGACGCCTGGCGATGCTCCTCATGGTGCCAGGCCCCATCAAGCCCAAAGGGTCTAACCAGGGAGATATGGTCCCTGAGGAAGCTCAGGGCAGCAAGATGTCTGCACTGGCATCCAGTGAGCCCGCAAGGACACGCATGTCTGCACCATCATCACCATCACCACCATCACCATCATCACCACTCTCACCACCTTCACCATCACTGTCGCCATCATCATAATCACCACCACCACCATCACCATCATTATCTCCATCACCATCACCATCATCAGATGCATCACCATCATCACCATTATCATTTGAGCAAGCCCTTGCCCTGCCCGCTGCACAACAAAAGGATGAGACCCAGAGAGACTGATGGTGATACTCAATGGGTTTTGCCCAGTGGCAAAGGGACAGTGCTTTGGGTTCTGCTGGCCATACTGAGCAGGCCAGGGCTGGTGAGGGGCAGGGGGAGGAAGAGAAAGTGGTGCCAAGGGTAGCAGCCACCCTCGCTCAGCCACTCGTACAACCTGGGCACTGTGGTTGGGCCCAGTGGCACAGGTGCAGCGGGAGCCCAGCCAGGAGGAAGGTGTGGCCAGGAGGGGCCACCTGTGACGGGGCATCCAGGGCCTGGGCCTGGAAGGTGCTCAGGAAAGAGCCAGGAGTGATGGAGCCAACGCACTGGGCACGGGCCAGGGCCTTTGCAGGAGGCTGCCCACCCCCGTGCCCACCCTACAGAAGCCCACGGTCCCTGGGGGCTATGGCCACAGCCTTCACACCAGGCCCAGCTATAGCCAACCAAATGCATCGGCATCACCTTCCCCTCAATTCCCAGTGGATGCTGCCATCACCCACCCAGCCGGCGGCACAGATCCCCACGGTAGGCGCCTGGGGGCCCCCTGGTGCCCAGCTGCACCCTGAAGCTAGGGGCTCTGCCTCCACCACATGGAACAGGTGAGGAACCTGCTCCGAAGCCACATCCACTCCCCAGCGCCTCACAGCTTCGGGAAACGTGCTGGGGGCGCAGGGCAGCACACACACTGGCCAGACCCCCAGCCCTTCCCCTCCCTGGGGTGTAGCAGGTGGACCCCCGGGCTGCTGCCGGGCAGCTGGCCCCGGCCCCTGCTCAGTGGCGTAACACAGGCCGCGGTGGGCAGGGGCAGCCAGCCCCAGGCCT
>NW_005363729.1:309215-309545 GCF_000412655.1 Myotis brandtii
CGGTGACAGCCCGGCCTCTGCCGAGTGGAGACGCTGTGCACAGGGGCCCGCACCGCTGGGCCGTGCGGTCTCCCCGAGGAGAGACTCCGACCCGGACAGTCTAAGTAGCAGCACCTGTGACCCGTTACAGCCCCGTCCATCCCGCAGGTGCGCAGGGGGCTCGGGGAGCAGAGGCGGTTCCCAGCCAGAGCCGGGGCCGCCAGCATTCTGCCTGCTGCTCCCAACACTGCACCTGACAAAGAACCCGTGCCAGTCCGGGAGACGGGCAGGTCCCGGGCACCAGCGGCGCCAGCGAGGGGGACAGAGTGCAGGGAGCTGGGAGCACGCTCA
>NW_005363729.1:310735-312979 GCF_000412655.1 Myotis brandtii
CGCCACGGGCCTGTGCCTCCTCACAGGGGCGGGCCTGCATGGGGGCTCACCTGGGCCAGCACAGCGGCACCCCCCTCTTACCCCCTCCCAACCACCCAGCCTACTGCACCCACACCTGCCTGTCAACCTCCGCTCAGCCTGTCACCCCCACCCGCTGAGAGCCCTGGGGCTCCGCATGGCCCCGAGACCCCCGCCCCGAAGGCCAGGAGCCCTCAATGCGGGGCCACCTCCCACCCAGCCACCCTGGGGACCTGCTGGGCCAGGCTCTGCCCGTCCCCCTCCCCCTCGGGGTCCCTGGCAGGCACGGGGCAGGCGGATGGATGGACTGCGCTCTGCACTGAGGCAGCAAAGGCCCAGAGGCCAGGGGTGCACCCTCGGGCCCAGAACCTCCACCCCCATCCTCATGGGACATCAAACCACGTCCCCAGGTCTCCAACCCAAGGCCTCACTCCGACCCAGCTGGGGGCGGCGGCCAAGGGGCACGTCTCCGGATGCCGTGACAGCGAAGGGAACCAGCCACTACCCTGAAGACATGAGGGTGGGCAGGTGCCATGGGGGTGCCCCAGGACCCGGGATGGGGCTGCAGGGAGCACCATGGCAGCACCCAGCGAGCCACCCAGCCCACAGGACCTCAGGCGGAAGGAGGGCCAGGCAGCATGCCCCGGGGGTGTCCACAGCCCCCGCTGTACCAGTGAGAGCCCAGTGGCCACGCCAGCTCAGCATGCCCTCCCCACGGCCAGCCCTCCATGGTCACTTGGCAGGATGGCCACTGCCTACTCGGTCACTGCCAGGACCTCCCACGGCTCCCAACTGCACCCCAAACCCCAAAGCCCTGACCCGCCCAAGGCTGAGCCAGGGCCCCCTCCCCAGCGCGCCTGGCGTCTTGCTCTGGCTGCCTGGGTAGGTGCCTCTGCCCTTGCAGTCCCTGCCCAGTGCCCCATCCTGACCCTCTCAGCCTTGTCACCGTCCACTTGTCCAACAAGCACCCCCGGGGGTGGCTGAGGCCAGGGTCCCTGTGGGGAGGGCGCGGGAAGCACCTTTCACCGCTGGCTGCTCTCTGAATGCCCAGGCACAAGGGATGGGGCAGGGCTGGGGGCATCCACCCCGGGCCAGTCAAGTGACCAATGAGTGACCCCCATGGCAGGGCCACCTCCCTGGGGGCAGGGCAGCAAGCCCAGAGGCAGCAGCCCCAGCTCTCAGACCCTCCGGAGAGTGGGGGGCCCTTTGGCACCGGACGGAGAGGAGTGGGGACCCAGAAACATGCCTTCAAGACTTCAAACCCCGTTTCTGAACCACACGCAGTCCATGGAGCAGCAGCCGCCCGAGTGGGACACGGTCCCTCCAGGGGACACACAGCCCCAGACGCCTGGGGACCCTTAGCACCGGGCCCCGCGAGCACTCGGCTGTCACCGGGGCCGTCAGAGAAAGGACAGCGCGGACACCCTCACTCCATCGAGCGCGACTCCCTCACCCATCAGAGCCCGGCCAGGCGCGGGTGCCGGCGCACGAAGACGGGGTCAGCGAGCACACCTCACGTGCCGATGCCACACGTGGGACTCACAGGAGACACCTGCTGGAGGCTGGCGACTTTATAACAAGCTGCGCTGGGCGATTTCCCGGAGAATAAACTGGAAAGAGCTCGGAGTGGCAGCAAGAGGTGACAGGCAGGGATCACGGGACACACCCAAGGTCAAGCAGCCAGCAGCCAGGTGCGCATTCCAGGCACCGCCTCCTGCACGTGGCTGGAGCCACCACTCAGGTCACCTGCAAGGGACGCAGTCAGCACGTCTGCAGGACCCGGGGGGTGTGGCCCAGCCGCCAAGGGCCCGGGACAACACGCACGCACACACACACACACGCGCGCACACACACACGCGCGCACACATGCACTCAGGGCCTGATAGCTCAGCGTGTCTCTGGGTAAAAGTCTAGGACTGCAACGCTCTGTCGCGCTGAGAGCCTGGCTGGAAATTTCTCTCTCTGCGCCCATTTCACAGACAAGGACACCAAGGGCAGGAGCTGATGTGGCCGGTCAGGGTCCCGGGCGGCGGGGAGACGGGGCACGCGTGTGAGGTTCTCACCCACAAGGAGGAGCTCCCGGGGGGATGGGACCCGAACCCCACCAACACCCCACAACAGGAAGACAGCCCAGCCCAGCCTTGGGGAGACCTTGCGCTCACAGCCCGGACCTGGAGCGAGCCTCGCGGTCACTCGTCCTGACAGCAGAGCGCCGATGGCGGAACT
>NW_005363729.1:313059-313405 GCF_000412655.1 Myotis brandtii
GGGGCCACACCCCGGGGCCTGACCCACAGAGCGGGAAGCCTGTCGTGGGCACCCTGCCCGTCAGGACCGCACGGCGCCTCCTGTTTCAGGTTCCAGCTCCACAACCACGAGGTTCCCAGAGACGGCGGCGCAGCCTGCGTGGTGTCCACCACCATCCACATGGCGCGGGAGCCAGGCCGTGGGCCCCTCCACGGAGCTGCCGGCAGGAGCCCTAGACGTGAAGGGCCGGAGACACCAACCCGGGGACGGTCATGCGGCCGGAGCCCCTCACTCTTCTAGCACCACAGGGTCAGACCGGGACCAGCTCTCACCTCCCTGCAGGCAGGCCTCCGCCCACCCCTCCCAC
>NW_005363729.1:314739-315096 GCF_000412655.1 Myotis brandtii
TGGCGCTTGGCTGCCCGGCGCCGAGTTCCCCTTTCCCGGGCCGCCCGGCCCACCACCCTCCCCAGACACCTGTGACCACAGGCAGCTCCCATTGGCCGAAGCCGAGAGCTTCTTGGAAAAGGACAGGGACCCGGCTCGTTTCCTCAATCTGAGACACGGCAGTCCCGGCTGCAGGCGGCACAGCGGAGCGGCCAGGGCCAGGCCAGAGCCCAGCACGGACAGCAAGGGCAGACCTGAGCTCAAATCCTCTCCACACTGGCCAGCTGCCTGGCTGCGGGCAAGTTGGGTGACCTGGCGTCAAGATGGGGGTGGGGCACGCCCCCCAACAGTGCCAGCCAGCGCCCCAGGGGCCCCCAA
>NW_005363729.1:315970-317673 GCF_000412655.1 Myotis brandtii
CTGCACGCACAGGCCCGAGGCCCACAGCCAACGCTGGGAACTGGCGCCAAGATTTCTTCTTGGGCACTTGGAACCCTGCTGCCCACGACAGCCCTGGCGCCGGCCATGGGGCACCGGTGCAGCGGGTGGGGGCTCACTCTGCCTGCAGGACCCTCACAGAAGGGCCAGCACCCTCCCCCCAAGCTGCCGGCCCAGCAGCAGCGCTGCCTCGGTCTCTCTCCAGTGCCCCCTGGCCGCAGGGCACCCCTCTTCTCACACCCCCCTCACTTGAAACCCAACTTGCTATGGGACCCAGGCAGCCTTCCCCGGGGGCCTCGTACCCCACTCACCCCACCTGCTCGTAAAGGTCCACAGGCCAGAACCCACTCAAGGTGGGGTTCGAGGCGGGGAGGAAGCGCCAGGGCTCCGCTGGGGGCAGAGGGGGCAGGACTCCGGCTCTGGGCTGGGCGGTGGTGCGTCATCCCCCGAGTTGACCGGCTTGGGTTTTGTACCGTGTGCGGCAGGGTTTTCATAACGACGACACGAACCACCTCTGCGTGGCCTGATTTTAGCAAGACCCTGGCCAGACAGTCCCCAGGCGGCGGCCGCCCTCCTCCGGATTGGCCGGGATCCCTCCCTCATGCCTCCCAGCTGCCGGCTCGTCTGGTTTGGCGCCCGGGACCACACCTGGAGAAGCTCACTGATGGACAGGGGCCTGGCGCGGTCCTGCCCGGGGTGAGGATCCCAGCCCAGCCCGCCTCACCCTCGCCCTCGAGTGGAAGGCTTTGTTCCCGAAAGGCAGCCACGCTAGCTCAGCTGTGGCTGGTGGTCAACCGTGACCCCCAGATCCTCCTCGGCCGCCGGAGGGCCTGGGCCGTCAGCCCGCGCTCCCGGGGCGAGGCGGGCAGGGCGGCTCCCGTGAGCTCCCCTGGCCCTCACCCCACTGAGTCAGGTCATTGTGCCCAACAGACCTCACCCCTCGACAGCCACCTCCTGCCACGTTAGCAACCAGAGAGGACGGTGCTCGGAGCCCCCGCTCACCGAGCCCACAGGCGGCAGCAAGCCCAGCACCGCAGGGGCCACCTCCTGCCTCAGCAGGGCCAGGGCGAGGCCCAGGGCTGGTCCTGACCAGCTCACAACACCCCCGGCTCCCCAGCACCACCCCAACCCCGAAGGTCCTACGTCCTCCTGTCCCACCCCAATGTGGCGCGTCAATGATGCAAAGACCCATCCTCTGGGCCCCCTTCCCACCCCCACCTGCCTGCCAGGGGCCGTCAGGGCGGAAGAGCGAGTCCAGGTAACGGCGCAGGGCCTACCTCACTGGCTGGGCGGCCTCAGGGCGGTGAAGCCTGGACACAGGTCCCTGCCACGGTCCCCTGCGTGCTGACCGACGCCTGGGGGGCGTCTCACAGGACCGGGCGCTCGGCCGCCACCATCCCCACCTGTGCAAATAACCCACATCCACGTAGGTCACACGTCCCCCCGGAGCCCGAGCTGAGCAAGGCCAGGGCCTCCTGCCCCCGAGGGGTCTCACCAATGGGCCCCGCCCGGGCAGGCCCAGCCAAAGGCGCTCAAACTCTTGCCAAGCGCCAGGAACGCGCCAGGAACATGCCAGGAGCTGAGAGAACAGCAAGCAGCATGTGCCACCTCTGGGTGGGCAAAGAGGCGGGGGCGGGGAGGGCAGCGGGGCAGGACCGGCTCAGACCAGCTCAGGGCCACCTCCC
>NW_005363729.1:318547-320007 GCF_000412655.1 Myotis brandtii
ACCAAGGTTCCCACCGAGGCCGGCCAGCCGCTCCCACATGCCTGGTCGGGAGGGTTCGGAGGGGCCCGGGGAGGTCGCTCTGACAGCTACACCGGATAGCGGGCCCTGCGGACTGTTCCGAGTCCACCTGGGCGGCCCCGAGCTGGCAGGAGCCCTTCACAAGCACCTACTGTGCGTGGGGCCAGGACTGAGGCAGCACCCACTGCGAGTCGGTAGACAGGCAGAGCCCCAGGGAGCTCAGAGCTCATCCGAGGTGAAGTCACCCCCCCCAAGCCCTGATCAGGAAGTCGAAGACAGGCAGACCCAGGGGGCCTCCCCCCAAGACTGCTGACCATTAGCTTGAAAAACCCCAATAAGCCCAGGGGTCTCCACCACTCGCTCAGCAAGGCCAGCCCTGCCTCCCCCTCTGAGGGCCCGGGGCCACAGTGGGGTGGGCATTCTGTCTCATGCAAGCCTCGTGTCCAGCCCTGCCCAGCCCCTAGCCCTGGCCCTCAGAGCAGGCACGGTCATTCCCTGTGCGTCTTCCTGACCGACACCTCCTCCAGGAAGCCCTCACTGCCCCTGCCAGACAGAGTAGAAAAGTCCAGACCAGACCCCGCCCCAAAGAACACCCAAGAGCGGGCCCCACCCTAAAGGTCGGGGTGGGGAACGTCCGGCCCACTGGCCAGAATCGTTTGGTCTGGCCCTGCCAAGGCCTCAGGGGTGAGGTGATTAAGTGTTTGACCAAATGCAGCAGCTAATTTTTAAATTGACAGTTTTGTATGGCGCGCGAATGACGTTGCAAATATCCAAATGGCTCTTGGCAAGAAAGAGGTCCCCACCCTGCCCTGGGTGCTAGCTTGGTCTGAGTCCATCACCCCTGACTGCAGGCCCCGGCCCCCCGCCCTCTTCAAAGCCTCCGCAGCCTCTGACCTGTCCTAGCAGCCCCACCCCCTCCAGGACCCCTGTGACCAGTCCAGCCCACACCTGTCCTCCTGAAGGTCAGTTTTCCCCTGAAAAGCTGGGCCCAGGACACAGGCTGTGCCGGCCTTGGCCGTGCTGTCCACCCTGGACCCCAGCTTGAAGCCCCCTGACACAGGACTGGTGGCCCTAGAGCCTGAGAAGGCCCTTGTCTGGCTGCTGACCCCCAGACCCAGTGGCAAAGGGTCTGCAGGAGGTGCCTGGGAGACAAGGCCCGGGGACAGGAGCCCTGGCGACACACACAGGAGGGCCTGGCCTGGAGGCAGCTAAGGAGGCCGACCCCTCAGGCTCCCTGCGCTGCCACACCTGCGCCCTGGACGCCAGGGAGCTCCACCCACAGCGCCCGCACGCAGATGCTATCTGCCTTCCCACCTGCCCCTCCTCCCCTCCCGCGGGTTTTCCTGGCTTGAAGGTGGACCCTGGGGCAGCATCTGCTCCTCCCGGCCACCCAGCCTCCCAGGGGGCAGCACAGCCTGGGGAGGCGGGTCCCAGAGGGCTGG
>NW_005363729.1:320739-322145 GCF_000412655.1 Myotis brandtii
TCCCAGGAACCGGCGGGCCAAGAGGGGCAACGGGCAGGCGGGCAGGGCCCTGACAGCGGTCAGTGCGGGAAATGCCTCACCTCGGCTCACAGGCCTGCGACACAGAAGGGCCACCAGGCCACTGGGCAGTGATGTCCACCACCCGCTCGCCACCCTGTGGTCCCACAGATGGCCAGTCCCAGAAGCCCCCAGGAGCCCAGGGTGCTGAGTGCCCGCCTCGGGACAGCCTGCGCTCCCTTCACCCCCCCCTGCCCCCCGGGTCATCTGTTCCCCGCAGCAGGGGCCCCACGGGAGTGGGAGAGACGGATGCAAGGCCACCAGGCGGGCGAGGGACCAGGAAGAGCCACGCAAGGACAAGCAGGTGGGCAGGGAACCGCACGCACAGATGTGGGGAGGGGAGCGGCGTCCAGCCCAGCCCCCGGGGCTGTGTCAGCAGCAGTGACCCGGCAGCGTGGACATCTGCTGACTGAGGCAGGGCAGGCCCCTCTTCCGGGCACAGGATGGAGCGGGACAATCTGACTTAAGGAAACAAAACAAAGTCACAGCCAAGGGCAGCCTGGCTTTCGCCCGCGCTCAGCTCAGGAACTCCCGCGGGCAGGAGCCCCCTGCACGCCTGGAGCAGACGGACACACGGTCAGTCTGGGCACCCAGGAGCGGCCGCTGGGCAGAGCGAGCTTGTGGGGGGCAGAGGCTCCCACCACCGACCCCGTGAACCATGGCCCTGCGCTGGCTGGGGGGCAGAGAGAGCCCCCCTTACCCCTGCCCCTGGGGTGGGGCCCAGGGCACCCGAGAGCCCTGATAAGCCAGCGGGCATCCTCGTCCCCCCGCCCCGTCCCCCACAGGGCAGGCCACCGCTCTCCCTCCTCCACCTCTGGGGCGGATGGCATGGCCTGCTTGGGAGGCAGGCGTTACAACGGCTGGGGTCCAGGACCCCCCCAGGCGTGGGCCAGGGCCCTGTGCACAATCCAGCACAGCCTTGGAAGGGAGCGGCTGGCACCTTGGGCCCCGGGAACTCGGCCTCGCCTGCACCTCTGCCCCTCCCTGGTCATGCCCAGAACAAGGGGCGGCTGCCAGCTCCCTGCAAGCGTCGCCGCCCGCCCCGAGGGGGCAGGACACGTTTGTCTGGACAGCAGGAGCCTGTGGCCGGTTAACACACACACATAGAATCTTAGAAAAAAGAAATCACGCCCCGAGTGAAGGTGCCACCTCTGCTGTTCTCCTCGCTCCCCCGGAACCACGCAGTGGAGATGGCACTGTGGACAGGGGTGGAGCCCAGGCCACACCGCGCTCGTCCCGCCTCCCACACTTCGCGGGCCAGGCTCCCCGAGCATCTAACAAGCAGATGTGAAGGGCCGAGCCCACGCGTGAAACCTGGACACCCCTGGAGAGCGGGGGCCCCGCTGCCT
>NW_005363729.1:323684-330506 GCF_000412655.1 Myotis brandtii
GGTCTCCTGGGGTGCCCAGGCCAATCCCGGCCACAGCAGCCGCCCCCGCTCACCGCCTCGCCTGCCCACTCTCCAGCCCCAGCCCTGGGAACCGGGTCACTTCCAGGAACACACCAGCTCCCTCGCCTCCAGGCTTGGACACGCAGTTCCTGGGCCAGAAACTCCCACTAAGCATCTCCAACCCAGTTTAAACACCTCCTCCAGGAAGCCCTCCTGACCCCCCAGCCAGGACACAGGCCTCTTCTACTACACACCCTCTGTGAGCACTCGCCACGCTGCAGGTGCCCCCAGCCTGCCCGTCTGAGGCTGCCAAGGTCCGGGGACCCTGAGGGGAGGAGCCACAACTGGCTCTTCGGGCATCCCTGGGGCCGGGCACACAGCAGGTGCCAAAGGCTTACTAAGTGGATGGACAGGGTGGGGGGAGGAGAGCTGGGGTTCACCAGAGTCCTCAAGAACCAGCCGAGCAAGCACCAGGTTTCAAAGAGACCCAAGGCACGAGCAAGCTGTGCAACCACAAGCAGGTTCAACAACCTCTCTGAGCCTGTACTTCCTCTTCTGCAAAGAGATGTCACAGACGGAGGAAGTGGCTGGGAGGTGGTGGGGAAGCGGCCACGAAGCTGGCCTTTCCGCATCTGTGCCCACAGGTGATGCACAGGGGTGGGGAGGTGCACCTGGCCCCCCGCCAGCAGGCCGCTCTTCGGGCATCCCTGGGGCCGGGCACACAGCAGGTGCCAAAGGCTTACTAAGTGGATGGACAGGGTGGGGGGAGGAGAGCTGGGGTTCACCAGAGTCCTCAAGAACCAGCCGAGCAAGCACCAGGTTTCAAAGAGACCCAAGGCACGAGCAAGCTGTGCAACCACAAGCAGGTTCAACAACCTCTCTGAGCCTGTACTTCCTCTTCTGCAAAGAGATGTCACAGACGGAGGAAGTGGCTGGGAGGTGGTGGGGAAGCGGCCACGAAGCTGGCCTTTCCGCATCTGTGCCCACAGGTGATGCACAGGGGTGGGGAGGTGCACCTGGCCCCCCGCCAGCAGGCCAGGGTTTGATTCCTGGCCACATGACTCACAGCGGGCGGGGCCACGGGCATCTGACTCAACCCCGCTAGGCCTACGTGTCCTCGTCCTCAGAAGGGGACAGGGCCTCGGTCTCAGCTCCCTTCCCACGTCACAGAGTGCTTGCTAGTGGGACGCCTACGCCCCCACGGCCCTCGGCACTAGGGACAGGCAGGTGAACCGGGCCGGCCCTGCCCAGGGACACCCCATCCAGTCAGAGAGATAGACCGACAGCCTTTCCCAGGAGCCCAAAGGGACCCATCACTGATGCAGCAGCAGAAGGCAGAGCGGGAGGAGGAGGGAGCACTCTGTCCAGGTGCAGATATCAAGGAGGGCTTCCTGTAGGAGGCACCACTCACCTCCCTCCAGCTACAACACGGTAGACTCCTACATTCCCCCAAACCACACCTGGACTCTATACACAGCTGGAGAACCAACAGGTCAGGCCTATATACACGCCCACCATGAGGTCAGCCACCCTGGCCACTGCCCCCGGGAGGGTAGAGGCAGATGAAGGGGACCCCTGGCAGCAGGAGGCACGGAGACTGGGGTCCAGCCCACCACCTGGCCAAGGACCACGGTAAACAACGCCGCCTGTCTGGGCTGAGTGTCCTCACCTGGAAAAGGGGCCGACAGGGCTGCCCGAGGACAAACATGGCGGAAGCTGAGCACCGTGCCCAGCGCACAGTAGGCGTGCCCCTGCTGCAGCCGGCAGGCTACCACCACCACTCCTGGTGCGCTTCGGGGTCATCGTCCCCCCCTCATGTCATTCCCAGTCCCGGCGGAGGCGCTGAGACCGTGGCTGAAACCCACACCTTCCTTCCCGCCGACCACGCAGCCCCTGCCTTACTTACAGCGCACGGTTCCGACGCCCTCTTCACCGGCCTGGCTCCCCCTCCGCGCTCAGCGGCCCCGGCCCAGCCCCTCACCCTTTCTGGGCTCCCGCTTCCTCATCTTCCGTAAGAAAGAGACTCCTCTCCAGGCCCCTCCCCGGCTGACAGGTGACAGGCAGGCGCCATCGGCGGGCCTGGCCACAAGTTCCCAGAACCCAGGCCCCACCCAGGCGGGACCGGGCTGGGGTCTGCAGCAGCCCTCCCAGGGAAGGGGTCCTGAGTCCCTCTGGGCCGCCCCTCGCCCAGGAAGCAGGTTCCAGAAGCATCCTCCACCAGCTCCACGCTTAGGCCTCCAATTCCCCTCAGTGATCAGAGAGCCCCAGCTACTTGCCTGAAGCCACACAGCTCAGAGTGGCAGAGCCCGCATGTACTTCCCACTGTCCCTGTCCTCCCAGCCTGGCCCGGCAGGACCTGGGGAATGGCCTTCACACCCAGCAACCTGGGCACTGGCCCCTGGCCCCTGTCTGTGTGCCCCACTCGGCCTCTCTGGGCCCGTGTCCTCCCCTAAACACAGTGTGCCCACTGCAGGTGGTCCGGGTGCCAGGCCCCACTCTGGCCAAGGGAGAGGGGCGCTACCCAGTGTTGCCTAAGCTCCCTGCCTCCCCCCATCTTCTCGATGGGGGCTCAGCCCAGTAAGAGACCCAGCCCTGGAGGGCGCAGGGGCCGGGACCTTGGCTGCCACCTTCGGCCTCCTGACTGGCATCTGCCCACCGCGCTGGCAGGAAGTCCTTGGCCTCAGGGCAGTAACGTCACACCCTCCCAGGCCTGGGTTCCGATCCCGCCCTCCATGCCAAAGCACCTGACCTCCTCGAACGGGCAGGTCACGAGGGGTACGTGGGCCCGGAGTCATGTCACCCAGCCCCAGCGTCACGGCCTCCGCCCTGCCCCGGGCAGCCGTGGGGAAGGAAACGGAACCAGGCACCCGAGAGGGAGGCCGGGCTGGACCTGGCACCCAGGACCCAGACACCCAGTCCTGTGACAGCCGGCAGGATGTTGGGAAACCCACGAGGCCTTATTTCAACACTGCCAGCCACGTCACCAGCTGGTTTCCACACGCAGCCGCGCGGGGAGGTTCGCTGCCCTCCATCTGCCCGCCGCCCTGCTCCAGCCCCCTCCGCCACCCCCCACTCGGGGGAGGGCCCTCGTCCTCAGGGACACACAAGACAAGGAGGGACCACTTCAAAGGTGCAAGCCCCAACCCAGCCCGCTTCCCACACCCTGGGCCCAGCTGCAGGCCAGTGAGCCGGGGGCACAGGCCCAGAGACAACGGGGCCCCAGGCTCTGCTCCGTCTGAGCCCCGAGGCTGGCGGGAAAGGGGCGCGAGAGCTCCCAGCGGGCAGCCCGGCACTGCGTGGGCGAGGGCGCTCTGGAGGGAGAAGGGCCCTGAGGCTGCCTCCTGCCCTGGGAGGCACGGCCGCGTCGCAAGGGTGCCCGATGCCTGGGCGCCTGCCAGCCAGGACTCCACAGTGAGGATGAAGTGGAAACAGCCATGGTCAGGACCCCTGGCCTCGTCCCTCCGCCGGGGGAACCCGAGGTCTGCCAAGGCTGCAGCCCGGCACACACACACGCACACACGTACCCAGCACATGCACGCATGCACATGCACACACGTACCTGGCGCACGCACACACACATGCACACACGTACCTGGCGCATGCGCGCGCACATGCACACACGTACCCGGCACATGCATGCACACACATGCACACACATACCCGGCACACACATGCACGTGCACACACATACCCGGCACACACATGCACACATGTACCCAGCATACACATGGACCCACGTAACCTGCACACAGGCGCGCGCGCACACACACATGCACACGAGCCCATGCACACACACACACGCACACGGACGCACACGCACACACCCCAAAAAAAAACAGCCGCACAGGCTGGCGCCTGCAAGGGGGAGCGGCAGCCCCATGGTGACCCGCACTGTTTGTTTAGTGACAGATTAGCCGGCGGCAGGGAGTGTCTTATCACAAGGATCCCTCCGACCGCAGCAGGGAGCTGTGGGAACTGTGAGGCCGTGGGCAGCTCTGTGGGTCGGCGAGAACTGCTGGCTGAGCAGCCGGAGCCAGCGCGCCCGCCAGGGACAGCGGGTGGCTCCCTGGGTGTTAAGCCGCCAGGGCCCGGGACCCGGAGGTGCAAACGAGGTGCCACAGGACAGCACGGCATCACCCCTGCAGCTCTCCACCCCCCGTGCCCAGCAGGGGGCCTCTGCACTCCTACCTGCGCGGGTGGGCACGTAGAAGCCCGGGAGGTGGCACGAGAGGCAAATGCAGTAACCAAGGCAGACGTCGAAGGCGGAGACGAGAGAAGCGCCCACTCCCTCCTTGCAAAGCCCCCACTCTAGGCAGGAGGCTAAGGGCCAGCTGGACTCTCGTCCCAGGTCTGTGCCACCTGCCCCCCGAGGGTGGAGACCACCCTCCTGGCTGTCCCCCCAGGGCAGGAGCTGGCCCTCAGGAGGGAGGAGTCAGTCCTTGTCCAGGGCACTGCACGGCCTCGGGCAAGGGACCTGCCTCCTGGGTCTGGTGGACAGTCCCTCAGCCCTTCACACCCTGACCCCTCTTTCCAGGTGCAGCTTCTAGAAGCAGGAAGACCACGCGGCTCAGGAGGAGGCCCAAGCGCGTGGGGGCTGCTTCGTCCTGGGCTCCCACGGCCAGGCTCAGCAAACACAGGCCCCGGTTGCCCCGGCCTGCCCAGGGGGCTCAGGGATAGTGCTCAGAGACGGGGGAGCTCAGGGACGGGAAGGGGAGGCTCAGGGACAGGGGGCAGCTGCGGCCGATGCCAGGAAGGAGGCCGCATCTTCCACTCCCCTAAGCGCCTGCTGCAACCGGCCCCTGCTGCCGACACCCAGGGTAACTGGTTCCAGATGTGGCCGGTGGAAGACAGGAGCAGGGCGCCCTGCTGAGGAAGCTGGAAGGGCCGAGATAATGCGGAATTCCTGAGCCTGTGCCAAGGCCCATGGACCGGGAGGGGCGGCGTGCAGCGCGCCGGGACCACCCAGGCAGCGCTCCGCTGCTGAAACGCCGGGACCTGGCCCCAGACACAGTGTCAGCCACCCCCGGAAGGGACGGGGTACACGCAGGCGCCAGACAAAACCCTACAGTTCAAGGCTCCGGCCAAGACAGGACAAAGCTCCTAGTGGTTGCTCACCTGACCCCTGACCCCTGAGCCCGACCTCTCACCGCCCACAAGCTTAGGCAGAGGGCCTGGTTTCATCGCTGCACCCGGACCCCCGTTTCATTCCCCACCGAACACTTCAGCCTTCCTGACACTGTGGGAGGGACCGCCCCTCGCAAGGTGACCTTGGACAGGGCGCAGCCCTCTTCAGCCTCAGTTTCCCCATCTGTAAAAAGGGGGTGGGGGAGTAAGGGGGAGGGATTGGAGAGTCTCACCTATGATGTTCAAAAACAGCCAGGGCCACGACCAGCCCACACTCCCAGCTCCTCTCCCGCACCCGCCACTGGCAGGGGCCCGGCTCGTCCCAGAGGCCCTACTGTCGCCGCAGGCAGGGCGGGCACAGCACGGCCCATCGATGGTCCCCCCACCCTCTGCCCTCCTGGCCTACTTGGGGCGGGGCTGGCCCAGGGGCTGCTCCATCTCTACCCACACCTCCACCAGGAAGCCTCCCAGAGGACCCCGAGGGGCCCAGGCCAGGAGGCAAGGCAGGGCCCCAACTGGAACCAGGGCCTGCCATGTCTGAGCCTCAGCTGCCCACTCGGGCTACGGAGACAGGGCGCCCGGAGGGACTGCCGTCCTTACTGTCAGCAAAGACCAACCCCAGGCCCTTCCTAGAGCCACTCGGAGGTCAGCTGGCCCGTCCCACCAGCAGGGAACCCCAGGATACACAGGGGCTCCCCGTGCCCACGGAGGATGCTCCCCGGACCTCGAAGCCGCCTGGACACACAAGCCCCGCCCCCGGCCTCCACGCCCTGCTCTGAGCACCTGGCCCAGGAGCAAGAAGCCGGTGTGGCCACTCAGCCCAGCGGGTAGGGGCCGTAACTCTGCCCAGATGGCGGGGAAAAGTCGGCCACAGCGTGCAGTGGAAGTGCCCGAAAGCGGCGGGGGAGGGCCCTGGGAAAGAGGAAACCGTGTTCCCAGCACCACACCCTCTGCGCAGCTTCCCCCTAAAGTCGCAAAGTGAGGATGTCAGGAGCCCACGATTTCTGCAAAAGGAGGCACACCAGCGCCGACCCCCAAATCACACCTGCCCGTGTCCTCCCCGCACCCGCCTGCACTGGAGGTGAGGCCTGGCCACGCAGGGGCACCTGGAGCGTGGCAGTGGGCTCCGCTCCAACACGGACCCTGAGACCCACTCCAGCAGGGCCTCCCGTCTCCTGCTCAGAGGAAGTGACCGCACGAGCCCCCACGGCCAGCCCGGCGCCCGGCTCGGCGGAGATGCTCAGGAAGCCACGGGCCCACCAAGGGGAGGCGGCGGCCCCCCGCCTGGAGTGGCCCTGCCAGGCAAGACACCGCTGATGCATCAGCACACCCTGCCACCACCGTGCTGGGCACTGGGTCACGGCGGGTCCCGGCCCGCCCGGCTCCTTGAGCCCACAGTCCAGTGAGGGAGACAGGCCGAGAGGAGGCCCAAGGTGCTCAGGCACTGAGCTCCTGTTCCAGAACCTTCCGCCTCCGCCGGGTCACTTGGGCAGGCAGAGGGTGGCCCCGAGAGGCACAAGCCTGCTCCCAACCGCGGAGCCCCTCGGATGTTAATCGGAGCCATTACCGCTCGCTCGCTCGGCAATTAGGACACAACTTACAGAACGAAGCAGCTCATTACCGTCCAACGGCCGCACTTGGTGCCCATGAAGTGTGTGCCGAGCGGCCGGCGGGAGCCAGCACCTGGGCCCCTCGGCC
>NW_005363729.1:330712-334953 GCF_000412655.1 Myotis brandtii
ACACGGCAGGCTCGGCACACGCTGGGGGGTGGGCCTGGGCCGGGCCTGAGGGAGGCCTCAGTTTCCCCACCCGCAAAGTCTGAATCTTAAGCAGGATCTCCAAGTTCCCTGCTGGCTCTGAGACCAGGTGCCTGGCCCGGAGAAAGTTCTGGAACCAATCAGTTGATGAACAAATGAGCAGAGTGGTCACTGCATCACTTAGTGAGTCAGACGGCAGGGCGCGTGGGAAAGTCAAGTGTGACGGCAAAGGCCGCTCTCCGCTCCCTCCCATCAGACGACAGCGAGCAGTTGGAGAGAGGACGCCATGTGGGGTTCAGGCAGAGGCAGACGTGTGGGGGCTCTGCGGGCTGAGGCACCCGGGTTCCCAGACCACCCTGAGGGGGCTCCCAGATCCCAGCCCCGAGGACAGACGGGGTTCCCCTGGGCAGACAGACAGGCAGTCCTCGGAGCCCTGCCTCCCGCCCCGTGTGCCCACCCTCCTGCCCAGGGAGCTCCCGGACCTTGGCCCTGCCTGGGGCAGACCCCATTCACAGGGACCCCAGGACTGAGGTGGGGCTGTCCCCACCAGAAGGCCTCCGTCGTGGCCCTGGGTCCCAGACTCAGCCCCGTGGCCAAGGAGGCCGGGGTGGCTGCCCGTTTCTAAAGAACTGTCCCCGGACCCGAGAGCGGGGAGCCACGGCGGCAGCGGCATTCAGACGAGGCGCCCACACCTGCACCACCCCCAGCCCCGTCCCAGTAGAGGCGAGCGAGGCTGCAGCCTGTCACTGGCTCCCCTGCGGCCAGACACTAACCCAGCACCCCAGGGCCCCGGCAAGGCCACTGGGCGGCCCCTAAACTGCCCCTGGGGGGAAGCAGGGGCTGCAGGTAGGGGCTGGGGGCTCCCCACCTCCGGGGTGAGGTGGCCGTGGTGAAGCAGCTGGACGTGCAGCCGAAAGACAGGGCGGACACTCCGCATGGCCACTGCACCGCACTCCACCGCACTCCACAGCACTCGCCTGGTTCCCAGGCCTCTCCAGCCCCGGCCCGGGCGGCTCCGGAACCTTCCACCTGCCCCTTTGGGAGCTAACAGGGAGCCTCGGCTACATGAGCCCCCAACCCCGTCCTCAGGGCTGTCACGGGGCCTGGCAAAACCCAGCTGGGGGGTTCGGGGCAACACAGGAGGGTGGCCTGCTGGCCCGCCCCGACCAGGCTCAGCGGTGGCTGTTAGGAGCCCGGGCCACAAACGATGGTTGGCTGGGTTTATTGTTTATTCAGCAGAGTAAGTGAAGGGTCTTTCATCCCCGATTTCCCGGAAAACTCAATGCGTGCCCACTAATGGTGGGGAGGGGGTAGCCCGCACCCCGCTCTCCAAGGCCTGGCACATTCCCCCCTCGCCCCCCCAACAACACTCAAGGCCACACTCCATTCGGAGAGAGGCTGGAGCCGGAGGAAGACCAGGAGGAGGATCCCTGGAGTTCGTTTCCCAAGGGGCTGGCGGCCAGAGAGGCGGGGAGGCCCAGATGGGGCCGGCCAGGCCGGGCGGGCAGGCGCAGGCCAGGAGCACCAGGTGAGCAAGGGCTGGGGGAGGACAGAGGCTAACCAGCTCCTGATTGCCAGATCATGATCGCCAGGTGCAGTCGCACCCACTCGAGCCTCAGTTTCCCCAGGTGCACAGTGGGATCAGTGCCTCTAAGGTGCCCCGAGATGGAGCAGGGGACACCCCGGCCCCAGCCAAGAGGAGCACCTCGCCTCCCGGCTTCACCCGCAGCAGCAGGCAGAGCTCCCCAAAGCTGGCCCGTGCTCACACCCCGCAGGCCCCCCCAGCCCTGCCCTCTGGCTGCAGACCTGTCTCCTCCTGGGCTTCCCCCCAAACTTCTGTGCCCAAGAGGCGCTCAATAAATGCTCCCCGAACTGAACGGGCCCCTCTGCCAGGGGGGCACGGGCTCACCTACCCCTGCAACCATGTGGGGGTGAGCCCGTGGCCCCGAGGGCTGCACCTGCACCTCCTCTTCCCTTCTTCGCGGCTGGGCTCCCTGCCCCAGCCCTCTGCCCGCAGACTGGGCTCAGGCCTGCCAGCATTCCCAAGCCGCCGCCACACCGCCTCGCGGAGACCCCGCCCGGCCCGGGCCTGCCCCAGGAGCAGCTCGTCTCTGGCGGGGCTGAGCGGCCCTGCCCGGTCCTGCCACAACCCAGGCCCGGGAGAGGCGGGGGCGGGAGAGCCTGGGGCAGAGCCGCTCTGCTGGAACAGCACCCAAACAGAAGCCTGGAAAGCCGGATTCCTGGAGAATTTTCTAGAACCAGGACTTGTTGGTTCCCACACACAAGGCTTCCAAGCCCCACAGAGTCAAGTCCAGACCCCACACAGGGACTCTGAGACCTGCCCTGCCTCAGCTCTCGACCTCCCCGTGCGAGCCCAGAGCTCCTCTCTCACCTCGGGGCCTGTGCACATGCTGTTCCCCACCCATTGCCTGGTCTGGGCCGCAGGTTACCACCTCCTCCAGGAAGCCTTCCCTCAAGCTCCCGCCCAGGTTGATGGCGGCCCTTTCACCCTGGGCTGTCACTGCCCATGCCCTGCTCTTCACCCCAACCATCCCGAGCCTTCACCTGGACCTGCCTGAAACCGACCACTGGCCGCCTGACTGGCCTCCTGCCCAGCACACGGCCCCTCCGGCCAGGGCCCTCGCCAGGCCAGGCCCCACACACACTTCCCAGGCTTCTGTTTGGGTGCTGGGCTGCGCAGGACCTGGCTGTCTCAGCCTGACCTGGGCGAGGAGCTCACAGCGGCTCCCTCCCTGGCTGGGACCTGGGCGGGGCCGGCATGAAGGAGACGACCGTCGGATGCACAAGCACCCGGGTCTGTCCATGAACACGCACCCACCGTGCCCCGGTGCGTCAGGAGCCGGGCCACCACCTCCCTGCTCCCGCCCACCTCCCTGCGCTTGGACGACTGCAGTCCCCGGTCCTTTGCTGAGTGTCCCGCCTCCTCTTGGGCAGCCACGGGTCCCTGCTGACCTCGGCTCAGCTGCAAACCACCCCCATCACAGGTCTCATCCTGTGATAACAGGTCAAAGGGTGCCAGGCAAAACCAATAACCAACGTAATGAAGAAACCGTAGCGGACGCACGGTTTCCTAAGAGCAGAGACCTGGCGGGAGGCTGGTCCTCTCTGCTCACTTCCAGAGGGAGGGCATCCCCACATGAAATCCGCTCAGGGCTGTGTCCGCCTCGGCCGTCCAGGCCTCTCAGGGCCTCACTGCAGACAGACAGGCCTCTTCCACTCCCGGGGCCGGGGAGGACACTGAGGCCAGGAAGTGCCTGGCATCCCAGAGCCACCAGCTCTGTGCGAGCCCCGCCCGCCCGCAGAGCCCCTGCCCGGAGCCCCCGGGGGCAGGAGGGTGAACTCCGGCCAGGTTTCTCCTCCTGAGAAGGGAAGGCCTCCGCCCGCCCGCCCGCTGGGAACTGAACCTGTCCGACTGCCCAGAGCTCAGCGCCTGGCGACTATCGGCCCATCGCATTTCTCAACCCGGCACCCAGGAGCGATTGCGACAGGCGGTGGAGACAGATAAGGCGGGCAGGCGGCTGGGGAGGATTTCTGTTGTTTTGTTCCCGCCCCCACTGTGCCTGCTCTGCTCCCAGCCCTACTTGGCCGGAGGCCTCCTGGGGTGCCCTGCAGGGGGCTGGGGCCCTGGGCCGCCTGCAGGGCTGCTGGGTGGGGAGGGGGGCAGGGAGGGACCCTCTGTCACAGGGTGGGGGGTGAGCAGGCCCCAGGCGGGGTGAGGATGGGCAGGGACACACACCTCTACCTTCTCCCCAAGAAAGCCGCCCCGTCCCACCTACAAGGGCACGCGTGCCCCGCCAGGCTGCGACCTCCTGTGCAGCAGGACTGTGTCGGCCCCGGGTCTGGCCCAGGAGCCAGGGAACAGGACCTTCACGTGTGTCCAGCACACGGACCCTCGGCCTGGCCTGCGTTAGGGTTAGGGTTAGTGTCCCAGGTGTGAGCAGACACTTTCCCACCTTCCACACCCTCAGGGAGCAGGACTTCCTCCTCCCCACGGCCGAGAAGGGAAGCGAGGCTGGGGTGGTTCAGTCACTTGCCTACGGCCCCCTGCTCTCCACGGGGCCACCCACAAAAGCCTGAGGCACCCCCTTCTCCCTGGAACCAGCCTGCCCAGCCTCACAGGGTTGGGAGCAGCTTCCCAAGAAGGTCCTCCACATCTCCCCCCTCCCCCCCAGCCCGCCCCAGCCCGCACGGCCCGCATAGGC
>NW_005363729.1:335338-336323 GCF_000412655.1 Myotis brandtii
CCAGGTGGGAGAGCCCGGGGGGGGGGCGCGGGCCAGGCTCTGGGCTCCCAGCCTCTCCAGGGACAGCGCTACCCTCGCCCTCCTCTCGGGGTCCGCTGCCCCCGAACCTGGGCTGCGCCCCTCCTGCCTCCGCATCCCCCTGGAAGGTGGAGTCCCAGCGAGAGAACAAGGACCAACGCTGAGGAGCAGCGGCCCGGGGTGCCTGCCCCTCCAGCTCTCAAAGGGCAGATCAAGAAACAGCCGGAGTGGGGGTGCTGCCCAGCCTCCCTGGCCCAGTGAGGTGGGCTGGGTTTGCCGTCTGCATTGAGTTAACAGGGCTCCCTGCCCCTCCTGGTGGGACGACGCCCTGGCCCACTGGGTGCTACTCAGCGCAGACCCCGGAACCTGGGCCTGCATTTCTCCGGGTGCGGACGGAACCCAGAACTCAGGGCACAAGAGGCAGGGATACAGGCTCAACAGCAGGGGGCCTCCCCAGCACCCCCCTCACACCCTGGGGTGCCCGAGGCTGGGCAGGCAGAGGGGAGCCGGCAGAGGAGGGCTGGGCATGCCTGGCCCCAGCCCCGCCCTGAACCCCAAAGGCCCAGCTGGGCAGAGGAGGGGGGTGGAGGAAACACCCCCTTCCTGCATCGCGGGTTCTGGGTAGCCTCCTAAGAGCAGAAGAGCCAGTTTCTGGGGGTCCCTCTGGTCCGAACATCCCAGAACTCAGGGGCAGGCTCCCCAACTCCCAACCGAGACTTCCTAGCGGCCTCTCGGCCAGTGTCACGGTCCTGGCAGGCCGGTGGGTGGAAGGTCTGGGGGACGGCGCCTGAGGGGTAGCGAGGGCCGGGCACGCGGGAGGGCGGTCCACTCAGAGCTGAGACCTTCGGCAACAAGCTCCTGCAGGTGGGAGTCTCGGGAACGACACTCGCGGACGGGAGTGGAGCCGTGGGAAGGACCCGGTCCCCGCTTGGTGACCTGGGCCAGGAGTCTCGGCCTCTGCCCGTCA
>NW_005363729.1:336540-337108 GCF_000412655.1 Myotis brandtii
CATCAGCCCCGAAAGCTCCCGGACGATGCTGGGGGCGGCCGGGGGAGGAGCACTGACCGGTCAGCACACAGCACAGCCCACGGGGACTGCCCCTCCCTCCTGTCAGACCCGCAGCCTTCTCACGCAGAGTTCCAGGAGGGGCGCGGCCAACTCGGACCCGGGGCCTGTGCGGCTGAAGGTTCTGCAGAAGTGACGACAGACAGACCACCCCCCATGCGGCGCTGGGAGGAAGAGCGCCACCGGACTGGCTGCGGAGTCCGCACCCAGGATGGACCGCACACACCTCGTCCCCCGTCCTCCCCCGCAGACATCACCAACCTGTCCCAGCGCCCTCGCCGGGAGGCCCCGAGCACCTCAGTGCCCAGCCCAGGCAGCCACGGCCGGGCCATGAGAACAGCACGTGGACTAGCACAGGCCTCTGCTTTCCCAGGCTTGGACCCATCGGGTGTCTTATGGAAGCAAGAGCGGCTACGGTCTGAGTCCGCCCCCTTCGTCCAGGGGCCCTGGCCCCCGCTCTCTGAAGCAGCAGCCCTCGGTCACCCCAACCCCATTCCCCCCAGCAGCTCCG
>NW_005363729.1:337259-338566 GCF_000412655.1 Myotis brandtii
GAGAGGGCGCCCTCCTTGCCCGGCCTGGCATCGCCGAGCAGGGCTCCCTCCCGCTCACCTGGGGAAGGAAGGCGCGTTCAGGAGGGGCAGGTCCCGCTGGGCCCGGGGACGCTCGGCTCTGAGCAGCTCAGTGGAAAGTCTGGGAGCCGGTGAGTCTGTCCGAACAAGGACTGCCTGTGGCCAGGCCGCGTGGGAGCCAGCCCAGCACGCAGCGTGCGGTGGACACGCACCCGCATGTGCACACACACAGCCACACGTGGCACACGAAGCCCAGGCCCCCTGGGACGCTGCCCCGCCTCCCCCACACGGCCCAGCCCCTGACAGCCGAGGGCCGTCAGAGGCCCCCCTCTGGGATGTTTACGATCGAGGCTCCAGCGGCCCTTTAAACCCACTTAAGAAAATAAACACGCCTCCTCCCCAGCGGGCCGGCTGCTCCCGCGTGGGCTCTCGCTTCCTCAGGCCTCAGGCCTCCAGCCAAGGGCCTGCCCCTCCCAGCTGCCCTGGCAGCCCAGCCCCCTCCTCCCTGTACCCCAATCGGTGGGCACTGAGAGAAACCCGGGCTGCTCGCCCTCCCAGCCCACAGCCCAGAGGCCCAGCCCAGGCAACGTGGCTGGAACCCGTTGCCCAACAAGCAAAGCGGCAGAGGCCAACTGGGCACCAATGCCCACCCAGAAGGTGCCAAGCCCCCGCAGGGAGCGAGGGCAGGGAGAACCCAAGCAAGGACTCAGAGGGTCCTCAGGAGCCAACTGCCCCGAACGCTTCAGCGCCTCAGCTCCCACGGCCCCTGGGTGAGGCCGGCTGAGCTGTCCATGCCCCCAAAGCCAGCGGGCACCCTGCTCTCCCAGCTGCCCCTTTCCCTCCCCGACAGTGTGCGCCTGGACGTGAGGGCGGACGCAGAGCCGCTCCCCGGCGCCGTCACTGCACACGGCCCCTCCGTCAACCCCACGGCACCCGCAGGCCAGGACTCTGCTCCCCTGAGGAAACTGACGCCCCAAGTCCGGCCAGCATGTCGGCAGCCGGGGAGCAGCTCCGGCCAAAGGAAAACAGGGCCAGCAGGAGAGCGGCTGGCGGCTGGGTGGTCCACACACTTCGCTCGCGGTCTCGGCCACTTCTGCCCGCTGCTGGGCAGGGGTGAGGCGGGGAGGACCAGGGTCGTGCCGCCTGTCTGGGGTCTAGAGGAAGGACCCTGCACCTCCCAGTGCCCAAGGAGCCCCAGGGACCCTGATGCAGCCCTTCAGATCCCGCGGGCCCCGGTGAGCAGCCATCAGACCTGGTGGATGCCACCACCTCCTGGTCCCAGGCCTGGC
>NW_005363729.1:338794-339811 GCF_000412655.1 Myotis brandtii
CTGGGGCCCTCGCTCCCTCCCGGGGGGCAGCGGGGACCCGCTCCCCACGCCTCGGGCTGCTGCACACGTGGCAGCTCTCCTGACCACCAGGAAGCAGACCTCAGGCACCAGCACTCCCTGCCCGACACACGCACACGGGCACACGCAGACAGACCCCCACAGCCCCCACACACACTGAGACCAGGACGACCCCAGCCATGCCAGCCCCATGCCCACGCCCGGCAGAGCCTCCTCAGATCTCTCCGCAGCCCGGTGCCCGCTCTGCCAAGCCCTGCGCTGCGCCGTCCACCTCCCGTCTGAGGGTAAAGACTCATTGGCAGCGAGATGGCTGATTGCGGCTCGGCCTTAATTAAAGAGCCGGCAGGACCCCGGCTTCAACAGCGCGTCACGTTCTGACTGACAGGCCCCATCATCGAGAGAAAGACCCAAACATGCCCGGCACGGGGCCGCGCCCCCCTCCGCCCTCCGCCCCCCGGAGCAGGGACGGCTCAGCTTCAACACCTAATCCGCTGATGAAATATTCAGGGGCCGGGAGGGATCGCCTTTCCCTGGTGCAGGTCCCGCCGCTCCGGGGTTCCCGAGGTGGGGACACCGCCTGGGGGGTGGGGTCACGGTGTCCCCGGCCACCCCACAGCCAGCACCCTGCCCGTCCCCTCCCCTGCGCGGACAGGTCACGCCCCCTGCCTGTGGTGGGTAATTCCCTGGAAGGGACTCTCTGGCCCAAGGTCGCTGGTGACGCCCTCTCGGGCTGCCTGGCCCCAGCCCTGCCGTGTCTGCGCCTCCATCGCCCGACCCCGTCCCCCGCACTGGAGTCTCCCAGCTCCTGACGCCCATGTCAGGCGTTCACGCCTCACGCTGCCACGCTTCTCACAAAGGCCACGTCGGCTGCCCCCATTCCACAGGAGGGGACACTGAGGCCGGAGAGAGGAGGCCAGTCCTCCCTGCGGGCCCACCCACAGCGCAGGGGCCTGCCAGGCTGACCGTCCCGTGAGCAGCCCCTGGTGCGGGCAGGAGGCA
>NW_005363729.1:340730-340984 GCF_000412655.1 Myotis brandtii
GGCAGCAAGGCCCCTCAGCGGGTGAGCGAAGGCGGAGGGCACGGCTGCCAACCTGGCACACTCCTTCCTGCGGCTGCAGCCAGGTGCCCACCCACAAGGAAGGTAAACGAAACGGTGGGCCTCAGCCCCCCCACACACGTGCACACAGTATGAGCCCCCGTGGTTCTGCACCACCAGCCGTGAGGCGAGGACAGGCACCCCCTTCGTGGATGAGAAGACAGAGGTGCAGAGGGGCCCCAGCGCGCAGGGCCCGA
>NW_005363729.1:342263-342554 GCF_000412655.1 Myotis brandtii
GAGCCAGCCACGCACGCCTGCTCTGAGCTGCCTTGCCGAGCGGGTGAGCCCGCGGGCACAGAGCTGAAACCGGGCCCACACCATGACACACTCATGCTGACCACAGACCCGAGCCCCACGTCTCCCCGAGACCAGGCATCAGCGTCCCCCGCTCCTCCGTCTCCCGGCACAGCCTCCCTGTCCTAACCGCCCACCCAGCTCTGAACTTTCGCCCACCCTGCCCCCCACAGTGCCACCCCCCGGGCCAGACCTCAGGGTCACCCCAAGCCCCACGCCAGGCCTGTCGGCACC
>NW_005363729.1:342694-343502 GCF_000412655.1 Myotis brandtii
TCCCCGGGCGCCCACAGGGCTCCAGTCGGCCCTCACTGCCAGACCCGGCACCCACCTCGGCACAGACCTGGGCCGAGCTCGCTCCTGCCACAGGGCCTTGGCACATGCCACTCAGCCGCAGCTTTTTTCCTCCACGTCTCTGCCCGGCTGCCCCTCCTCGTCCCGCAACCTCAGCTCGAAGGTCGCCCCATACCTGGGACGTGTCCATCGTCACAGGCCCCAGGCGCCCGCCATGCCTGGATCGGGTGTGGGGGGTCAGAGGGTGCCGGCGCGGACCGGACAGGCCACGGAAGGCTCTTCCGGGGCCCAGGCAGGCTGACCACAGGGGCCCACAATTCATCTCGGTCAACACCGTGGCGGCGTGGGTCATCCTCCGCCCTGCGATTTACATTTTTATTAAATCACACGGGAAATTAGAAACATTGTTCCTTCCCTCGGCCTTTAACTCCTTCTCTGCCTGGTGACAGGGCCACCCCATGCCCTCAGTCCCAGGGTGATGCCCAGGCTCCTCCCACATCCACCTGCCTGTCACCCCCACAGTGACCCCCTAGGGTCCACCCCACAGCCCAGGTCCCCCACCCACCGCCCGGGTCTGGCCCAGGTGCGCAGCAGGAGGCAGGGCCTCCCCAAACCTTCCCCGTGGCCTGGGTCAGGGCCAGCTCCTCAGGAAGAGTCAGGAACTGGGGGGCTCAGCGAGGCCCCAGCTGTCACTCCTCCACCCACCCCCGTCCCGACCGGCCTCCCCGAGCACCTGAGGGCCATGTGTGCTCTGGGTCTGCCATGCTGACGGGGACGGGGGAGGCAGGGG
>NW_005363729.1:343969-346177 GCF_000412655.1 Myotis brandtii
CCCGGGGGCCCCTGGGGGTGACACCCAAGTGAGACCGGAAGGAACAGGGCAGCAGCCACGGGGTCATGCGGGCAGCGCATGCTGGGAGGGAAGGCACGTGCGCAGGACCGGAGAAGGGAAGAGCTGGGAACATTCTAGCAACAGGAAGCCGAGCAGAGCAGCTGGTGCCCACGGGCCGGGACCAGTGCCAGGGCCAGGGCTGGGCCTTCACCCCAAGGCCCGTGGAGCGTGGGAGGCACCTAAGAAAGGACAGCACGATCGGGGTCCAGCGTTTTAGAACAAGCGAGCGCTGTAGGGGGCCCTGCGGTCCCTGACAGTACATGGCTCCGGCTGTCACCCCCTCCATGTGCCCCGACCGTAGGAGCTGCCTCCCCTACTCCCAACACAGCCTCTATAGGAAAGGGGGGGGAAGACGCCATCAGATGCACGAGGACCTAGGCCGAGGGGTGGGAGAGATCCTCCCCAGTGGGAGCATCAAGGAGGGCTTCCCGGAGGAGGGGGCGAGGGGCTCCGGAGCGCTGCTGCTGTCCCACCATGCGGCGCCCGCTTGTGCTTATCTGCTGACCCAGATTTAGTCATGAATGAACCGGGCGAGAGCCGAGACTAATTACTTTTCACTCTCCCCGTCATGCATTATGCATTGATGGGGGTTGGGGGGGCCGGGGAGGAGCCTTTTGTAGCTCGATGCTTCACAAACACGTTAAGGGATCGAGCAGGCACTGGTGGCGCTGTGGGTGGGGGACACTCGGCCACTATCAGACGCTGAATGAAAACAACCCGCGGGAAAGGCCAGGCCAGGACGGCAATGTCAGAGGGACAGGCCTCCACCAGACCGACGCCGGGTGTCACGGGGTCCCTGCTTGTCAAAGGCCATCGAGGCCGGACTTCCCGACCCAGATTCCAAGATTCCAAACCCCTGGCTGGTCAGCCGCCTCCACGCTGGCCCCAGGATGGGCTGGGAGGTCCGAGCGTCTGCCAGGCGCCCCCACTGTTGACCGCCAAGGGGTCCGGAAGCCCCAGGCCGGATTCGACCCAACGTGCAGCCTTCGTCCGGACAGCTCTGCTCCAGGGCGGCCCGGCTGGCGGCGCACATATCAGCTCCCTCGCCCCCGGGGCCGGGGGAAGACAGGCCCTTCCCAAGACCCCAGGCCCTCACTGCCAACCTCAGGGCACGCCCCCTTCCCTGCCCTCTGCCGCCCATGGTCCGGGCAGAGAGAGGCCACATGGCACGCTGGACGGGGCAGCTGAGCCTGAGAGGCCGGAGGGCCACCCCCCGCCCCCGTTCAAGCAGGTCCATCAACATGCCACACGGATGCCGACCCCGACGCTCTGCCAGGCACCTTGGCCCAGGCCAGCGGGCCGCACGGCCCAGAGCCCCAGGAGGAGGCCCAGCTGGGTGGTGGTCAGTGCTCCCATCCCCGCAACCCCACATCCGCTGGACTGTCGGGCCCAGCGCCGATGCTAACAAAGACCGAGTCCCTCCCATCAATACCGCCAGGGAAATCGGTGGCGGGGATCGAACCCAGGAGGGCTTCCTGGAAGAGGATGCTTACACATGGACACCTGACAGAACAAGAAGCTGATGGACGGAAGGGCAGCGCGGCAGGACCCAGAGGCAGGAGGACCGTGGGGCGACCGGTGTGGCAGCAAGAGGGGCGCAGGCCCGGGGAGCAGTGAGAACTGCCTCCAGTGGGCACTGGGGAGCCACGGAGGGTGGTGCACAGGGGAGAGACAGCGGGCCCAGGAAGAGGGGGTGCAGTGTGCCCAGGAGCCAGGGCCCCAAGCTCCTGCCAGGAACCCAGAGGCGGGAACCGAGAGCTCCACTTCCCACCTCCTTCACGAAAAAATCTGGGCCACGCGGCAGGCGCCCCGGCTGGGGCTTCTGTCGAGAAACCTCCGGTTTCCCCTCCCTGCGGCTGCTGAGTCAGGAGCCTGGGGGGTGGGGGGGGCGGAGCGCCCCCTCCCCAGGACCCAATGCCACCAAATGCACCCTCACCCTTCGGCGCCGGAAGGGTCCCTTGAGGGCTGGGGAAACACAGGTCCAGGCCGGGACGGGGGGCCTTGGCCGTGCTTGGCTGCATCCCCTCCGGGGCCGGAGCAGATGTGGGACGGACACGCTGAGGGCAGAGAAGCAGGCTCTCGGCTTCAAGGGGGCGGACACCCTGGAATCGGCCGCAGGGACAAGAGGGGGCCGGGCCGGCGCGGGGA
>NW_005363729.1:346744-347514 GCF_000412655.1 Myotis brandtii
CTGCGCTCCCCGCCCCCGCCCCCGTGCTGGGAGGAAGCGCTCTTTCCCACAGTTTCGAAAGATCCTCTCTGCTCGAGGGAAGAAGGCGAAGCCAGAATCACACCATCCTGCGCTCGCCGGGTCGGGAGGCAGGTCCCTGAGGACCAGGGGTGCGCCCCAGAGTCCACCCACCAGGGGCCGGGCTCCTGGACACAGGCCCTCCCTGGGAATCTAAGCGGGCAAGGCTGGTGGCGTGGGGACAGCACAGGGACGTCACCCCGGAGCCTGTGTCAAAGCCGCACCTGGCGGTGGTGCCGCTTCCCAGGCTGGGACACTCCTGTGCCCAGGACGGTTCTGACCAGCTGCCCCGGGAACGCCCTCCCGGGGGCACTTCCTCCCAGGGGAGTGGGAGCGGGAGGGGGGCCAGGACACTCGCCTCCTCCCGGGTCCTGGGCCCTAAGCGCTCCGCACAGGCCGGGCCCCACGGACACCGGAGACCGCCCACCGAGGAGGACACCGAGGGTCAGAAGGGCCCCCAGCCACGGCTCCTCCTGCTCTGAGAACCCCACCTGCCAAGGGCTGCGTGAGGGCCTGACCCGGGCATGGGCTGCACCCCAGCTTGCACGGCCACCCGTCCAGAGCCGGGTCCCAGGCTCCGAGGAGAAACCCTCTGCGGGGAGTGACAGGGTGGCTCTGGCCGCCAGGTGCCCTCTGCCCGTGCCACCTCCCCAGGGCGGGGCAGGTGGAAATCCCAGTCCCTGGGGCCTCTCCAAGGGGGAGGTGCCCCCCCC
>NW_005363729.1:347986-350209 GCF_000412655.1 Myotis brandtii
CCGCACTCCAGCCTGGGCACCGCCGTGGGCCCCGCACTTTCCCCAGCTGACCTCACAGCTCAGGCCCTGTCCACCGCATGCCAGTACAAGGCCCACCGGTGCCCACGCAGGCAGGCGAAGGTCCCCTCACCCACGGCAGGGCCACGCGCCCAGGGGAGACGCCCTCCAGCTGAGGTCTTCGCATCCCCCCAGCCAGCAGCACCCGCCCCAGGAAGACCCAGCCGGCCAGACATGCCAACCACCCCCCGGGGCGCTCTCACTGACCCCACAGCATGGCCTCCGTGGCCAAACCAGGACCCACGGTGGGCCCGGTTCCAAAAAGGTCGGGCCAGCCCTGCCCTCACCACACCCTGCTCAGCCATGTCTGAGGCGGGAACACCGAGTATTTATTTACCTGCACGTCTCCGGCCCACCCACCCAGCGCATACACCCACACCGGTCCCCCTTTCTCCTCTGTCACAGCCACCCCAAACCTAAACCCCCAGCCGAGAACCAGGGGAGGAGTGTGAGGAAACAGTCACGCACCAGGGGGCACCCATTGCCACCACCAGCTCCCCCGGTCTGGTCCCAGGGGAGGAGAAAGGCTGCCCCACAGAACCACCCAGGGAGGGAGTGAGCTCCCCGTCACCAGGTGTATGCAAGCCAAACTATCGGGTCCTCCCCCACCCGGGTCACACACACACTCGCCTTCTCCAAGGCCCAGGGCCAGGCCAGGAAGCCTGGTGGAGACTGAAGGGCGGGGGCCTATCTAACCCACTGTTACTAAAAAGAGCCAACAGGGAAGTAAAAATAGGAAATAAAAATAAAATTGCTGCAGCCACCCTGGTTGTTTGTGTAGGAAACAAGGCATCTCCCGGCCCCACGGGGCAGGCTCAGCCCCAGCCCCTCCCAGACGACGACGCGTGTCCCCCCCACCACCACCACGCCCCCAACCTCTAGCTGCCACCAGGCCTTCAACTCACACCCAGGGCCCGGGGCAGGAAGCGCAAAGAGGAATCCGAGAACCCGGTTCGAGTCCCCGTGGTGCAATCAGCAGCCGGGAGGCCTCGGGCGGGGAGCTGCGCTGAGCCCCCTCCCTGTGCGTGGGCTCCGTCCTCAGCGACAGGGGTGCAGACCCACCTCCTGGCGCCACCAGCCTGCCACGGGCCTGCACACGCCTCTCTGCCAGGTGCCCCTCCAGCAGCCTCCCGCCTGCAGGCTCACTCACTCGCCCCAGGCGGGCCGTCAGCAGAGTGAGAGGAGCCTGCTCACCCCGCTCGCCGGGCAGCTCAGACCTCGATTTCCTCGTCTACACAATCACAGGAAGCCTCCTTCCCATCCTTTCCTGCTGGGCCTTCCAGGGCTGGCACTGGGCTCGCTCGCGCTAAAGTGTGCATGACTGACGCTGGCTCCGGCTCAGGCTCTGAAGGTGCAGAGCTCCACAGAAGAAAGACATCTCATCCTGGAGCTGAGACGCCCAGCCCCAGGGCAAGGGAGGACCAGCAGGGCCAGGGCACAGCTCACTCAGGCGCGCTCGCTCTCTCTCGCTCTCTCTCTCTCGCTCTGGCTCTGGCTCTGGACCTCGGCCACAGGAGTGGCCCTGCCTGGTCCCTCACTGACATGGTTCTGACTCAGAGTCCCCCAGGAGGGTCTGGGGCGCACAGACCCTCAGAGCTGGCCAGAGAGCCGAGGTGGGTGTCCCCAAGGGTGGGAGCGTAAGGTAAGAGGACAGGCCTGGCTCCTTGGCCTCCGGGTCCTGGGGACCAAGCCCAAGGTCAGGAGCCCCAGCAGCCCACCCAGTGCAGGCACACGGGCCATGATCCAGATCCCGGCTCGGAGTCCCAGGTCCGGCCAGCGCTGGCCAACCAGCACCAAGTACAGGGTCAGCCGGCCAGGTGGTGACAACATCCTCTCCCTGTTCTCAGAACGGGGGAGGGCCAGCCACCGAGAGGGCGCAGGGGAGGCAGGGAGGGAGCCGGGCCATCCCCAGCGCCCGACAGGGATCTCCTCGCCCTGGCGTCCCCGAGACACCCAGGTCTGCAGGAGGCCTGCCTGCTCCTTGGCTGTGACCTGCCAGCCCTGCCCCCCGCTCAGGGCTGGGCGGGCAGAGGTAGGCGCAGTGCAGGACTGGAGCGGGGGCACTGGCTGCCCCTCAGATAACAGGCTCCACAGCGTATCACCCATCCAGGGCCCGCGGGGCCGAGAGCCACCCGCCCCACGCCACCAGCGGGTCACCAGTGGCCC
>NW_005363729.1:350746-354597 GCF_000412655.1 Myotis brandtii
ACGGGTGCGGGCACGGGGCAGTCCCCAGCCCCGTCATCTCAGACACGGCCCCCCCTCCGTGGCTCCCGCCACACTCACTTCCAACAGATCATCTGAGGGCACAGACCCTGGGCTGGGGGCCGAGAGCACCCCAGCCCCACTCCGGCTGCCCACCTGACCTCTTCCGGGGGCCAGAGCGTACCCACAGCCAAGTCCTGACCGCCCACACCCGCTCGCTACCGTCTGCCTCATACGGTAAAAGGGGCGCAGTCTTCCCAGGCGTTCAGGTCAAAGGCCCCGGGGCCCCTCCCGCTGCCGCCCTCCGGCCCCCACTTCTCACACAGCAGCAGAGCCTCCTCCCCAGCCCAGGCCACACCGCCCTCCCAGCCCAGGACCCTCCGGCAGCTGACCCCACCCCCCCCACCGGGAGCTGGAGGTCTGAGCCTTCTCCTCACTCTCCTTTCTTCCCTGGCTCCACCCCCACTGCACAGGCAGCCTCATGGAGCTCTGCCCAGAGGCCTGTGGCGCCACACGCAGCTCCCGGGAGAACTCCTATGCGTCCTTCAAGACCCAATTCAGAAAGCCCAAGCCCCTGAACACAGGGCAAGCAGAAGTCACTCCTTCACCACATCCCTCACGCCTCCTCCCAGACAGGTGTGGAGACAGGGGCAGAAATGACATCACACTGTCACGCTCAGCTCCACACTTGCTCCGGGAGGTCTGCCCTGACACGTTACCAGCCCACTTTGCAGACAGGAAAGCTGAGGCCCAGCAGAGTTTTAAAAATCTGACCCAAGGTGACGCACTGTCTTGACCCCAAGCACTGCTCACCCCTTGGGGGCCTGGGCCTCACTCAACTCTGCCTCCCCAGCGGCCAGCAGGAGCCAGACATCTGTGGACAGACAGCTCGTCAGAGGGAGGGAGGGATGGATGGATCGACAGTGAGCAGATAGGTGAGATGGATGGATGGATGGATGGATGGATGGATGGATGGAGGGACAGACAGCTAGCAGAGAGGAGGTGTGCCCTGACATTTCAGCCAAGCCTTGACTCCCCCACCCACCACCCAACAGCGTTCGCCTCGCAGCAGAGGAAGGAAACCAGGTCATTCAGGAAGGAAACAGTCGCTTACGGCTGAGGGCAGTGAGTCCCCACCGGGGCCTGCCCAGCAGCGGGTGGCAGGTGCGGGTGGCAGGTGCGGGTGGCAGGGGCGTCTAAAGCAAGCAGGGCCGAGGGTGGGGGCTCACCCGTGGACAGGAACGCACACAATCACAGCCCCAACTGCAGGCTCCCTGAGGGCTCCCAGGACCCCAGCATCGAGCACTGGCCCGGGGTCCCCTAGGGCAGGTCCCAGCCCAGCGTCCCAGGAATCGGCACCAGCTACGCACGCAGCAGGACTGCCCGCCCCTGAAAGCTGGGCCAGACCCCCAGCAAGGGATGGGCTCACGCCCACGGCGTTTCTGAAACGGAGGCTCAGGGGGGGTCTGCAGGGAACCTGAATTCACTCAACAAACACGTCACAGGGCTGGCGCAGCGCCTGGCGCTTGGGTTTGGCGAACGAGACCTCGGGGCCAACCCCATCCATGAGCAGGGGCTGAGGTCCCGGGCCCTCGCCCATGAGCAGGGCCACCCGGGTCCTGATGCAGCAAGGACTCCCCCCGCCCCCGACCTCGGCCCAGCATCCCTCCTTCCATGTGCACACGAGGAAACCAGCCAGCAGCCAGGAAGGCACGACGCCCACCAGGCAAACCCTGAGCGTGCGCCCCTCGCCCAGCACCTGGGGCCCCGGCCTCAGAGGGGGGAGGTCCCTAGGGCCCCAGCCTCAGAGGGGGAAGTGGGCTGCTGCCCTGACCCTGTGCCAGGGAGAGAGAAGCGGAAGAGGGAAGGCCCTGCTCCCCTCCTTGCCACCCCTGCCCCCCAGCTGGCCCAGGAAGGCTGCAGCCAGCACGGCCCTGCCTCCAGCGTGGCCCACGGCTGAGCCCAGAGTGGCCAGGCACCCAGCGCCGCAGCCAGCACGGCCCTGCCTCCAGCGTGGCCCACCTGCCCACGGCTGAGCCCAGAGTGGCCAGGCACCCAGCGCCTAAAGCCCCACCTCCCAGTCCTCCCGACCTTGATCCTGGGCAGAAAGTCCAGGAGCCGGCAGGGCGGGGCGCTGCACACCTCCCTGGACTCTGCCCCCCATCAGAGCTGTTTTCCTGGATCCCGGCGGGGAGAGGGGGAGCGGCTACCAGACAGACCAGCACACGCAGGAGACTCCTGGGCCAGTGACGCCTGCGGCTGCCCGTGGAGCGGGCGGGGGGCACCGAGGGGTGTGCGGACAGACGGGTGGAGAAGGGGCCTGACAACAGCACTCACCCCAGGCGCCAGGGATCCGAGCCGGGGTCACAACGCACGGGGGGCCAGCGGGCGTCATGCTCTAGGCCAGGACGTTCCGGGGCCCAGGAGGTAGAGGGGACATCAGGCAGCAGGGGACCGACTCAGGGGGCTCCAGGTCCCGGCAGGCCCACTCCCAGCCCCACCTCCTCCCACGGTTAATGATTCCCAGACCAGCTGACCACACCCCCCGCTCACATGGCTCCTCACCAGCACAGGCCTGTAACCCAGCCAGCAAGGGGAGGAGCCTGGCCCTGCGATGGGGTCCCTCTGAAATCCTCCAGGAAGGACCCTGACCCGTGGCCACATGGGCATCCCCTCTCCACACCCTTGGTTGGGGCCAGAACTCCCTGGAAAGGGTCCACCCATTCTCTCTGCCTGATTCCCTTTTGACAGACCATCCAACAAACTCCTATTCATCCCTCAAAACCCATCTACAACATCACCTCCTCCTTGAAGCCTCCCTGACTTCCCAGGCACTTTACAGGTGAGGCAACTGAGGCCCAGGCAGGTGAAATCTGCTGGCCCCCAACTCGGAGCTGGCAGCCACTCACCACCCAGGGCAGCCTCTGTTACCAGCGAATGTTAAACACAAGAAAGCCAGGGAGAAGACTGCGTGGTGCCTGATGTGGCAGGAGAGGCTACGGGGCCACGTGACACTGAGCAGAGGCCTGGCCTCCACCTGGGGGGCGGGGGGGCATGGAGAGTCAGAGACGAAGGAGAGAGGGGCCTGGGGGTGGCCAACATGATGACCCCACCGCCCCCTGCTCAGCCCAGTAAGTCAGGTTCGCTGTTTCCCATCACACGCTGCTCACCCCACAAGGGTCTCTCCATAACACTCTTAGTTCAAACTGGAGCCAGGCCCAGCCGGCGTGACCAGGTGCCCACCCAGCCAACTCAGAGCCCGGGGCTCCCTCGCCCCCCAGCCCAGGCCCTGCGCCCTCAACAGAGGTGGGAACAGAGCCATTTCCTGAGGAACTGGCGCCCAACTCTGCCATCCCGGCCAGCCACCAGCTCGTGGGAACAAGGCCAAGGTGCCAGGAGGGAAAGGCAGGCGCTGTGGCAGCCAGAGGGCCTGGGGAGACTGAGGCCCAGAGGGAGAAGGGACGTGCCCGCAGCAAGCTGGTCGGAGGGCAGGCTGCACCCCTGCTGGGGAGTGGGTGACCGCCTCCCACGGGAACGGGGCAGGGCCCAAGGCACAGGGACCTCCCAGCTCAAAGGCACAAACCACTCCCAAAAGCAGCAGCGACAGCCTCGGCCGAGGGCACCCCAAAGCCACCCTGGAAACTGGGTCCCGGGGGGTCCACGGAGGTCCCGACAGCCTCGAGAACACTCCTCACGGCTCGGCCCCGACTGGCACTCCAGGTCCTCCCGGCAAGGGCACCTGGCGCCCGTCACTCAGCCTCCGAGTGAAGCCCCGTCCCCAAAGTGCCTGTGGGCCTGTCCTCAGGGAGCCGAGCACGGGCGGCTCAGCCAGGCCACCCTGCGCCACCACTGAC
>NW_005363729.1:355078-358815 GCF_000412655.1 Myotis brandtii
GGAGCCCAGTGCAGCCACAGCTGCCACCTGGGCCTGTCACCGCCTGACCCCTGCCTGGGGCCAGTGCGGACTCTGAAGCTAAATTGGTCAATTACAGACACTTAGATCCCTCCCCGGGGCTCCCAGCCTCCCCGTCTGGGCGGCAGCACCAGGAAGCCTGTTGAATCAGTAACCTCATTACAGCCGGAGCCCACACGGGGCGGCTTTGAACTCCGCGGGGTGGATCCACGCGCACCGAGGACTTACACACCGCCTGGCCCAGGCCCAACTCGCTCTCCCCCTCCCCTCGGCACTGGAGGCGCCAGATCAGAACGCGGCCCAACGCTGCTGAGGCCCGTCACCGCCAGCCCCGGGCCCGGGGCACAGTCAGGGAAACTGAGGCACAGCTGGAGACCACAGTTGGTCAAACGAGCCCAGGGAGGTGGGGAGGCCAAGGCCAGGCCAAGGCCAGGCCCAGGAGCTGCATGAGGGCCCCCCTTTGCGTGCCCGGCCTCGGCTCAGAAGCTCGGGCCACCCGGCTCGAGAACTCCAGCCGAGGGCCAGCCAAGGCCGAGGAAACGCCACACAGCGAGGCCCTGGGTGGTTTGGTACCGCAAGGGCCCCCAATGTCCCAACCCCCAAGGTCAGTCCCACCACGGCCTGCAGATCCCTGCCCTGGCCCCAGCAGGCCCAACTGCCCGGCCCCGAGGACAGCCTGTCCTCCCCACACGGCCAGGGCCTGGCCTGGCATGTCCTCCCAAGCCCATCAGCCCTGCCCAGTCCCCAGGCCCCGCACTGAGGCCACTGGCGTGCAGAGGCCCCGGGACATCCCATCACCGGGGGGTGTGGGGGCTGGGAGCATCTCTCCACGGACGACCGCCAGGGCCGGTGGGGTCCCCCGCAGACCCTGCTCAGGGAAGGCGGGTCCCCAGCCGGGAAGCCACGCGCAGTCTCCCCTCCCAGCAGCATGAGGGGGAGCAGGCCACTCGGGGCACCTGCATGTCAGGCTCCAAGCCTCCTGGGACCCTCCTGCTTCCAGCCCCTGCCCGCCTCCAGCCCACCCTCTGCCCAGAGCGGGAGGCCTCATTCCAACCAGGAACATGGCTATGCCCTCAGCACCGCGGCCCGGACCCCACACACCTGACCCGGCCCCAGGGCCCCATCCGCGCGATGCTCTCGCTCTCTCCAGCCTCCTCTCCTCTCACACGTCGTCACCTCTCCCACTGCAGCCACCGCAGCCTCTGGCCTGTGTCTCCGCTGCCCCTGCCACAGGGAGGCCCCTCCCCCACCACCTGTTGCAACTCTGCCTCCCCTCCGAGCCCGAACCAGCACCACCAGCACCACCAGAACCGCTCCAACAGGAAGCCCTCCCCACGCCTCCACTCCCCACACCCATCTGGGGACGCGGGACCAGGCCAGCACCGGCAGGCAAGCCCCGGGCGCCGTGCGGCGTGAACCAGCCAGCAAACCTGGCTCCTGCTGAGGACCAAGTTGTCGAGACGGTTGGGATCGTCTACAAAGGCTGGGCGTGGGCATGTGTGGACATGTGTGCCCGTGTGTGTGTGCATACGTGCCTCTGTGCGTTCACATTTGTGGCCATGTGTGTACATGTGTGTAAGCACGTCTGTGTACTCATTTGTGTGCATGCATGTTTGCACATCAGTGTGTGTTCACGTTTGTGATCGTGTGTATACACGTGTGCTCGTGTGTTTGTGTGATCGTATGTGTGAATGTGTGTACATGTCCGTGTGTGTGCACTGTGTGCATGCATGTGTGTGTTCATGCTGGTATGTGGGTATTCGTGTGCACGTGTGTACATGTGTGTTGGGGTGGAGACCACAGTATAACCAAGGCCCCACCCTGCCTTGGGAACCCGTGTGACCATCCTTGCCCAACCCCCACCACTACCAGGTCCCTCGGGCAATTGCTTCCAGACAGCTGCCCCCGGGGGGGGTGAGGTGGGCACAGGCCACGGGGTCTCAGGCTCTGGCTGCTTCCCAGCCCACGGCTCTCCAGCCCCTCAGCAGACCCCACTCCCCTCACCCAACCCAGGACCCGGACGGGGACCGAGGGTCTCCAGTCCCCAGCGCCTTCAAGGGGCGAAGAGGGCAGAACAGACGGAGGGAACCTCCCCCCTCAACGCTCCACAGAGCACAATGCTCGCTCACCCAAGGGCCCGAGACCCCAGGGACCCAGCGGGCGGTAGCTTCAGGGGGTGCTACCTGCGGTCGGCAGGGCTGGGGAGCAGCAACCCCGCCCGGACGGGCCCTGCTCAGCGGGCGCTCGGGGCTCCCAGACGGGGAACTCAATGTGCTAAGAAACGCAGGCAGCGCCTAGGGACCCGGGCCCAGCACAGAGGCCAGGACAGGCCTCTGGACGGGCCCCGTTTCCACCTGCTCACGGGGCACACCTCCGGGAAGCCTCCACGAGGTCCTGGGACCCAGTCCCAGCCACCAGCAGGTGCGGCGGGTGGAGCATCAGCACCTCGAAGGGGCAGCGCCGGCCCTGAACTGGGGGACGGGAACGGTACCAGCAGGAGCCGGGGAGACCCGTCCAGATCTCCACGAGGGACTCAGGCCCGAGCAGCCACCTCGCACAGGGCACACAGACACAGGGACACACAGACACAGGGACACACAGTCACAGGGACACAGGGTCATAGGAACACAGACACAGGGTCATAGGGACACACAGACATAGGGACACGGGGTCATAGGGACACTGACACAGGGACACACAGACACAGGGACACAGGGTCATAGGAACACAGACACAGGGTCATAGGGACACACAGACACAGGGACACACAGACATAGGGACACGAGGTCATAGGGACACTGACACAGGGACACAGAGTCACAGGACATGGGGTCATAGGGACACACTGACACAGGGACACATAGACACAGGGTCATGGGGTCATAGGGACACACAGACACAGGGACACGGGGTCTCAGGGACACACAAACAGTGCCGACAGAGCTGCAGGCAGGGTGGCTGAGCGGAAGGGTGTGAGCACGTGCGAGCCTGCGCACCCAGGCCCTGCCCGCGTGTGCACACCGCACGCTCCCTGCACCGGCCGGGCCCGGGTCATGAAGCTTTCTGCTCCATTTCACGCGCGTTCGGCTGCTGAGCCAGGCAATCGCTCTGTAACTCTAGGGCGCAATTCTCCCGTCTGGGAGGCGCCGGGCACGACGGCTCAGAGTGGCGCGCACCAGGCTTGGGTGGGTGTGCACGCGGGTCCAGGTCCCCCTGCCTCCTGTGGGCCTCGGGGAGCCCGTGCGGGGACCCGGCAGGGAGGACACGGGCAGCCCTGTTCCCGAAGCTGCTGCGCACACGCCGGGGCACCAGCCATCACCCCTGCTTCGGGGTTCTGTTTTGGTCCCACACTCAGATCCGGCCCCGCCCTGGCCCGGCCCTGGCCCAGCAGGAGCAGAGGCAGACAGGCCCCTCGGTAAACCCGCGCTGCCCGGGCCCCTGAAGAGCCCAGACGTGCGTCCACGTTACAGATGGACAGGGCGGCTCGGAGAGGCGGGCGGGGGGGGACACACACACACACACACACACACACACGACAGCAAAAACAGAGGGGAGGACCCCTGGTGGCCTGACCAGCACCAGGGCACAGTCCCCCAGGAAGGTATAGCTCCTGGGGTCCCCCCTTGGGATGGCCACATCCTTCCAGAGCCAGCGGGTGGGGGAGCAAGTGACACGGGGCCTGCATGGGAGGGGGGAGGGGAGGAAAAGTTCAGGTTGGA
>NW_005363729.1:359073-361788 GCF_000412655.1 Myotis brandtii
TAGGCAGGGAAGGGAGGGGGGGGGGGGGTACAGGCACGCCCTCTCCCCACCCCTCCCCAGCATCCCTGAAATCGACCTGCTTAACAAACATCGGGGCAAAGGTCTGGAGGGTGATCCCCAAACAGATGCCAGCCCCACAGTCCAGACAGCCAGGCTGGAGGCCCCTGCCCATCCCTGGCCTCGCCAATGGCCCGTTCCCATGGAAATAGACCAGCTAATGGGCCACCTCAAGGCCTGGCCAGAGGAGGCGGCTGTGAACCCCACACTGGGAGCCGCGGAGAGGGAGGAGGGCAGGTCCGGGCTTGCGGAGCCCTGGCCTGAGGCAGCGGGCGGGCGGGCTCTGCTCTGTCCTCCGAGCCCAGCCGCTGCCGCTGCCGCTGCTGCTGCTGCTGCGGGCGCCGCAGGGAAGGACCCCTCTCACCCCGAAGGACGGGCGGCGTGCAGCTAGGGCCTCGGCCCTGAGACACGCCCACCGTGGAAAGAGCCCACACAGCCACGAACATAAGACCCTGAAGGCAGCTCCCAGTGCTCTGGGCAGGCATCCCCCCACCGCCACCCCCAGGCCCCTTCTTTTAGCTCCAGTCCGTCCTGCCAAACTCCCCCAGGGGGCCCTCTCCTGGTGCCGCAGCCCCAGGCCTGCACGCTCAGCCTCTCAGCCTGCCTGGACAGGGGGCCGCCCCAGGGCACCAGCCTGTGCCCGCACAGTAATTCGACAACTCCCCGCCCCCAGGCCTCCTTTCCCAGGAGAGGAAATGAAGACCACCAACCGAAACTGCCCCCAGAGCCAGAGGGGGTGGGGTGGGTGCCCAGGCGGAGCAGGCAGAGGGCTTCCTGGAGGAGGTGCCGCCTCCCACAGGCCCTGAAGGACAGGCGCAGCCGGAAGAGCTGGTGGAGCCGCCTCACGCTGGCTCAGGGCGCCGGCCCATCCTGGGGGCCCCGGCTGGTCCCACCCATGTCCTGGCAGAGGGGGTCGGGGCTGCACGCTGGGCCCAGGCCGACAGCCAGCTCCAGGGAAGGATGCAGGCCGGCAAGGCCACGGCCACAGTCCGGCCACATCTGAGAGCTGTTTTCCTCACCCTGACGCTTCCCCGTCAACAAACAGAGGCCCCTCTGGAGTTCACCAAAACAAACGCCCCAACAGTCGGCAGTGCCCGGGCGAGGCAGAGCTGCCTGGGCAGGCGGACTCCAGCCCGGCCTCCCGAGAGTCATGTGACCCTGTTATTTCGGGAGGCCCCGGAACGTGCTCTATTTTGGGTCCCGAAGGCTCTGATGTTACCAGAAGCCCCTCACCAGGGCTCCAAGCTCGCCCGGGTCCCGAAGAGCCCCCGAAAGAGTGGCCAGTGTGTCTGCCGCTCTGCTACGGCCACCCCCCTCCCCGGGCAAATGGGTCACTAGCTGCCAAGAGGGTCTGGTGTGGTCCCAGATCCCAGACACCCTGTCCAGGCTGCCGTCCAGCCCCACTGTCCAGGCTGATGGCAGCACAGCCTCGCCCGCCGAAGGGTGCGGGCCACTGTCCGGCCTGGGCAGCAGGGGCAGCCAGCAGGGGTGCCTGGGGCAGGTCACTCGGCCTCCAGGCCTGCACCTGGGGGCTCATTCCTACCCTCGCAAAAAAGGCAGCAGCTGGGAGGCTCCAGGCGGGTGAGGGCCAGTGCCCCACAGCCACCACCAAGCCCCACGGCGCTGAGAGGAGGAAGCCCTTGGGCCCGAGGCCCTGAAAGTGACCAGACAACTCCAAGGGGCGGCACGGGTCAGGCCTCCGACTCCCACCCCCGGGAGGGGTTGGGCCGTGTTGACCAAGGGCTCAGGCCGCCAGCCGCTTAAATGGACCTTCAACTCCTCTGGACTTCAGTGCTGGTCACAAGCTCAGGAAAAAATAAAATGTCATCCCAGCCCAGGTCTCCCGCTCAGGCCTGGGGTGTGTGGGCTGCCGGAAGCCACGGGCGGACTTGGGGAGAAGCCTGCAGCCTCCTGGCGGTGGGGGGCATCCATCCAGGGTCCTGGGCAGTGGCTCCGAGGCACGACCTCTGCTCCTCACGGGGACGCTGGCACCGTCACCCTGCAATCTGGGCCCCACCTGTGCCAGCTCCCAGGACTTCAGGGACAGGGGCCTGTCCCGCTCCCAGTTCCCAGGGCCCTGCCACGCGGGGGTGGGAGGACACCATGGAGCTGAGCCTTCTTGTCCCAAAAGGATCCTCTGGGAGAGCCTCGCTCTGTGTGCGTGTGTGTGCATGTGTGTGTGCATGTGTGCGCGCGCGCGCGCGCGTGTGTGTGTGTGTGTGTGTGTCTGTGCATGTGCATGCAAAGCTTTAATGGGGAAAAGGAGATGTTGGCCCACACGGGAGCTGGCCAGCCCCACGCCAGGCCGGACAGCAGGTCACAAACACCTCGGCTCTCTTGCCTGCTCCACGCGCCCCTGCCACACGGGGGTCTGTAGCCTGGGGCCTCCACCTTTCCCAGCCAGATCTCCCATCTGTGAAATGGGCACGCGTGCCCACCCCGACCCGGGGCTGAGGGGGAGCCCAGGTCCTCGTCATGCAGAGTCAGGGAGGGAGTCTTGGATCTGACACACGCGGAGCCCGCCGGCACCGGGGGGCCCGTGCTCAGACCCTTGGCCGTCACCCTGGGGCCAGCTCCCAGGCTCCAGGGGCCCTGCAGCCGGCAGGTTCTGACCAGCAGCCCAGTGGCCAGACTGCACCCCAGGCTGCAGAGAAGGAG
>NW_005363729.1:361831-362175 GCF_000412655.1 Myotis brandtii
TTTCACTCAGAATCAGCTGTTTTAATTTCCATTCAGGACAAATCCTTCACCCGGCCTGACAGCCTGGCTGCTGGCCCCACCGCCGAATTAATACCCTTCCCGGTACTCATTTATAAAGTCTCCCGGCGCCTGCCCGCCCCTCCCCTCGCTGGCTCCCCAAACCCGGGGAGGCAACAGCTCGGGCGCCTGGCTCTGCCCCCTCCTCCTCCCAGGAGGGTCCCAGCCTGGAGTTGGAGGGCAGTCAGGGGCCAGAAAGCCACCGAGCGGGGTGGCAGCAGGAGGACAGGAGAACTGACCCTCCGCGCCTCCCGGGCGTCCTCCTCCAAGTGCAGGGCCGGCCCGGA
>NW_005363729.1:363705-366369 GCF_000412655.1 Myotis brandtii
AGGGCGGGGGCTCACGCTTCCGCTGCACGTGAGACCCGACTGCGGGGACCCCTCTGCAAAGGCACCGGCTGGGGCGGCCGCCGAGCGCTGGGCACTGGCTTTGTGGCTGTGGCTATTTTTATGCCCTGGGCAGTCCTCTGCTCCGACTGTTAAATTCAGGATTTGTCTGTATGAAAATGAAAGGAAGCCGCCTGCCCCGGACAACTTGGGCGGCTGGAGCTGGGGTGGGGGTGACTTACCTGCACGGCCCGGGCCTCACCAGCACCTCCCTGCGCCCCGCGCCAGGCTGGCCTCCACAGGGGCTCCCCCCACCGCCCCCACAAGTTTGCTGCCACCTGGACCTACCTGGGGGGCAGGGGAGCTTTCCTAAGGCACCTAGGGTGGCCCTGGGGTCGAGGCTGATGGAGGGGGAGGCCATGACGCAGCACGCACGGCCCTCCCGGCTGCCCAGAGACAAACAGCCCTGCGGGGGTCCTACAGCCGGGTGCACACTGCCCCGCGGGACCCCCAGTCAGGCTTGTGAAATGGGGGAGTCACAGGACCCACCTCCACGGGACAGGAGGAGCCGGACCCCACAGGGGCCAGTGGGGCCTGTCCAGGGGGGAAGCACTCATTCCCTTGGGGTAGGAGCCCCCTGGGGGTCTGGGAGGGCGGCACTGGCTGGGGAGCCTCCCCCAGCACACCCGGGGCTCCAGCTGAGGCCGGCCCTGTCCTGGGTTCTGCCTGAACCTCCTCCTTGCTGCCTCCTGGGCGCTCTGCCCACCTGACCCCCAACACACACACACACACACACACACACACACACACACACACCTCGTCCTGTGCCCGCCGCTCCCTGCAGCCCCAGCCTGGTTAGCTGCAGCCACCGGCTTCCAACCCCAATGTCCTCCCTCCAGGGCTGGGGGCAGGCATACCGACGCCGATGGGGGGCGTGCTGTGGGTCGGCCCGGTCCTCGGGCCTGTCTCCGCCGCCCCTGGCGTGCCCTTGGCCGTGGCGCCAAAAAGTGGCCCGTCTGGGCCGCGTCCTCCTGGCTGCGTCAGACCGCTCCTCTCCTGCTAGAGAAGAAGAGGGCATGTGCCCACTCCACGCTGGGGCCCCTTTGGGTACGACTGAGCAGGAAGAGAAGCCCCCAGGACCATGGTGCCAGTCCTTTGCTTGTCACCCCAACAACCGGCGGGCAGTGGGTACGACTAGGAGGGCAGTGAGGCTGGGAGAGGTGACATGATGGCACCTCACAGGGCCGGGAGGATAAGCCAGCGTTTGAACCCAGGGCCCGTCCTCGGAACCTCTGGACCAGTGGTTCCCAACCTTTTTTGGGCCACGCCCCACCTAAGCATCTCTAAAATCCTGATGCCCCCCCCCAACCACGACATATAATTCTTATTTTTCAAAAAGTGAACTCCTAGTCACAAGGAGAAAGCCTAAAAGGCCATGAACTTGGTCTGAACAAGCTTCCAAAGGACGTGGCGTCCATGACAGAGAAAAATGAAAGAGCGAAAGGACAGCTGAAGTACTGAGGGAGAAATCACTAGGAAATTGTTTAAAAAAATAATAATGTGAAGTGATATGACAAAATAGCAAATAAGGTTTCAAAAACACCTAATAGAGAACTGAAGTGCATAAATATATCACAATATCGTTATTTTATTTTAATAATAAAAGTGTAATATGCTAATTAGACCGGGCAGCCAAACGACCTTCCAGACGTCATTCCAGACGTCTTTCCGGACAAAGACACAGAGGCGGGGCACCAAGGAAGAGGCGGTTAGGGGTGATCAGGAAGGCAGGCGAGTGGTTGGAAGCCAGCGGTCCCGGATTGCAAGAGGGATGTCCAACTGCCGGTTTAGGCCCGATCCTGCTGACTGCCGGGCCTAAACCGGCAGTTGGACATCCCCTGAGGGGTCCCAGATTTCGAGAGGGTGCAGGCCCGGCTGAGGGACCCCCCTCCATGCACGAATTTTGTGCACCGGGCCTCTAGTATCTATATATTTATATACTTATATGAGGCCCCTAAAACCATAAGAAATGTAAAAAATTCACCGTTGCCCCTCAATCTCAAATTGCCCCTCTTAAAGATCAGATTGCCCCCCTGTACCCCACGTTGGGAAACCCTGCTCTGGGCCATCAAAGGATGTGAGCCGGGGACCAGTGGCGCAGGCCTGCCTGCCTGCCTGCCTGCCTGCCACCGACTGTGAGGACGGCCCATTCACGCTCCGGGCGGGGGGCAGGGCACACGAATGGCCCCTGTTTTCCAAAGCCGTGGGCCACTCCATTCAGCAAACCTCTGCTCAGGCCTGTGCTCGGGCTGCGGACTCAGCGGGTGGTGGGGTCCCAGACGCACAGGCAGAGGCCGGACCCCAGCTCTGCCGCTCGCCAGCCGCCTGGCTGACCAGGTCGCTCTCCTTTCTGTGCCTCAGTTTCCTCGTCTGGAGAGCCACGCCTTTGTCCCTGAGTCACTGGGTGATTCACGGAGATAACACGGGAGTCGTTACCTTTACTGTTATTACTCTCATTACGAGATGACAGATCGCCCTCCGGGAGCCCCGCCCAGAGGGGAGATGACACGCCCCCAGGACCTTTCCTTGAGGTTGAGCGCGATGGGCAGACAGGAAGCCTTATGGGCGGCGCAGGGCGAGCCAGGCCTGGGCCAGCCAGGGCCCCCC
>NW_005363729.1:367322-367734 GCF_000412655.1 Myotis brandtii
GTCCCAGAGGGCGGGGCCCACGGCACCAGGGCTCCGGCTGGAAGATGCACGGACTGAGGGTCGCTATTTCTGTTTTCACTCTCCCCTCCGGCTCGGCCCTTTGGTGCACGTGGTCCCGCGCGACACCTTCCGAGACAGTGGCCGCCCCGCTTGGAGTGGCGGGTCCGAGCCAAGCGTGGAAAAAACCGCCCCGGCCTTCCTGCCTGCGCCGCTGCAGCCAAAAATATTTCCGTAGTAATATCCACCTATTTACACCCGGGATCTGAGAGCGTTTTGTTTGCTGTTTGGGGCTCTTTCTTCCCCTGAAGGATGCTTTTTCAGGGACTTGGGGCTATTCCGCGCGCCTGTCTCGGCTCCGTCTCGTAAACAGTCTCCGGAATCGCCGTGAATAATATTTTTAAAGGCGGGTGTC
>NW_005363729.1:367929-368610 GCF_000412655.1 Myotis brandtii
GAGGGTCCCCCTGACCCCGAGCTGGCGACCAGCGGGGCCTCACGGGGTCTGGGCCCTTGTCCCCAACAAGCATGTCGCGGCTTACACGCCCGCCTGTCCGCGCATGCAGGTGGCCTGTCTCCGTCCCCAGAGCCCAGCCCAGGGGGCCCTTTCTCACCACCGCCTCGGGGGCTCCTTTGGGGGTGACACTTTCTGACAGGTGACACGCTGGGAGGTGGGAGTGAAGCCCAGAGAGGCGAGGGCTCGCCCAGGACCTCATGGCAAAGCCAGACGGAGCGACCCAGGTGGTGTCCTGTCTCTCCATCCGTCTGGGGGAGCAGGGGAAGGTGCTGGTCCCCCTGGCCTCCAGGCTGTTCTGCTTCATGGAGAGGAGAAAGGACCAGAGGGCAGGCGGAGGAGAAGGGAGCAGGGGGAGGGGAGGAGAAGAAGGGGAGGCAGGAGGGGCGAGGGGGGAGGGCCAGGGCAGGGACCCTGTGCATTGGTGCTGAGGCAGGCAGCTCACCTCTCTCATGAGGTGGGAACCTCATTCCCAGACTCCGGGGAGCGAGCTGGGTGGCAGCGTGGGAGGACCCGTGCCGGTGACAGGCCTCCGGGGAGGGGGCCGGTCGGTGGAGAAGGACCAGGACCCAGGGCAGCTCCAGGCCAGAGCTGGTGGGCTCCCTGCAGAGGCCTCCAAAGATA
>NW_005363729.1:368801-369742 GCF_000412655.1 Myotis brandtii
CAGAGCCCGAGAGAGTCCAAGCGGGGAGAAGGGGCCCCGGTGCTCTCCGGGGGCCTCCCGGTGCCAGGTCTACACGCACGGCCAGGCCCCGGCTCCTCTCGCAGCGCCCAGCCTTGCAGACTCTGCTTTTCCATTGCACAGATGGACACACTGAGGCTGAGAGGAGCCGTGACCGGCCCCGGCCAGGCAGCGGCTCAGCACCCAGTCACCGCAGCGGAGTGAATGGTCAGACCCCCAGCGAAGCCCGGAGGCAGCCACGGCCGGGGACTCCTGCCCTCAGCAAACTGCTCCACCGCCCTGGCTCTGCAGGTGGGGGGCGGGGCAGGAGGGGCAGGTAAGCCTCAAGTCCAGAGAGAAGGGCAAGGCCGCAGACTTGGAAAACTGGGCACCAGGAAGGGTGGGCCACCGTCTGGCCCAGCCACCAACTCTCACGTGGCGGCCTCTGAACCTCGGTCTCCTCTTCTATGAGGTGGGCGAGAAGAGCCAGCGAATCGCGGGGCCATTTTGGCAGTAAGAACGCGTGAACGGGAAAACCGAGGTGAACGCACCGCAGGCCGGAGGAGAGGCTCGGGGCCGGCCGTGAAAAAAAAACGGCGCCGCCCCTCCACACGAAGACAATGTTTTCTCCGGGGCATGTATCGTGGACAGTTGCCCGGTCCCTCGCTCCCTGTGCACATGCATGGACACAGCGGGGACACATACGCAGGACCGCCCCGCCCAGGCTCACCGATGGCGCGCTCGCCCCATAAAGATAACGGGGAATGATTCATAATATTTATTTGACAGACACGATGTGAGCCGTAATGGCCTGTTGGGATTAGGAGTGCCCTATGTCTCTGTCACCCACCGACGTGCTTTAAATATTACAGATGTGGCCGGGGCGGCAGGGGGCTGGCGCGGTTATTGATGGCGCCATAAAGCGTTGTTTGCTCTGAAGGATG
>NW_005363729.1:369997-370252 GCF_000412655.1 Myotis brandtii
TGCTCCTCAATGGCCTTGGGACAAAGCCCAGACTCTGAAGGCTCTCCCTCCCTCCCTCCCTCCCTCCCCCGAGTGTCTCCCTCCTGTGGGCGCCCAGCGTGGCCCCTCGGCAGCGAGCTGAGTCCTCCCAGGCCCGGCTGGGGCTTCTCGGTGCCCCCAGCACCCTCTGTCCCTCCGTCATATTCCCCTGAGCACCCCGGACGCCAGGGCCCCAGGGATCACCGGCTTCCATGTCCCTGCTGGGCACACATGGGA
>NW_005363729.1:370337-372084 GCF_000412655.1 Myotis brandtii
CATCAGTTCTTCTACACTCAGAAAACCACTTTCTCCTCCAGCCTCAGTTTACCTACCAGTGCAGTGGGTCTTCGGCACCGGAGCTTGCAGGGAGGGGAGGGAGGTGAGGGGGTGGGGAGCAGAGGCCCCTTGAAGGCCTGGAGCATTTACCCACCAGGAAGCCTTTCAGGGTTTGCTGTGGGAAGGGCTCAGGGTCTCGCACTGAGAAAATGTCTGGGGTTCACCCCCTTCCACCATGACCCCACCTCCTGCCACCCCACCTGGGTCCCACCCGCCGGCCCCCTGCCCCCAGCTCCTTTCAGGGCGCCCATCCCCAGGCCGACGAGTTACCCTCGTGGTGACAATCGGCCTTTGTTTCTCCACTGACCAGGGTCCCAAAGGCCACGCCTGAGCTAAGGCCCCGCCTGGAGGGGGGCTGCCCTGGCCTGAGGTCCCCGGGGGAGCCCAGCTGCCTGCCTGTGGCCCAGGACGCCCTCCCCAGGAGGGGAGTTAACTCACAGGCAGGACAGAGGGCCGGGAAGGTGAGGCCCAGCCGGAGCCGGAGGATGAGCCGCAGGAGACAGAGCTCGCGCTCCCGAAGCCCTTTTGGTGGCCCCGCATTCCTCCTGGGGACCCCCCCACATGCCCCGCCTCCTGCTGTGCGGCATGCTGGTTGGTCCTACAGGGGGGCCAGCCAGGAACCTCCCAATGTTGGCACGGCCGCCCACCTGGGCCCCCTCGGGCAGCAGCCCCTGGACAGCACACCCCTCTGTCTCCCCACAGAGCCCCCTCGCCCTGCACACCCAGAGAGTGGGCTGGCTGCCCTCACCGGGCCCCCCCTCTGCCCCTCGGCCCCACCTCCTCCCCAGGAAGCAAGAAACAGGACCCCACCTGCCCGGGGGGACAGAGTCACCTGGAGGGGAACGGAGGCCCAGGGTCCCACCCATGGCCTGGGGCCAGGAGGCCTCCCGTGGGCTTAGAGACAGGCCCTTCCTCGCATGCTGGGCGCAGAGGGGCCGATGTGAGCTTGGGGGGGGCACGCCCTGGCTGAGGAGGGGCTGGCAGGACCCCGCAGAGTCACAGGCACTGAGTCAGGAGGGACCCCAGGGGCCAGGCCGGCTCCCTCCCCCTGGCAGTGCGGCCCAGGGCTAGACCCCGGGGGCTGTGCGTGCTGGGGAAAGGAAGTCAGCCCCCGTCGCAGCGCCAGCAGTGACGGGCCGTACCCCCCTGTCCCCCAGGGTGTCTGTCCTCCCTTTTGCAGTGTGGCTGCTGTGGTTGTTGGGAGATGTCGAATTTTTTAAAAATATATTTCTATTGATTTCAGAAGGGAGAGGGAGAGAGAGAAGCACCAATGATGAGAGAGAATCATGGACCGGCTGCCTCCTACACGCCCCTCCCTGGGGCTGGAGCCCGCAACCCGGGCCTGGGCCCAGACAGGGAATCGAACTGTGACCTCCTGGTTCATAGGTCGACACTCACCCACTGAGCCACGCCGGCCGGGCGAGAGATGTCGAATTTTTGAGAAAAAGAGTTTGCCTCTCACTGGCTTTTCCTAGGTTCCCCGTACGGACATCTCCTGATGAACCCAGGCCCGGTGGTGGAAGTGGGGTGCTGGGCTCTGAGGGTCAGACCCTCCTGATCCGAGTCCGGTCCCTGCCAGGGGGGATGCCCGCCTCGGTTTCCGCCTGCGCCGCGGGAGAGGGGGGTGACGGGTGACCCCGAGGGCGCCGGTGTGGACCCGTGACAGGTCCGCAAAGCCCCCGCCCAG
>NW_005363729.1:372493-373743 GCF_000412655.1 Myotis brandtii
CCTGGCACGGGCGGCCACAGGGGCACCAGCAGGGAGGTGAGCTCTCGCCCTGATACTGCACAGCGAGCCCCCTGGGCAGAGAGGAGACCCGCTGTGCCCACACGAGGAGCTGGCTGCCCAGCTGCCCCCTGAGCTCCTGGCACCTGCCCTCCAACCGCTGGCCCTGTCGACTCGCCAGGCTCAGAGGGACACTGTCACCGAGCCTGCCAGCGCGGCCTCCGGGGTCCAGACTCAGGGAGGTGCCCGTCCCCCCGGCCTGACATCTGACCGTGGGGCAGGCCCATCCTCTCTCCCCACCCCACTCCCTCCCGGGGCCGCCCTGGTCCTCCGAGGCGAGTCGGAGCCAGTCTCTCCCATCCAGCCCGGCCAGGGGTCCCCAGAAAACAAACTCCGGGAGATCCCGTGACAAGGGCGTCGACGGGGCCCAGCCCGCAGCCGGGAAGCTGGGACGGCCTCGGCCTTCGACGACGGCCTATTGAACACGCAGTGATCGGCCTCCAATAAGCCCCGTGCGCGCGCTGAAGTCACACAGCGCCGAGCGGGGAGCGGGTTAAAATCACACACCGAGGAGTCCATGACCCACGCTCACACAGACCCGGAAAGCAGTCCCCCGCTTGTCCACGCCCCTGAGCTCTGGGGGCAAAGCCAGGGCAGCGCTCTGCACCCCTTTTGTAGTTTCTTATAATGAGCCTTTCTGACTCTTCTACACAGGAGGAAGCCGGGTCCACGAAGGCTCGTCTGAAACGCATCGGAAACCTGGCTCCAGGGGCCTGTCTCCCCGAATCAGAAGCCCCCCGCCAGTTCCACCCCCGTTCCTGTCCCACCCCGTGTCCCCATGGGCAGCCTCATGGGCCCTGTCAGCCAGTGGCCCTGTCTCTGGAGCCCTCTCTCTGCTCTAAGCACCCCTGCCCCCCACCATCCTCATCGTGGGGGGCTCCCAGCCCCACCACCCAGCCCCCCTCAGTGTGGCTCAGGAGACCCCGCGACTACTTTGCACCGATGAGGATACACGCGCCCTCCCTCGATCGCCGCCAGGGTGTTTATCTGATCTGCCCACCTTGTCCCTGGGCCAAGCGAGATGAATAACACACTTAATTCCACCAGCACAGAAGGTTGTGTCTAAATGGTCCAAATATTTGGACCGCAGCGCGACAAGCGAGCTCATTTCGGTGGTTTGAGAGGCTGACGCAGGAGCGCTTGGCTTTTGTTCCCGGCCGGCGGTTGCCAGCGCGGCTCAGGGGCCGGGCGCC
>NW_005363729.1:382678-382948 GCF_000412655.1 Myotis brandtii
GCGCACGCACGACTGTGAAAGGTGAGGCCTCAGCCCTGCCGGGTGAAGCACACGGGGTCCCCGACTGCCCCGGGTCATCTGCTGCCCCTGACCTTCTGGGGCACCGTGGTCTCCTGGGAGCGGGTCCGTTACAGCAGGGCCACCCGTGGGTGGGGGGACGGGGGTGTGGCTCGGGCCCTGAGGGCTGAGGGGTGAGAGTCCCCCCACGAGCTGTTCTGCCAGCTCAGCCCTGGGTCTTGGCTCTTAAGAAGCCTGAGACGGGGGAAGGTG
>NW_005363729.1:383337-383831 GCF_000412655.1 Myotis brandtii
GGCCCCAGGGGCCTGTCTCCCCGAATCAGAAGCCCCCCGCCAGCCCCACCCCTGTTCCTGTCCCACCCCCGTGTCCCCCATGGGCAGCCTCATGGGCCCTGTCAGCCAGTGGCCCTGTCTCTGGAGCCCTCTCTCTGCTCTAAGCACCCCTGCCCCCCACCATCCTCATCGTGGGGGGCTCCCAGCCCCACCACCCAGCCCCCCTCAGTGTGGCTCAGGAGACCCCCGCGACTACTTGCACCGATGAGGATACACGCGCCCTCCCTCGATCGCTGCCAGGGTGTTTATCTGATCTGCCCACCTTGTCCCTGGGCCAAGCGAGATGAATAACACACTTAATTCCACCAGCACAGAAGGTTGTGTCTAAATGGTCCAAATATTTGGACCGCAGCGCGACAAGCGAGCTCATTTCGGTGGTTTGAGAGGCTGACGCAGGAGCGCTTGGCTTTTGTTCCCGGCCGGCGGTTGCCAGCGCGGCTCAGGGGCCGGGCGCC
>NW_005363729.1:384564-387172 GCF_000412655.1 Myotis brandtii
CTTTGGCTGCTCAGTGAGCGGGTCCTGCCCTGAGGGTGCAGGGGCCCAGGTCCGGAGGGACCGTGATGACCCCACTCAGCTCAGGCGCCGGGGTACGGGGAGCCGGAGCCCCAGGAGGGTCTGAGCCCAGAGGGACCTGCCATCAGGACGGCGGGCCTGGTGCTGCTGCCATTTCCACCGAGATCAGCACCATCGTCAACGCCAGTGTCGGCTCCCCTGTGTGGGGACACCCCCTTGAGCTGCCAGGTGACTTGCTTGTCATCAGAGCTCGCCTGGACACTGCTGGGACCCGGTTCCGGGAGGGCAAGGCTGGTTCAGCCTGGCCGGGGAGGCGGCGGCAGGGAACTGAGGAACCCCCACCCCATGCCCCCCAGGTCAAGGGGACTGAGGCGCCCCCACCCCACTTAGTATACCATCATCACCATCATCAACACCATCATCATCACCACCACCACCATCAAAATCACCATCAACACCATCATCACCATCATCACCATCACCATCAACATCATCATCACCATCAACACCATCACCATCAGCATCACCATCACTAAAATCACCATCAACATCATCACCATCATCAACACCATCACCATCAGATCATCAACACCATCATCATCAGATCATCAACACCATCAGCAGCATCACCACCACCACCATCAAAATCACCATCAACATCATCACCATCATCAACACCATCACCATCAACACCATCACCATCAGCATCACCACCACCACCACCAAAATCACCATCAACACCATCATCAACACCATCACTATCATCATCACCACCATCACCACCATCAAAATCACCATCAACACCATCACCATCAACACCATCACCATCAGCATCACCATCACTAAAATCACCATCAACATCATCACCATCACCATCAGCATCACCACCACCACCACCAAAATCACCATCAACATCATCACCATCACCATCACCATCAGCATCACCATCACCACCACTAAAATCACCATCAACACCATCATCACCATCATCAACACCATCAGCATTGCTACCATCACCACCATCATCATTTTCTTTACCATCATCATCACCATCGACGCCGCCATCACCGGTGAGGAGTGTGCCTCTCTGAGGCCGAGGCTATCAGGATGCCCATGGAACGATGAGGAAGCCGAGCACCGAGCAGCCAGCCCACAGTGACCCTGCTGGAGGCATCGGGCCCTGGATGCCAGTGTGTCCACGCCACACAGCCCCATGTGCCCGCCCTTCACGTGCCCGCTCCCCTGGTCTTCCCAGAGCTCCGAGGCCAGCCCACGGACCCTCCCCACCACGAGTGAGGGCGGCTCTCCCATCCCCAGACCAGTCAGGGAGGCTGAGGCCCGCAGAGGGACAGGCAGGAGGCCTGTCTCTCGTTTCCAACCTTCTCTCCGCTCGGCCACAGCTGTCTCAGCTCAGACTCCAGGGGAAGGGCGTGCGGAGCAGACGCTGGCGGTTCTGTCTACGCTAATCAAGTTAATTGGGTGATTGCCATGTTGTGGTGCTTGGTGTTGACACAACCTTGAACTTGGCTTTTCACAGATGCTCCCTCTGAACCTACCCCGGCCGGCCGGCGAGTAGAGCCGTCTGCCCTCCCAGGCCCAGGGCACGATCTCCTGCCTGGTCGGGGGGGACGCAGCGGAGGAGATGGGCTAAATGACTGTGGGAGGTCACGAGGCGACCCGAGGATGAGGTGACGAGAGCAGTCCGCGCCTGCCCACCGCCTCCGGCTCTGACAGCTAAATCACCCCAAAGAGACGCCTGTGATTTCATTTCTATTCCACCTGCGGGGGGGAGGGGCGCGGAGGGGGGATCAATGTTTGCTAAATGAAAAGGGAAAAGATGAGCGGGCGGAAAATGTATTTTCAACGTTTAATAGGGTGTTGTCGGCAATGACAAGTCAAAAGTAAGACAGCAGGCCCCTCCGGCCATGGGCTCGGCTGTGATGGGGGCCCGAGACCTCGGAGGCCAGATGCCCGCACAGGGGGCGACAGCGAGAAGGGGCACAGGTTGGGGCCAACAGACTCCCCGCTCTTCCTGGCTTGAGGTGGCTGCAGCCTCTGAATGATCTCCCGCTGGACACCCCCAAACGGGGAAAGAGGGGAGCTGGCTGGGAAAGCAGGGCAAGGCCTCTGGAAGTGGGAAGGAACCTGAGCCAGGATGCGGTCTCCCCAAAGGCCCCACGCCCCGCGTGGCCCATGCAGAGGCGGGGAGGAGGACCGGCGCCGGCTCCCCCCAGCCCGTCCGGGTCCCCGCGGGCCGACCCAGTGGGTTTTCGTGTATTCGCGTGGTACAGCCCTCCCCTCTGACCCCACAAGCTTCATCACCCCGGAAAGAAGCCGTGCCACCTAGCCACCGCCTTCCTCCCCGGCCCCGGCAACCACAGACCCACGTTCTGTCTCCATGGACTTGCCTGTCTGGACACGCCATGTGCACGGAGCCACACACACGTGGCCTTCTGTGCCTGGCTTCTCCCACGTGGCCTGATGCTCTGAAGCTCACCTGCCTTGCGCTGTGGCAGGACGTCGCTCCCGTTCACGGCTGAACCATGTTCCCACGAAGGACTGAGCCGCCTGCTGCTCTCCGTGCATCCGC
>NW_005363729.1:387218-389778 GCF_000412655.1 Myotis brandtii
AGGAGGCTGAGCCCTGGGAGCTGAAGACCTGCCCCCCCACCCCCACCCCGCAGAGGGAAACGGCCATCCCTGCCTCACACAGTGCGTTTCAGCTGTGAACCGACCTGACTAGGGAGGGACACGAGGCCCCTTGATTTCCAAAAGCACTTGCTGTCCCTGAGCAGAGATGGGGCTGCCGAGACCTGAGCCCCGCCCCACGGGCGCCCACTTCCCCGGTGCTCACAGGCCAGCAGGTCCCAGTCCTGGGCCGGAGCCTCCCCACGAGGGATGGGTCAGGTGGCCCCTGCCAGGACACCGCACTCCCGCCACGCCGCTGAACCCCAACCACGGCGCCCCAAGGTCCAGAGGCCCCGGCTCCTCGTCTGTGAAACGGGGTGAGGACACCCCCAGCCTGGGACTGCGGGAGAAGTCGACGAGACCACACGGGGTAGGGGGGAGGGGAGACGGGCGGTACGTGGCCAGCGGCTTCTGCGTAGAAAAGCTGAAGAACTGGCCGAGGAGACGCAGTGATCGCGGGAACAAGCGGTCGGACAATGAGAGGACGGTCATCTCTTTCCTTCCAGCCAGGTGGGGACTGGGTGGGGGTCCCCTCTGCACCCCCACCAGGCTAGACCCCGGGCCGCTTTGCCGGGAGGGGTGGGAGCAGGGAGTGAACAATGTAGAGTTAGGGTGAGGCCAGGAGGCCGGGACTGGGTCCATCGGGAGACCCCAGGGCTGTGGGGTAGGGAGTGAGCTCGCTGCTGTCAGCCTCCAGTGTGACACCTCCTCCTGGCCGCCCCCTGGGCCTGGCTCTAGGCTGGGCCTGCGGAGCTCCAAGGGCCCCGGTGGTCAGAGGCCCGCATGCCCCTCTCCCTTGCTCGGGGCCATCCATCTTGCTCCGACCCTATTAAAATACATTATAAAGGGAAGAAAGGGGTGGGCCAGAGGGTGAGGGGGGAGAAGCGATGCTGCGATGCAGCGAGCAGCCTTTGTGCAGCCTCCCTCCAGGGCCTCGCGGGGAAGATAAAAGGGGCCTGCGCTTTGTTCTCTGGGCCGGGGAGGCCCAGCGCCATGGGGGGCTCTGTGGGAAGAAGAGACGCCGATGGGACGCATGCATCTGTCTCGGGCCCTGCCCCTCCGCCGCCGGTGTTTGCACCCTCAGACACAGCTGCCTGGGCACCCAAACGCTGCGCAGCTGCCCACAAACACGGGCCGTGCACCCCATGAGGCCACAGAGCTGGGCGGAGACCTGGGCTCCCAGTGCACCTGTGGGCGGGGGAACCGGATGCCCGTCTTGCAGAGACGCAGCTTTGGGGCTTTCCTGCCCCTAACGCCGCTCCCAGCTCCTGCTCACACCACCCAGGGGCTGGTCCTGCCCCTAACGCCGCTCCCAGCTCCTGCTCACACCACCCAGGGACTGGTCCTGCCCCTGGGATGGGGCCCTGCCAGCTGACCTGGGGCTGGGGAAAGGGGTGAAGCCACCTGGAGGCAGATGCCCCCCATGCACGGGCGCTGGGCACTCCCTCCACCGCAGACAGAGCCATGCGGCCTGCTGAGATGCCAACCCCACAGTCTTCATTCCAAGCCCTTAGGGGCCACCCCCCGGGAGCCGGGTGGGGGCCAGGCCTTTTAGGACCACGATCCCCTTTGGCCCTTGAGCTCGCTTGCTGTGGGTTGAGTCCCTCTCCACAAATACATGCTGAAGGCCTAGCCCAAGACCTTCGACGGAGGCCGCGGAGGAAACGGTCACACCGGAGCAGGTGAGCCCCAACCGATAGGACCATGTCCCTAGGGGGCCGGCCTGTGAAGACAGACACACAGACGCAGGGAGAGGGCGCGAAGGCAGAGGTGCCATCGGAGCCGCCAGAGCTGGGAGCAGCAGGAAGGATGCTCACCCCCGGATTCCACCCCTGAGGGCAGGTCCCCGCCCCAGCCCCGCCTGGTCCAGCGGGGCGGCCGCTCTGCTGCTCCCTAGACCAGGGGTGGGCAACCTTTCTGTGAGTGCGTGCCAAAACCAGCAAAATCTCTGACTCAAAATTCTTCTGCATGCCAACCCTAATTTTTTGAGAACATGTTACGCCTACTTGATATCTCTTAAGGTGTACGTATGTGAAGAACCTTGAAGAATTAATAAAATTTATTCGAGCGACAAAAACGCAGTAGATGATGACGAAAAATACATTTATTTTTTAATGTATACATGTACACTGATAGTCCGACAGAAAACTTTATGACTCCGTTTGATGTTATCAGTGGGACTTTGGCTGCTGCATCACTGATGACAGAGATTTTACATCAGGTTTATATTTCGTGACCTTCAGAGATATGCACGCGCTACTACTTTCATCCGTCGGGCTACTCCTGTTACGAGACTTAACAAAATTCATCCCTGAGAACAAAGATTCACAATTGTAAATGGAAGATTGTAAGAGAGGGTTTCGAGTGCCAGCAAAAGTTACTGGCGTGCCATGTTTGGCATGCGTGCCAGGGGTTGCCCAGACTGAGGGGAGGAGCAAGGTTTGCCTGGAGACTCACACGCCGCCTCGCCACGGAGTCAGGGAGCCGGAGGCTCCGGGCCACA
>NW_005363729.1:390246-390509 GCF_000412655.1 Myotis brandtii
CTGGAGGGGAGACCAGGAGAAGCTGCCTGTGCCTGAGGCGGGGGCATCAGGGCCCCGGCCCTCCATGCGGGACGCGGGCACCGGCTCCTGGCCCTCGGGCCTCAGGCACACTGCAGTTCATACCGTGGCCATACTGGTCTCCAGTCACACGCCAATGTCGTGGGACTTCTCAGCCTCCGCAACCTCGTGGGTCAGTTCCTTGTCTCTCACACACACACACACACACACACACACACACACACGTGCACACACACACACACACA
>NW_005363729.1:390552-392126 GCF_000412655.1 Myotis brandtii
ACACACACCACACACACAGTGCACACACGCACACACGCACACTGTCATGTTGTTCTGCTGAATCCTAACCAACACCCGCCAACACACACATGCTCTGTGCACGGAGCCACGGATGAGGACGTGGGCCCCGTGCAAGGAGGGCTGGGTCTCCATCAACGCCGTGGCCAGCACGTGACGTCAGCTCTGCCATCCCCCCCATCTTCCGTGAGAGGACCAACGCTCGGAGCCGCTGGTGGCGGACGACAGATCCGGGGGTCCTGGTCCAACTCGGGGCTTTGCCTCAAACCCCCTCGAGTCTGTGGCTCCCGTGCAAATACTCAACCGCACGTGAGGACCCGTGTGTGCGTGCCGCCTGAAAAGTCCCGCGTGGAGCCTGGGTGTCCGGTCACACTCGGCACACATGTGTGCACATGGCCCTGGGATGGGACACCTCAGTCTCCCGCATGCACCCCGTGCACACACCCACCCCCTCTGCGCAGTGACGCCAACCCCTGCCGGGAACCGGGCGGAAGACGGAGCCCCCCCTTCCCCGTCCCCAAAGCAATGGCATCGCTCGCGCCCTGGCCACCAGCGGCGGCTGATGGATCACCCGGGCGATGACTCAGCGGCCATCAGCCAGTCTATAAAAAGGCATTAATTCTGCCGGGGTCGCCAGGGGAAGGCACACGCGTGCGGCCCCGCGGCAGCCTGTGGATGAGGGTGAAGGGGCGTCCATCCCAGAGGCCGCCCCAGGAGCTGGGGGCACAGTGACCATCGGAAGCCCCCAGCCCAGCTTCTCTCCTAAGGGGCAGAGGAGCCCCCAGAACAGCCCTCCCCCGCCCCCAGGGGGCCCGGGGAGAATCAGGAGAGCCCCCAGGGCCCGAGACATGGGGGGACCTTCAGCCACGCCCTGGGCCTGGCGTGGGAGCCGCCATCTCCACCCCAGATACACGCCTCTCAGTATTCACCCCACGTTCACCCCGCGCTGCCAGGCGGAGAGGAAACTCACTGTTAGTGACCGACCATCGCCACATAAAGCAGAACTAGCTCGCTGCCCGCGGGAGACGCCTGCGCTCAGCCCGTCGCCCACAGGACAGCCCCTGGAGGGCAGACACCAGGGCTGCCTCCTGGCTCCCGCCTGCCTCTGACGCCGAGCAGCTGCACGGCCTTGGGCGGGTGATGTCACCTCTCTGTGCCTCAGTTTCCCATGTGCACAGTGGGGGACTCGGTGAGTCGGCGCTGTAACCCACCAAGACCGGCCCCGTGGCGTGACAGGTCCACACGTTCGTCCCGCAGCTGAACACACGCTAGCATCCCCCAGAGCCTCCTGCCAGCCCTGGGCCGCCCGGGCCTCGCCCCGTCTCCAGAGGAGGAGGCTGGGGCCCCCGGAGGCTCAAGGACCTGCCCAGGGACCAGCTGCTCCCAGAGGACCCAGACCAGGCTGTGGCCAAAGCCCCCGCGTCAGCACCCTGGGCTGGAAAGGCGGCCCGGCCGCACAGGGAACTCCCGGGCCAACGTTCCTCCATCAAAGCCGCCCCAGAGAGGCCGGGGTGTGCGCGCCTGGAAGGTGACGGCTCAGGAGTAGCTCTCAGCCG
>NW_005363729.1:392538-393571 GCF_000412655.1 Myotis brandtii
TGTTTGCCTGGGCAGGGCTGGGCCGCCCCCTGCCCACCCTCCCTGCTGAGACCCCGTGACTCCAATGCTGCTGCAGGAAGCCCCTTTGTCTGCGCCCGCAGGGGGAGGGGCAGCTGGGCCTCCTCTGGGGGGGAGGGGGGAGGAGGCTTCATTGGTCCCCAGGGGCTCAGGCCCCTCAGCCAGCGCGAGCCCAGGTGCGTGACTGTCACCAAGATAAAAGGGACGTAATTAAATTCCAATCAGCGGAGTGATTTGTTTTCATAATGTAATATTCCCTCCAGCCCCTGGGCCCGCAGATCCGTCTCTGTCAGGCCTGCCCGAGCCGGGGTCCCTGTGTGCCCGGGCTCCAGGCCTCCTGTCACCCGGGCCCCTGTGGGGGAGCGACGGGAGGTGATGTTCGTCCACCTGCCCCCTCTCGGCCACACACCTCCCTCCCCCGACTCCAAGCTGCCGGGTGGTAATGAAGTCATTTTTCTGAGGATGGTCACCTGCGGGCGGCCCCACGCTCAGGCGGCTCCCGGGCTGAGGAGGGGCCCCCGGACAGACGGCCCAGCCACGCGGCCCCCAGCTCTAGCCCCAGGCAAGGTGACCCCGAGCTACCCCTCCATTCACCCTGCACCCTTGGGTCCCAGAGTCACTGACTCAGATGCCCCACCTCCCGCTCACCGGCCGCCCTCACGGCTCGGGGAAGACGCGGTGCCTCCCTCCCTGCCCTGTTTGTGTACCTCACGGTTCACGCATCTGTGCAATCCATCGTGGCCACAAGGCCGCCCGGGGGTCAGGCAGACCCGGGTTCACACTTGGGGGCCACCAGGTGCACCCCCTGGGCCCTTGGGCCTCCTGGCGCCTCAGTTTCCCCATCCGAGAAATGAGCATCCTAACAGGACCCAGGTGGCAGGTGGCCGTGAGAATAGAGCCCCTGGCCAGGCGCCGGGTGCAGGGGAAGGACCAGGACCTGTACTGGGATCCTGAGAGGAAGAGGAGCCAGGAAGGAATAATTCAAGGTCAAGACACCTGGAGGGGGAGAGGAGGG
>NW_005363729.1:393915-394891 GCF_000412655.1 Myotis brandtii
GGCCTCAGAGCTCGCCGGCTGCCGTCCTGCCATGGAGAGCAGGCCGTGCACCGTTCATAGCAGCCACCCCCCGACCGGCGCAGGGCCCAGCACCCACCCTCGGCCTCCTCACCTCTCAAACCCACGCTCTGAGGAGGCGTGGCCCCATGTCCGGGGCGAGCGGTCACCACGCGGGGCCTGTGCCTCAAGCTTTCGTTCCTCCCACGGGATCCTGCCTCCACCCTGAGGCAGGTGGGTGACTGCATTTCACGGGAAAGGAAACACGGCCCAGAGAGGCCGAGTAGCTGCCCAACGTCACACAGCTCCAGGGCAGAGCCAGGATTCAGCCCGAGGGGACCCATGTCACAGGGAGACGCAGCGAGGAGTCTGTGGGCCCCAGCCCAGCACCCAGCACGTCCTTTGGGGGACAGAGCTGCTTGGGAAGCGCTGTCCCTGGGAGAGGGGGGTGCACAGCCAGCCATGCGGCCGCTCCCAGCGCCCTGCACCTGCTCGTGGAAAGTGCAGGCTTCCAGCCCGCCCCCCCCCACTGGCGCACACATTGGAGATGGGGACCCGGAACCCGAGATGGCTGAGGCCGGGGGGTTGAGCACCTCTGCCTGGTGCCTGGGGGCCGTGGCCTAGCTGCCCCAGCACAATGGCCTCCACTCGGCAACCTGGAGCCTTTGGGGTGAAGCTCTGAGCTCCCAGGCACCCCGACTCTGAGTGTCTTGTGAGTGAAGCTGGCCAGGTGGGGGGAGGGACAAGCAGAGAAGGAGCCTGAGCTGCCCCCAGCAAGTGCTCAGGTGGAACCCACAGGCTGGCAGGGGTGGCGGATCGTGGTTTCATTCACTGCATTTTCGATAACTTAGAGCTGGGATGGCCAGCCTGGCGTCCAATGCCAACTGCAATCAGCTGGTATGGGCTGCACGGGAGGGCAGGAGCCAGGCCCTGGAGCAGAGGGAGTCCTGCTCGATTAGTCAGGTCTGCCATGGGCGGG
>NW_005363729.1:395556-397858 GCF_000412655.1 Myotis brandtii
GGCCCATCCATCTGTCCATCTTCTCGATTAGTCATGTCTGCCATGGGCGCAGGTGAGGAGCCAGGCCCAGCAGCTGAGGGAGTCCTGCTCGATTAGTCATGTCTGCCATGGGCGCAGGTGAGGAGCCAGGCCCAGCAGCTGAGGGAGTCCTGCTCGATTAGTCATGTCTGCCATGGGCGCAGGTGAGGAGCCAGGCCCAGCAGCTGAGGGAGTCCTGCTCGATTAGTCATGTCTGCCATGGGCGCAGGTGAGGAGCCAGGCCCAGCAGCTGAGGGAGTCCTGCTCGATTAGTCATGTCTGCCATGGGCGCAGGTGAGGAGCCAGGCCCAGCAGCTGAGGGAGTCCTGCTCGATTAGTCATGTCTGCCATGGGCGCAGGTGAGGAGCCAGGCCCAGCAGCTGAGGGAGTCCTGCTCGATTAGTCATGTCTGCCATGGGCGCAGGTGAGGAGCCAGGCCCAGCAGCTGAGGGAGTCCTGCTCGATTAGTCATGTCTGCCATGGGCGCAGGTGAGGAGCCAGGCCCAGCAGCTGAGGGAGTCCTGCTCGATTAGTCATGTCTGCCATGGGCGCAGGTGAGGAGCCAGGCCCAGCAGCTGAGGGAGTCCTGCTCGATTAGTCATGTCTGCCATGGGCGCAGGTGAGGAGCCAGGCCCAGCAGCTGAGGGAGTCCTGCTCGATTAGTCATGTCTGCCATGGGCGCAGGTGAGGAGCCAGGCCCAGCAGCTGAGGGAGTCCTGCTCGATTAGTCATGTCTGCCATGGGCACAGGTGAGGAGCCAGGCCCAGCAGCTGAGGGAGTCCTGCTCGATTGGTCATGTCTGCCATGGGCGCAGGTGAGGAGCCTGCTTTGCCACTTCCTCCCAGGGGTGCAATCCCATCACAGGGCGCCATCCACCTGCTGGTGCTCGGCCAGGGAGTGGGGGGTAGGCGGGCTGTCCCCTCCCATAGAGGCACTGCCTCATGTGTCTCTCATTTAGGGCGCCCTTTCCGAGGCTTCTGTGGCACCTCCTACTGCCCGTTCACCGGCCGCCCGTCCGTCTGTCCAGCTATCCATCTGTCTACCTGTCCATCTAGCCTAGCTGAGGCCCGTGGCCCCATGAGGGTCTGTGAGACGGGCTGTGGGAGTCACAGGCTGGGTGGCGACTACACTTCCCCGGGGACAGGACAGGACAGGACAGCAGGTGGGAACAGGGAGGTGCAGACACTCCTTCCAGGACAGGAAGCAGGGAACCGGAGCGGATACCTGGGGTGGACACAGGCCACTGTGGGTATGGAAGGGGGTCCCTAGGACGGGGCCTTGGTAAGGAGCACCGGCCTGCAGTCCGACTGGCCCGGGTCAGATTCGGCTCCTGGCACCTCTGTGGTATGGAGCCTCCGGCCTCAGTTGCCGCATCTGTGAAATGGGGACGCTGGTCCTGCCTCCCTGAGTCTGTTCCTGGCACAGGGCAGAGCCGGGCTCCAGGTGAAAGCCCCTCGCTCCCAGGCGGGCTCCTCTACAGCGAGAGGCCGCGACGCAGAGCTTGGGCGGCCGCCAACTTCCCCGGGAGGCCCCGCCAGCTCCTGGTGTAAGAGACGCGCCAGGGAAGGCGCCAAGCCCTGCGAGAGGGAAGTAACGTGACCAGGAGGGAAAGCGGCGGCTCGTGCCAAGATGGTTATAGCAGCTCCATTCAGACCGCCGGCTGCAGCCCGCCCGCCAGGTGCCCACATGGGTGCGGAGGAGCAAGCAAGGCAGCTGTGCGGACCCAGTGGGCACACAGCACCGGGCACACAGCACCAGGCACACAGCACCAAGCACACAGCACCGGGCACACAGCACCGGGCACATAGCACCGGGCAGAACCGGCAGAGGAAGGGAGTGGGCAAGGCCAGGCAGTGGGCACGCTGGCCCCTGCACTATAGCTGCCCGAGGGTGGGGGCGGTGCCCAAGGATGCGGGCAGAGGGCGCCACAGAGGGAGTGGGAGCTGGGGGTCTCCAGCGCCTGGGCCCCTGGCTCTGCAGGAAGCCCCTCCGAGCAGCTCAAGCCAGTTCGCCTTCCAGGGGGCAGTGCAGGCCCGCACCTGCCCCTCCCGCACCGTCCGGAGCCATGTTCCCATGGTGTTGGTTCCCTTAAACCCCGACAGGGCCCAGCCTGTGCGGCTCAGTGGTTGAGCGTCGACCTATGAACCAGGAGGTCACAGTTCGATTCCCGGTCAGGGCACAGGCCCCAGTTGTGGGCTCAATCCCCAGTGTGGGGCGTACAGGAGGCAGTGATCAATGATTCTGTCTCATCATTAATGTTTCTCTCTTTCTCTCCCTCTCCCTT
>NW_005363729.1:398155-399881 GCF_000412655.1 Myotis brandtii
TCACGCCCAGCCCAGGCCAGAGGCACCTGGGGGCCCTCTGGGAGGTACGTGGGCCAGGGGGGGACTCGGGAGCTAGGGGTGGGTGGAGGCCCAGGCAGGAAGCGTGGCCTCTTCCACGCAGGCCTCCGTCACTCAGCTCTGGGCTGTGCCTGAGCAGGAGCCTCGGGAGGGCGGGGAGCCAGAGGCCTGCAGGGAGCCCGCCTCTGGGGGTGCAGCCTTGAGCTCACAGGAGGCGCTCGGGACCCCTGAGCCTGGGGGAGACAGGACCAGGACAGAGAGCTGCCAGGACCCTGTGAGGTGGCACCGCCTCGCTCCCCCAGGGCTGACACTTCATTTTATTTTTATTTTGTTAATCCTCACCTGAGGATATTTTTCCATTGATTTTTAGAGAAAGTGGAAGGAGGGGAGAGGGAGAGGGAGAGATAAACATTGATGTGAGAGAAACATCGATTGGTTGCCTCCTGCTGGCGCCCCAGCGGGGGCTGGGCATTGAACCTGCGACCAAGGTACGTGCCCTTGACCAGGAGTCGAACCCACAACACTTCAGTCCACGGGCCAGCGCTCTAACCACTGAGCTCTCCCGGGCAGGACTGACACTTCAATGCAGCCCTTTCTCGGGCAGCGTTTCACTGGGTTCATAGGCAGCACCACCTTTTTACAAATTTTAAGGTAAGGCATCGGGTCAGGCTGGCTCGGGCAGGGAGCAGAGGCAGAGCCGGGACTCGAACCCAGGTCTCCAGGGGGCCCTGCTTCTTGCTCTGTCGGACCACGTTGCCAGGGGCCGGGGGTCCCGAATCACAAATTCCACGAGAAGAGGGCTTGCTCCCCACCGCCCCCTGTGCCCAGCGCCGGGCCCAGCGGCTTTGCTGGAACTGGGTGGCCCCTCTGGAACCCACGAGAAGAGCTGAGCACGTACAGCCATTTTCTCGGATGAGTTATAATTTTCCTTCATTTCCCCTTCAAAACACACTAATTAACCGAACATTGTCGGAACAGCCAATTGAAATTCAGAGACGCGGCCCCTTTCTGCAGAGCGGCCCGCTTCCCGAGAGGCGGTCATGTGCATTGTGTAAGCTGCGCACGACGCACACCCGTGCTCACACACGTGCACACACGCATCCGCACACACGTGCACGCGAGGGTGCAGACGCCGCTCCCCCTCCACGAGCGGCACACGGCTCTCGGGTCCGTCTCTCCACGTCCCTGCGGCCCCAGCCCCGATCCCTCTCCCCTCTCCCTCGACATCCTGCCCCCCGAGGTCTGTGTTCGCCCGCACCCCGTCCTCCTGGCCTGAGAGCTGGGATCCCAGGAGGCCAGGCTGGCCCTGCCCTGGCCCCGGACCGGCCACTCTCGTCGCCCGTCCACCCATCCCTCCTGCACTGTGCACGGCTGGGCACAGAGCAGGTGCCCATAGACACCTGGACGGAATGGCGATCCCAGGGCCCCGGACACGTGGGTGGCAGAGCCCGGCGTTCAGCCTGCCGGGCTCTCTGGTCATCTTAGGACCAACCCTGCCCTGACCCCGGCTCGGGCTGGTCACCGGCCCGACACCCTCTCGAGCTCAGAGCCACGGCCCGCTCAGGGCCCCAGAGCACGGTGAGCGTGTGTGTACACATTCGGTGCAAAGCCATGTCTCCAGGTCCCACTAGGCCAGTGGTCAGCAAACCACGGCTCGTGAGCCACATGCGGCTCTTTGGCCCCTTGAGCGTGGCTCTTCCACAAAAAA
>NW_005363729.1:400712-403999 GCF_000412655.1 Myotis brandtii
GCCCGGGGCTGGCCACTGTCCAGTCTAGAGTTTCCCCACCGGACCCTCCGGCCGAGTTCTCCCGCCACGCCCATGTCCCAGGCCTGGGAAGGTGAAGCCACTTATCACGGAGCCTTGACCCCGAGACCCAGGTCAGGCCAAGATCCTGAGACTGGGGGTGTCTCAGGCTTCGAGGAAAGGCAGGCCTTCCAGCCCTCGGGCTCTCCCGGCCCTTCCCTGCGCCCTCTCCCTGAAGAAGGTGCTGGGCCGGCCAGCCCCACGCGGGGCCGTGGCACCTGGAGGCAGGTGGTGGGCCAGGGTGCCAGGGGGATGCACCACCTCTGGGGGGCGGGGCCTTTGGGGTCCTGGGAGGACCTCCACCCAGCCTCAATGGGCACCAGACCCCCACCCAGCCTCCATGGGCACCAGACTCCCACCCAGCCTCCACGGGCACCAGAACTCCACCCAGCCTCCACGGGCACTGACCTCCACCCAGCCTCCACGGGCACCAGACCCCCACCCCTCAGTGCTGGGGGGCAGGCCTAAACTCTGTCCCTGGGGGCGGTGGGGGGCAGACCACACAGTGTACCTCCAAGAGGCCCTCGGGGTGTCCCGAGGCCCCTGGACAGGGTGACTTCGCTGGGAGGGGCCGTTCTCCTGAGTCAGCACCTCATGTTCCAGAACCGGGAGCCAGGACCGCTGCCAGCCCTCCCTGGCGAGGTGAGGCCGACACACCGGCCGACGATCGGCGCCCAAAAGCATGGTCTGGGGCTCCCCGAGGCCCCAGGCGTGGAGGGCAGAGTGGCACCAGGCGCCGCAGTGGAGAGCACAGGCCCGGAGGCCAGGCTGCTGGGCTTGACCTCAGGCTGCCACTCGCCGGCTGGGTGACCTCGGGCCGGGGCTGGCCTCTCTGAGCCTCAGCTCCTTCGTTGGCAGCGCTGAGTGGTAACAGCAGTCGGTACCATAATACTGTCAGGTATCGGGCAGGTTTTGCTGTGTAACAAACCACCCCAAGACTCAGTTAAACACCTAACAGTGGTGTCCTGGCCCATGGGTCTGTGGGTAAGGGTGGTTCTGGGGGGCTGGGTTCTGGGTCTGCTCCCACATTTCCTGCTCCCCCCGGGGCAGGTTGCCCGAGAAGGAGAGAGCCACAGGCCTCAGGAGCCTGCAGACGGCCTGCCCTCGCTCACTCCACCAGCCCCAGCCGTCCGTGGCTCAGCCCAACAGGGTGGGGCAGCGAGCCGCCTCCACTGCCAGTGAGAGGCCAGGGAGGAGCCTAATCCTCGGAGGGTGTGAGGAACTGGGCGCCCGGCCAGGGCCCCACCTTCAGCGCCGGCGTTGGGACATGCGGTGCCCAGCGCTGTGTTTAGGACACGTGAGCTCTGCCCCACCCCACCCACAGGACTTGCCGGCTCTTCTCAGTGCCCGTGGAGGCTGGGTGGGGGTCTGGTGCCCGTGGAGGCTGGGTGGGGGCCTGGTGCCCGTGGAGACTGGGTGGGGGTCAGTGCCCGTGGAGGCTGGGTGGGGGTCTGGTGCCCGTGGAGGCTGGGTGGGGGCCTGGTGCCCGTGGAGACTGGGTGGGGGTCAGTGCCCGTGGAGGCTGGGTGGGGGTCTGGTGCCCGTGGAGGCTGGGTGGGGGCCTGGTGCCCGTGGAGACTGGGTGGGGGTCAGTGCCCGTGGAGGCTGGGTGGGGGTCTGGTGCCCGTGGAGGCTGGGTGGGGGCCTGGTGCCCGTGGAGACTGGGTGGGGGTCAGTGCCCGTGGAGGCTGGGTGGGGGTCTGGTGCCCGTGGAGGCTGGGTGGGGGCCTGGTGCCCGTGGAGACTGGGTGGGGGTCAGTGCCCGTGGAGGCTGGGTGGGGGTCTGGTGCCCGTGGAGGCTGGGTGGGGGCCTGGTGCCCGTGGAGACTGGGTGGGGGTCAGTGCCCGTGGAGGCTGGGTGGGGGTCTGGTGCCCGTGGAGGCTGGGTGGGGGCCTGGTGCCCGTGGAGACTGGGTGGGGGTCAGTGCCCGTGGAGGCTGGGTGGGGGTCTGGTGCCCGTGGAGGCTGGGTGGGGGCCTGGTGCCCGTGGAGACTGGGTGGGGGTCAGTGCCCGTGGAGGCTGGGTGGGGGTCTGGTGCCCGTGGAGGCTGGGTGGGGGCCTGGTGCCCGTGGAGACTGGGTGGGGGTCAGTGCCCGTGGAGGCTGGGTGGGGGTCTGGTGCCCGTGGAGGCTGGGTGGGGGCCTGGTGCCCGTGGAGACTGGGTGGGGGTCAGTGCCCGTGGAGGCTGGGTGGGGGTCTGGTGCCCGTGGAGGCTGGGTGGGGGCCTGGTGCCCGTGGAGACTGGGTGGGGGTCAGTGCCCGTGGAGGCTGGGTGGGGGTCTGGTGCCCGTGGAGGCTGGGTGGGGGCCTGGTGCCCGTGGAGACTGGGTGGGGGTCAGTGCCCGTGGAGGCTGGGTGGGGGTCTGGTGCCCGTGGAGGCTGGGTGGGGTCTGGTGCCCGTGGAGGCTGGGTGGGGGTCTGATGCCCTCTGAGGACCCCCCACCCCCGCCCTTTGTTCAGAGTCCTCTGAGATGCCACCATCCCAGGGCACCTCTGCACCCCCAGCAGCCCAGCAGGCCTGGCACAATGATGACTGCCGTCTGGGGGTCTGTCTGGCCCCCAGCCCTGTCCACCCTAATCTCCAGGGACATGGCCTCAGAGAGGAGGGTGCACCAGCCTCAGCACCCCTCGGCACTGCCAGGAACCTCAGCACCAGCCCCCCACAATGTGGACCTGCCCTGCAACCTGCCCACCGAGGCCCCCCCCCCAGCCCAGGAGCCGCAGGCAGAGGGGGTGGAGGTGCTGGGGGGCCTCTCGAGCTGACCGCCCATGAGCAGGGGGAGGCAGGGGCGAGGCAGCCTGGCTAGGCCCTGCCGGAGGCTCTGGATGGGCCTCACCTCGAGGCAGAAGGCTTCCCTCCCCCCTCCTGGCCACAGGCTGTGCGGCTTCCCTGGCACGCCTCCAGAGATGGGCACCCCACTCCCGCGGAAGCAGCTGGTTAGAAAGTTCCTCCTTGTTTGACCTGAGCCGTGCCCGGGCCCCACATCTGCTCCGCGGGGCAGCTCTTCTGTGTGGGTTGAGCACCTGCCCCGTGGTGTGGACACGGTCACCCAGCCCTGGAGGCTCGCGGAGCTCAGCCACTGCAGGGCCACCTGGCAGGAAGTCCAGCCCTGCCCTGCTGTCTGCCAGGCCTGCCACCACCCCTACCCCTGCCCCCTGGGTCTCCTGGCCACAGCCACAGGGGCACCAACCACCCAGAAGCCTGAGCTCCAGCAGCTTCACACCCCTG
>NW_005363729.1:404178-405416 GCF_000412655.1 Myotis brandtii
GAGGGAGGGGGAGGCGAGGCAGGGGGAGGAGAGCGAGCGAGCTGCCACCTCGGCTCTGTTGTCTGTCTTAGCCCCACTTAGCCCGACTGTTAAGGAGATTCCGAGGCAATTAGGCTCCGGGGAAGCCATCCATCTCCATAAGCATCCCTCCAGCTCTCTCCTCCTTGAAACAACAGATAGAGTTTCACTGGTGGCGGCCGGGCTCCCAGAGGGCTCGCTGATAAAAAGCCACTTCTCCCAAACAGCCAAACCACGTCCCTCTCATCTTCCCAGCCGCCAGGTCAGGTTTCCCTGGAGGGGACAGAGGCCCGAGGCGGGAGGCGGGAGGAGGCCGGTCGGCCAGGGTGGGCCTGCCCTCACCAGGCTACCGGGCAGTGCAGGGTTCAGGCCCAGAGGTCAATGGTAAGGCTATGGGTCAGAGATCATTTCGTGGCCTCCGTGAATGGGACAGAACACCTCTGAGAGACGGCCGTCAAACCTCTGCTTGGTTGCCACTAGCGACAGGGGGCTCACTACCTATCAAAGCCAGCACCTGCCCTGCAGCACGGACGCCCCCTGTAAACACGTTCTCCAGCCTCTTCCTTCATACTCCCTCCATGTGTGTCTGGATGCCTCTGACACACACCTCACATACATGTGCTCACACACGTGCTCACACAGGTATCACGAATTCCCGCATCACTTAGAAGGACACAGGCTCAGAGACGGTGGCAGCCCACGCAGGGCCACAACCCAGAATCAAACCGTGAACTCCTGGTTCATAGGTCAACGCTCAACCACTGAGCCACGCCGGCCGGACTCTAGTAGACTTTTCCACGTGCTGATCCCTGTCATGTCACGGGTGCCCACACGCACTGTCACCGCCTCCTCAAGGAGGTCCGGCTGTGGCCCGAGCCCTCAGGCTGCGCAGGGCAGGGGCAGGGGCAGGGCAGCCGACGGGACCGGCCGTCCACAGGGCACAGCGCCTCCTCCTTTATGGCAGCGTCGAGCAGGGGGACTCCATCCATCACTCAGGCCCGGGGGAGGCGCGGTGGCTCAGACCTGGATAGGCGGCTGACCTGGGCCCTGGCCTGGCACCCCGATGCCCGTGGGTGTGCCAGACATGCCAGGGGACCCCTTCCTAAGGCCTCACGTACGTGTCTAATCACAGTGTTGTGCGCCCGAAACTAATACACTATTGTGTGTCCTCTGTGATGGGAGAATAATTAAAACACACACACACACACACACACACACAC
>NW_005363729.1:406375-407469 GCF_000412655.1 Myotis brandtii
GAGGTTCCCAGCCCCCTGGGGGCGTGTGGGCGTTTCTTGGAGGGACTGGCCGATCCCTGGGGCCATGAGACCCTGGGGGTGGGGCTCTGGGTTATCACCTGTCAGTGATGTCACTTAGAAAGCCTGTCTGTTGAGAACTCTAAAGCCCAGACCCAGGGCCATGGCCTTGACCGTCAGCCCGGGCCGGGCGCCGGAGCCGGCGTTTCCCAGCACACACCGCTTAATGTTTAACCCACATGAGCGTTTCCAAGCGCTAATGACACGACATTGATTCTGCACGAATAAGGAAGTTCAGAGTCGCCGGCCCAGAAGCCGTCAGCCATCGGCTGGGGCGCCGCTGCCCCTCTGTCCACCGAGGTCTCGCTCAGCTGGGCCGTCCAGGGGCTGGGGCGAAGGGCCTACTGGCTCACCAGCTCTCGGGGTTGCGGGGTACAGTGGGGGAACCTCAGGAGCACAGAGCCCCACTCTGACTTCCCCCACCTCAGCTGTTCCCAGACTGTGCTCAAAGGACGCCTCCTCCAGGCAGCCCCCCAACCCCCCCCAGCGTCACACTTCCTGAGTGGGTCTGGGTCTCGCCTCTCCTGTGGGTTTGGGGGATAACCCAGCAGCCCCCCCTTAAAGCAGACCTGCAGGCAGCTGCTCCTGGAAGCACAGTGGGGAGCAGAGAAGGCTCTGGCCCCGGGGACTGTAGGGCACACCCCAGAATTGTTACCCTACCCACCCCGGGGAGGGCACCTACCCACCCACACCCTGATTGAGGGTCATTCGTGGGGCGTTAACAAGCCAGTATCCCCAGCAAACCTCATCTGCAACCCATGAAACACGGAGGCCAGCAAGGGGCGTGGAGCAGCGCCCAGCACCCCGGACCCCCAGCGGCCCCCCAGCTGCTGGGTCAGCGCCGCTCACCCTGGATAGCTCAGCTGGGAAAAGGCGGCCACACCCATTTTCAAGGCGAGGAGACTGAGGCCCAGACCAGTCCCGTGGCCTTGCCGGTGGTGCTGGAGCTGGGTCTGCTCTGACCACTGGCCCCACCGTGTGCTCGAACCTGTGGGCCACACGCCCCGAATCTCCAGCCGCACGGGCTCGGCTGTGTG
>NW_005363729.1:407519-408305 GCF_000412655.1 Myotis brandtii
CGGGAGGCCACCCAGCGGGACAGCCTGCGGGACAGGGGCCGGGAGAGCTGGGACAGCCGGCTTGTTCCCTGGGCCGTGGGACCCCCGCCAGCACGGAAAGCTCCCTCTTCCAGCCGAGGGAGAGGGCTGGGCGGGCGCAGGCAGTCACGGGCCTGCACGGCAGCTCAGAACATTCCTGAGGACGGCCGGCCCGGCTTCCCCAGATCTAATTAGACAGAACGTCCTGTCCTTTCCTCACGGAAAACTCCACTGCGGCTCCCACGCAAGCACCCAGAGGAACAGAGAGGGGAACGGGGCCCAGACCTGCCTGCCGCCGGGTCCTCCGCCCGCCTGGCCCTCCACCAGGTCTGGGCTTGGCCCGTGGATTCCAGAATCAGAACGACGTGAATTAAACTCCCCGTCCCCACGCTGTACTACAGCGCCGAGCTCTGAGCCTCGGTGTTCTCGTCTGTAAAATGGGGATCACAATTCAATGCGCTGTGAGGCGAGCAGGCAGATACACAAGTGGCTGTTTGTGTGCCGTCTTAATGTTTATATTTCACTGCGTGTCTCTCCAGCGGCCAGCTGGGCCCACGGGAGTCCCGGAGCTGAGACCGGGGCCTCCGGAACTCCTCGCGGCCTGGCGGCCCGGTCCCGTGGGCAGGCAGACAGGGGTGCAGGGTCAGCGAGTCGCCCGGCAGGAGCTGAGCGAGGTGAGCGTCCTCACCTTTGGTCCCTGGGCCCGGCCTTATCTCCTCTCCCTCCAGCCTGTCCTCCGTCTGTTTGTCCACGTCTCGGCGACGGGCA
>NW_005363729.1:408595-411857 GCF_000412655.1 Myotis brandtii
CAGATGGGGACGAGGGGGCCCAGAGATGGGGATGGCACCTCATCCGGAACCCAGGCCTCCTGCCCGCTCAGTGGACAGTGAGCCCCGAGGCTTGGGAAGTGGGGTGCCCGCTCCCTCTGCACCCTAACCTGGCCCCGCCTCACCCACAGCTCAGGGCCCGTGTGGCTGGAGGAGACTGGCCAGCACCACAACGCTGTTGCTGCGCATGCGACGTCCTCTCTGCAGGGCGCTGTGCTAGACCTTCCAGAAGCTTCCGAGGAAACCAAACTCAGACCCAAGAAAGGGAGGCAGGCGAGCCAGGGCGCCCGTCTGTGTGGGAGCCGCGCTGGCCGTTCCCCGTGCGACACCCTTCCCAGGCCTGCCCTTCACCCCGGCACTCGGGGATGTGGGGGAAGAGACCTGACACGTTCAGCCCCAGGCGCAGGGGCTGCTGGCCCCGCCCCCACCGCCCTGCGGAGCCCCCCTAATCCTTAAAAACAGCCACCCCAGCTGCAAAGTGCAGTAAAGAGAAGGTCATCAGTATTAATATCAGTTATTGTTATTGATTTCAGCTTTAAAGGATTGATTTCCAGTCGGGGCCCCTTTTATGACGCTCTTTGCAGAAGACACATGGATGCGGCCCGGCTGCGTATACCAGCTGGGGGGGGCCCACTCCAGCCGGGGCTGTGACCTCGTCCCGAGGGGGCCTGAGGAGTGGGGACCCCTCACCCTGCTCTGCCCTCCACAGGAGCTGACATCGGGCTGGGGGTCCTCCATCCAGGGAACGCAGGCCCTGACAGGCCACCTCTTCTCGGTTCCCCACTCGCCAAACGACCTGAGGCCAGGACCCATCCGTCCCTCGCTGGCCCTGTCCTTTCCTCGTTGGAGAATTTACAGAGACCGGCGCCGGGATCGCCAACAAGAGCCAGGCAATGGCCCGGCCGGCGTGGGTCCGTGGTTGAGCATCCACCTATGAACCAGGAGGTCGAGGTTTGATTCCTGGTCAGGGCACAGGCCCAGGTTGTGGGCTCCATCCCCACTGTGGGGCGTGCAGGGAGCAGTTGATCCATGATTCTCACTCATCACTGATGTTTCTCTCTCTCTCCCTCTCCCTTCCTCTCTGAAATCAATACAAATATATTTTAAAAAAAAGAGCCAGACAGTAATGCGACCACCCGGGCATCGTACCGTGACGGGGGCAGCGTAGAAACTGCACCCCTAGGGTGGCCGTGGGTTCTGCCATGGGCATTTGCTGCCCCACTGTGCGCAGGTTGGCCGAGGAACCACTCTAAGGACCAAGTGCCCTCCCTGAACCCCCAGGGGCCTGCAGGCTCCCGACCACCCCAACCCACCCTCCTCGCTGGGGACACCCTTGTCTCCTTGGCCACCGGACGCCCCTGAGTCCCCCCAGCAGTGTGGGCGAGGTCAGGGTCCCGTCCGCAGCAGAGATTCCCAAAGTCGCCACCCTGGGGAGAGGCGACGCTGGAGTCCAGCTCCCGCTGACCCCAGAGCCCAGGTCACCCCGGGAGGCTGGCCACGCCCCTCGCCAGGCCCCACGACGGCCTGGGCTGGAGGCTGCACACTAGGAGCTCCTCAGGATCCAGGCGTTCGTGGCTGAGCAAGCAGCTTCCTCTCCCCCCCGTCTCCAAGCCCATCCCAGCAGCCTCTGCGCCAGAATGGTGCCCGAGGGGCCGAGCAGCACGCCGTGGTGGGTGGGACTGCGCGTGGATTTCCCAAGATGACAGGGACCAATCTCTTCCCGCCACGGCTGAGCCGTCAAAATAGAGAGTCACCTGCTCGGGCAGTGGGCACACCCTGGGTGCCCCCTGGGCATTCCTGCAGTCACAGCCCTCCCCCCAGACTGAGGGCGGCCGGGCGGCGAAATGCCTTCGGCAACCGGGCCTCGCCTTCCAGCCTCCCACCTGGCCAGCTGGGCAAGCAGGACAGAGGGCCACAGACAGGGAGGCTTAAACAAGGGAAATGGCCTGGCCGGTGCGGCTCAGTGGATAGAGCATCGGCCTGCGGACCAAAGAGTCCCGGGTTCGATTCGGTCGTCAAGGGCACGTACCTTGGTTGCAGGCTCCTCCCCCCCAGCCCAGGCCCTGGTCGGGCACGTGCAGGAGGCAACCAATCGATGTGTTTCTCTCACATCGATGTTTCTCTCTGTCTTTCCCTCTCCACGTTGGGCACCATGACTTTAAATATGTGTCAGCCTATTACCGGCTGTAAATTAACCGTTCACGACGCATGAGGCGCCGTCGGGGCGATTGGAGAGCGCGGCGGAGTAATTAGCACGAGGCGCGAAGCTGCCGCGGAAGAGGCATATTTTACACTAAATTATAATTAAATGGAGCGCCATCTCTCCCACCCAGTGCACAAGCACAGCCCACGCCTCCCGCGCTGCGGCTCTAATCCACGCGTTTATTTACCTGCCGCTTGGAGAGGGCGGCCCACCACCAGCCTTGCCCATGCCCGTGCCCCGTGCTCCAAGGGCGGTCGCCACCCAGTGCACAAGCACAGCCCACGCCTCCCGCGCTGCGGCTCTAATCCACGCGTTTATTTACCTGCCGCTTGGAGAGGGCGGCCCACCACCAGCCATGCCCATGCCCGTGCCCCGTGCTCCGAGGGAGGTCGCGGCAAAGGCCCTGCCGCAGCCTCTGCAGCATCCGCGCCTGCAGGGCTGGTGGCTCTCAAACCTCCACCCAGACCCTGACCGCAGCCTGCAGGAGCCGCCCCAGGAGCTCGCTGGCCCCCGGTCGGGGTCAAGGGTCAGGACCAGCTGAGGGTCTGGGGTGGAGAGATGGAAGCCCTGTGGGCCAGTGGGGGGCCAGCAGGAGCCCCCGGCAGAGCCCCAGCCTGGGACGTCTGCAGACGGTGCCCTGAGCTGGAGCCCCACCGCCCCGGGGGGCAGCAGCCCTCTGGCCCTGCCCTTGCCCTAACCACTTAGCCTCATTGGAGGGAAGCGCCACCATAAACTCCGCTTCGAGAAACTGAGGCAGGAACGGGGCTCCAGGAACGGGGCTGCCCAGAGCCTCAACGCTCTCCTGGAGACCATTTTTGCGCTCTGTCCCCCAAATGGGCAAATTCCAAAAATATAAGTGTTTTACTATGGTTGCAAATATCAAAAAATTTCTTTATGGGACACGGCACCAGAGTTAAGTTAGGGTTTTTCAAAATGCTGACACGCCGAGCTCAGGAGGTTCGCCATCACTGCCCTAGTGCCACCCCAGCCGCCCGTAGCCCTGAGCAAGGCCAGGGTGGCTGCAACCCAGACCCTTCTCCC
>NW_005363729.1:412620-414322 GCF_000412655.1 Myotis brandtii
CACCCCCCCCTAGTGTCTGTTTCCATTTGTTATGCTTATAGGCATGCATACAAGTCCTTTGGTTGATCTCTCCCTGTCCCCCCGCACCCCCCCCCCCCCCCCCCCCCCCCCGGTTCCTGGGCAGGAAACAGCCCCCCACCATGGCCCCTTAGTCAGCTGGGCAAGCAGGACAGAGGGCCACAGACAGGGAGGCTTAAACAAGGGAAATGGCCTGGCCGGTGCGGCTCAGTGGATAGAGCATCGGCCTGCGGACCAAAGAGTCCCGGGTTCGATTCGGTCGTCAAGGGCACGTACCTTGGTTGCAGGCTCCTCCCCCCCAGCCCAGGCCCTGGTCGGGCACGTGCAGGAGGCAACCAATCGATGTGTTTCTCTCACATCGATGTTTCTCTCTGTCTTTCCCTCTCTCTTCCACTCTCTCTAAAAATCAATGGGTTTTTACAGAGAGTAGAAGAGACCGGAAAGACAGAGAGAAACATCGATTGAGAAATCCTCGGGTGAGGATTAAACAAAAGGGGGAGGGGGAGTGGATTTTCTCACAGCCTGGGGGCCAGCGGTCCAGGATCAGGGTGTCGGGTGAGAGCGCTCTCCCTGGCTCGCAGGTGGCCTCCCTCCGTGTCCTCCCACTCTGTGGGCACAACGCTGGCGGCCCCTCCTTTTCCCATGGGGCACCAGTCTTTCGGACCAGGGCCCCACCCCAGGACCTCAGTTGACCTCAGGTGCCCTCTCCACATACCGACACCCCGGGGGTTCGTCAGGGCTTCCGCACGGGAATTTAGGGGAATGCAACTTGGACCAGGACAGGAGCGAGGAGCCGGGACACCCTCAGCCAGAAGCCAGAGCACGCGACCCACCAGGTCCCGGCCCCGTGGACAGGCTGGTGGGTGGCCTGGGCCCCGGGGGGGCCGGGTGGCAGAGGTCATATTCCCCCAAATCACTAACCAGCGACCGGTTAACTCAACCACCACGTACCACGCAGAACCTCGCACCCCAAAGTGCCCAGCTCGCCGGGTTCTCACAAAACCCGACCAACACCCCACAACCACCCTCAGACGACGAGGGAACCGAGGCCGGCGTGGGGGCCCCACAAGGGCAGCAGCTGGGAGTGGCCAGGTGGGCGCCAGGGAGGCCCAGCGCCACAGGGGGGCAGCAGCCCTCTGGCCCTGCCCTTGCCCTAACCACTTAGCCTCATTGGAGGGAAGCGCCACCATAAACTCCGCTTCGAGAAACTGAGGCAGGAACGGGGCTCCAGGAACGGGGCTGCCCAGAGCCTCAACGCTCTCCTGGAGACCATTTTTGCGCTCTGTCCCCCAAATGGGCAAATTCCAAAAATATAAGTGTTTTACTATGGTTGCAAATATCAACCTCCATTCTGGGCACTGCGTGGGGAGAGGCCCTGAGTCAGTTTGAGGCCGTGTGAACCCAGAGGCGGCTCGGAGGGAAGCGGCCGAGGCTGATCCCTCAGTTTCTTCTGGCGAAACCACAGCTTCCTGCCTCTCAGGTGAAAGGCGGAGGGAGCCCACAGATCGGGGCAGAGTCCCCGACGGACGACGAATGAGCTTCGTGCAGATCAATCAGAAGCAGGCGGAGGACGCGCCCTGTCGCCTTCACACCCGGCCAGAAAACTCGGGGAAACGTGCTCAGGACACCACACACGGGGCTCCCCGGGGACCCCACAGCCCCACACGTCGGGGATTCGGCAGCC
>NW_005363729.1:414471-415332 GCF_000412655.1 Myotis brandtii
CAAAAATATAAGTGTTTTACTATGGTTGCAAATATCAAAAATTTCTTTATGGGACACGGCACCAGAGTTAAGTTAGGGTTTTTCAAAATGCTGACACGCCGAGCTCAGGAGGTTCGCCATCACTGCCCTAGTGCCACCCCAGCCGCCCGTAGCCCTGAGCAAGGCCAGGGTGGCTGCAACCCAGACCCTTCTCCCCTGAGTCCTCCAGGGCCTCAGTTTACCTGCCCGTCCAATGGGGGCACCCACGCTTGCTGGCATGGTCCCAGCGGCCACACAGGAGGCACCCTCAGGGGCGTGGGTGTGGGCGCCCCTCGGAGGAAGGTTGGGGTCACCCATCCTCCAGCAGGTTGGTCACTAACAATGGTCTTAGGCGACCCCTGTGAAAGGGTCGTTCGACAGCCAAAGGGGTCGCGACCCACAGGTTGAGAACCACTGCCTAGATTGTGTGATGAGGGATGAGCTCCCAGACCCCAGAGCTGGTCCTCCCGGCCTCTGCGGAGGCCTGGAGCTGGAGCTGGAGCTGGAGCTGGAGCTGGAGCTGGAGCTGGAGCTGGACCTGGAGCTGGAGCTGGAGCTGGACCTTGAGCTGGAGCTGGAGCTGGACCTGGAGCTGGAGCTGGAGCTGGAGCTGGAGCTGGAGCTGGAGCTGGAGCTGGAGCTGGAGCTGGAGCTGGAGCTGGAGCTGGAGCTGGAGCTGGAGCTGGAGCTGGAGCTGGAGCTGGAGCTGGAGCTGGAGCTGGAGCTGGAGCTGGAGCTGGAGCTGGAGCTGGAGCTGGAGCTGGAGCTGGAGCTGGAGCTGGAGCTGGAGCTGGAGCTGGAGCTGGAGCTGGAGCTGGAGCTGGAGCTGGAGCTGGAGCTGGA
>NW_005363729.1:415807-416456 GCF_000412655.1 Myotis brandtii
CAAAAATATAAGTGTTTTACTATGGTTGCAAATATCAAAAATTTCTTTATGGGACACGGCACCAGAGTTAAGTTAGGGTTTTTCAAAATGCTGACACGCCGAGCTCAGGAGGTTCGCCATCACTGCCCTAGTGCCACCCCAGCCGCCCGTAGCCCTGAGCAAGGCCAGGGTGGCTGCAACCCAGACCCTTCTCCCCTGAGTCCTCCAGGGCCTCAGTTTACCTGCCCGTCCAATGGGGGCACCCACGCTTGCTGGCATGGTCCCAGCGGCCACACAGGAGGCACCCTCAGGGGCGTGGGTGTGGGCGCCCCTTGGAGGAAGGTTGGGGTCACCCATCCTCCAGCAGGTTGGTCACTAACAGACTCTGACGCCATCCACTCGCCACAAACCCATTTTCCTCCTTCAGAGACTCGGCGGCACTGCACCGAGGCCAAGCCGTTTGCAGCTGCCTCTGTTGACACAGCGAAGAGGGGACACCCTCCAACCTCCTGGGCGCCCCACCCTCACACCTCCGCCCCCACATTGCCTCTGGGGCTTGGCCAGAGCAGGCCACCCTGCCAGGCGGTGGCGGTGGCGAGAGGGGCAGGGCAGGGACCTCCAGAGACCAGGCGAGTGGGGAGGCCACGGAGGCGGGAGGAGGGGGCCCGGG
>NW_005363729.1:417057-421298 GCF_000412655.1 Myotis brandtii
CACAGCCCTCTCTGTCCGGGCACTGGACACCCCTGCCCCGGCCTAGGCCCCGGGCTCCCCAGTTCCCGATGAGGGCGGTGGGGCCGGGGGTGGGCCTGGAAGGAGGGGGAGAGGCCTCGGAGAGGAAAATTACAGCCCAGAGCAGCCGGCTCTCCGGGAACATGTGGCCAGGACGCCGCCATAGGAACGGGTGTAAACAGACATTCACGAGGGGCCGTGAACGGCACTCACAGCGGCACAGAGAGCTTCCCAGGCTCTGAGAGTGGCCGTCCCAGGGCCCGGGAAATGCGGACCTGACGCCCCCCTGGAGGGACACAGCCGCGCAGGACCGGGCAGCACGGGGGTCAGTGCCCCTCCTCTGGGCCGGGGCGAGGACGGAGTGTTCCTGGCTGCAGACACTGGGCGGGGCCTGGAGGATCCCGAGGCCCGAGGCCCACGAGGGGACAGTCAGGTGGGCTGGCTGCGCTCATTCCCGTGTGTTGACACCCGCAGGCGGCTCACTAAGCACTTCCCGGCCTCGGGCCCCTGAACCCCAAGCTCCTGCTCCGCTCCACACCCCAGGACACAGGTCCACCTCGCAGGCCTTCCAGGGGCGTCGAGCCCAGAGCCCCCTCTGACCTCCAGCCTGAGGCCCGGCCGCTGCCGCCAAGGGGGTGGGGGAGGGTCACGCCGAGTGCAGAGGTGGGACGCCATCGGACTGGTGTTCTGGGAAGTTCCCTCCGGCTGCTGTGCAGGGGAGGATGGAGGAGGGGCAGCCAGTGACCCCGCGAGCTGAGTGTCCCCGGGCAGAGCTGAGGAGGACGAGGGGTCAGTGATCCAGACTAGAAGCAAGGCCCCCCGTCCTCGCCAGTCCTGCAGGTGACCATAACCCCAGACCGGCCGGAGCCCAGGCCCCAGAGCAAAGCTTTCCCCTTCTTGTCCGGCCAAGGGGGCTCAGTGGTTGAGCACCCACCTAGGAACCAGGAGGTCAGGGTTCGATTCCCGGTCGGGGCACAGGCCCAGGTTGCAGGCTCGATCCCCAGTGTGGGGTGCGCAGGAGGCAGCCGATCCATGGTTCTCTCTCATCATTGATGTTTCTCTCTCTCTCCCTCCCCCTTCCTCTCTGAGATCAATAAAAATATATTTTTTTAAAATAAATAAGAAACAAAGTCACACTGTGGAGCTGAGCTGCACCCACCAATCAGATGGGCCTGGGGGAGGGCAGGGGGCAGGGACGGGTCTGAGGGGTCGCTCTGTGGCTTGCGGGTTAGGGGCGCTGGTTGTAAAGGCTGGAAGCCAGCACCCAGGTCGAGGCGGCTGCCCCTTTGGGCCACGACACCCCCCCACAGCCCTCTATGGAGCGGGCCCTGTGCTGGCCGCGGGACAGTGGGGCTCATGCCATGGGTGTGGGGCGACGGCAGTGGCCGTCTGATGGGGACCCTGCTCGGAGGTCCGGGCCTGAGAAGGATGGGAATGGAGAGGGCGTCTCACTGCCCCTAGTACCCAGCCCTGTTTCGGGGAGCAGCTGAGTGGGTTACAAGGCGATCATGATGATGTGGGGCCCACCCTATCAGCATGTGCTCAGCCTTCTGCCGAGAAGGGGGGCTCCCCCCAGACCCCCTGTGCCGGCTCCCAGCCTCCAGCCTTGTGACGCTTCATTTCACCTCGGACCCGTGTTGGGGGACCCGTGTTGGGGGACCCGTGTTGGGGGCCAGCAGCCCTGGCCGGCTGGCCTCTGTCCGAGCCCCCCACCCCCGCTCCACTCTCGGGTGAGCCCAGCTGGCCCTTTAAGAAGCCGGGGCCGCGGCTGGCACAGCGCACAGCTGGCCCCGCGGAGACGGGCACGTTCCTGATCCTTCTGGAAGGCTGAATTGGAGAGGAGACAAAATGTTCTTGCGCAGCGCGGTAAACAAGCCTGAAGTGTTTTGAAAGCCTCTGCCGGCGGAGCGGCCTGTGAAATAAATGCAAGAATTGCAAAAGGGCCCAGCTGCTGGGGAGCGTGGGCGGCGGGCACCAGGCTGCCCCCAGGCTCCGGGGAGGGAAGGAGGGAGGGAGGGAGGGAGGGGGTGCTCCAGGCCGTGCTGCGTGGACAGATGTGGGCTCCGCGTGGGTGCACACACACGCCTCTGCTGTGAACACGGGTGTGCGCGAATGCACGTGGGTGTTTTGTGCGTGTGACTGGGTCTGTCTGCACACACGGAGCATGTGTTCTGTGTGAGGGGCTGGGTGTCTGCACACACGGAGCATGTGTTCTGTGTGAGGGGCTGGGTGTCTGCACACACGGAGCATGTGTTCTGTGTGAGGGGCTGGGTGTCTGCACACACGGAGCATGTGTTCTGTGTGAGGGGCTGGGTGTCTGCACACACGGAGCATGTGTTCTGTGTGAGGGGCTGGGTGTCTGCACACACGGAGCATGTGTTCTGTGTGAGGGGCTGGGTGTCTGCACACACGGAGCATGTGTTCTGTGTGAGGGGCTGGGTGTCTGCACACACGGAGCATGTGTTCTGTGTGAGGGGCTGGGTGTCTGCACACACGGAGCATGTGTTCTGTGTGAGGGGCTGGGTGTCTGCACACACGGAGCATGTGTTCTGTGTGAGGGGCTGGGTGTCTGCACACACGGAGCATGTGTTCTGTGTGAGGGGCTGGGTGTCTGCACACACGGAGCATGTGTTCTGTGTGAGGGGCTGGGTGTCTGCACACACGGAGCATGTGTTCTGTGTGAGGGGCTGGGTGTCTGCACACACGGAGCATGTGTTCTGTGTGAGGGGCTGGGTGTCTGCACACACGGAGCATGTGTTCTGTGTGAGGGGCTGGGTGTCTGCACACACGGAGCATGTGTTCTGTGTGAGGGGCTGGGTGTCTGCACACACGGAGCATGTGTTCTGTGTGAGGGGCTGGGTGTCTGCACACACGGAGCATGTGTTCTGTGTGAGGGGCTGGGTGTCTGCACACACGGAGCATGTGTTCTGTGTGAGGGGCTGGGTGTCTGCACACACGGAGCATGTGTTCTGTGTGAGGGGCTGGGTGTCTGCACACACGGAGCATGTGTTCTGTGTGAGGGGCTGGGTGTCTGCACACACGGAGCATGTGTTCTGTGTGAGGGGCTGGGTGTCTGCACACACGGAGCATGTGTTCTGTGTGAGGGGCTGGGTGTCTGCACACACGGAGCATGTGTTCTGTGTGAGGGGCTGGGTGTCTGCACACACGGAGCATGTGTTCTGTGTGAGGGGCTGGGTGTCTGCACACACGGAGCATGTGTTCTGTGTGAGGGGCTGGGTGTCTGCACACACGGAGCATGTGTTCTGTGTGAGGGGCTGGGTGTCTGCACACACGGAGCATGTGTTCTGTGTGAGGGGCTGGGTGTCTGCACACACGGAGCATGTGTTCTGTGTGAGGGGCTGGGTGTCTGCACACACGGAGCATGTGTTCTGTGTGAGGGGCTGGGTGTCTGCACACACGGAGCATGTGTTCTGTGTGAGGGGCTGGGTGTCTGCACACACGGAGCATGTGTTCTGTGTGAGGGGCTGGGTGTCTGCACACACGGAGCATGTGTTCTGTGTGAGGGGCTGGGTGTCTGCACACACGGAGCATGTGTTCTGTGTGAGGGGCTGGGTGTCTGCACACACGGAGCATGTGTTCTGTGTGAGGGGCTGGGTGTCTGCACACACGGAGCATGTGTTCTGTGTGAGGGGCTGGGTGTCTGCACACACGGAGCATGTGTTCTGTGTGAGGGGCTGGGTGTCTGCACACACGGAGCATGTGTTCTGTGTGAGGGGCTGGGTGTCTGCACACACGGAGCATGTGTTCTGTGTGAGGGGCTGGGTGTCTGCACACACGGAGCATGTGTTCTGTGTGAGGGGCTGGGTGTCTGCACACACGGAGCATGTGTTCTGTGTGAGGGGCTGGGTGTCTGCACACACGGAGCATGTGTTCTGTGTGAGGGGCTGGGTGTCTGCACACACGGAGCATGTGTTCTGTGTGAGGGGCTGGGTGTCTGCACACACGGAGCATGTGTTCTGTGTGAGGGGCTGGGTGTCTGCACACACACGGAGCATGTGTTCTGTGTGAGTGGCTGGCTGTCTGCACACACGGAGCACACGCGTGTGGTGCACAGCACCCAGCGCTCCCCGGGAGCCTCTGGAGGACCCAGGTTAGCGCCGCCGGGGAGGGAGCAGGAGCCCTGGGAGAGCTCAGGGCGCTGGGGCGTGGAGACCTGGCCTCGGAGGCAGACGTCTGCAGGAGCCGGGCGGGCGGGCAGGCGA
>NW_005363729.1:421371-421993 GCF_000412655.1 Myotis brandtii
CTGGGCAAGGTGCCCGCGACGGGGAAGCAGGTCCCCCACCGCCCACCTCTGCGCCCCCAGGTCTGCGCCCCGTCCTCTGACTGCAGCGGCTGTCAGAGTCACCTCTCCTGCCATCACTGCCCCCAACCCCCACCTCTCCCCAACATTCAGCTGCCCGATCCAGGACCCTGCTCGGGGGCCCGCCCCCCCGGGACAGGCACATGCAGGGCCCAGGCGCTGGGAGGCCCCGAGCTGCAGGAGACACAGGAGGCCTAGGGAACACAGTGGGGCCCTGGGCCCGGCCTGGGCAGTGGGGAGGGCAGGGCACGCTTCTCGGAGGAGGAGCCAGCGTGGAGCGGGCAGCCCAGGAGAAGTGGCTAAAACAGCGCCAGGCACAGAGTAGGGGCGGCATCGGTGCCGGCCCGTGAATGAATGAGCCTGTGGGGCAGGAGAAAACGGAAGCCCAGAGAAGGAATGTCCCTCCGGGTTGCGGGGTGCCCCTGGCTGCTGGCCCAAGAGGTGGGGGTGGTGTCCCCCCTGCCCACCCACCCAGGGAGGGCCCTGTCCCCATGGCCTGCTCCTCTCCAGCATCAGGCCTGGGCCCAGGGCTCAGCACCAGGAGCCCGCTGGTCCCCAGGGCTGC
>NW_005363729.1:423096-424131 GCF_000412655.1 Myotis brandtii
GCGGGAGTAACATGCCCTGAGCTGTCCCAGGTCCCCAGCCCCCGGTGACTGGACATGCCCAGTGGTGGTCCCCATCCTGAGAGGCCAGCTCCTGCCTGGCACGCCCCCCATTGCCAGGGAAGTGGCAGAGGCACCAGCCAGGGAGGGAAGGGGTCAGGACGGGGTGGGGGAAGGGGACATGGCCACACCACCAAGACGGCCTCACAGGGGGCGGGGGTCATCGGCAGTGCTGCCCAAGGGCCGTCCTGGGGCCCTGCCTATCGTGGTCCGGGGGGGAGTGGGAGGGTCTGAGGAATGGCACGGGCAGCATGGGGTGGCGGGCGAGGCTGGTTAATGTCCGTGTGACCAGAACCTGGGCTCCCAGAGCCGTCGCTTCAGGGACCTCGCTCAGATCCCACAGACCCGGTGCCCCAGGAGCAGCTTCCTAGCAGGGACCGGCCAGGTCCCCACCCGCCCTCCACTGCTGGGCATTTCTTGCCGGGTTCAGTGGACACGTAACAGCTCAGGACCCCACCTCCGTCTGTGCCCCTCGAGTCCATCACTCACTCTCTACCAACCAGCACTACTTCCCAAAGTACGGGTGCTGGTCCAGCAGCCCCCCCGGCTCCCGGCTCCCGGCTCCCCGCTCCCCAGAAGAGAACCTGCCTCATCCACAGGCTTCCCCTCCCTCCCAGGCCTTCTTCCCTCTTCCTACTCAACTCCCCAAACTGACGTCACACCTCCTCCTCCTGCTGCCTCTTCCCCGGGACCCTCGGGGTGTCTAGCTCCACCGAGAGGCGCTCCCAGCTGCCCCCCTCCCCTCGCCGCCCTGGCCCTCCCGGCTCTGGGTCCCCGCGGTCTGCAGAGAGCGGGCTGCTGGGTGAACTTTGCCAGCACATCGCTATGTCCACGGGGCTCCTACAAGCCACTGTTAAGCCAACGGCACGGAGTTTTAGAAGCGAGAGGGACCCAGACTTCAAGGTGGGGCCTGCTGCCTGACTCGGGGGGACCTCGGGCGCCCCGGCTCCTCCCCAGCTCCTCCCCAGCAGGACGTGA
>NW_005363729.1:424470-424811 GCF_000412655.1 Myotis brandtii
CCTGGCTACAGCAGGGCACGGCCCAGCCAGGAGGCCCATTTGGGACATGGGTGGCGGGAGGAGGTGCGGGCGTGAGGGGGCAGCGGTCCCCAGCCAATGCCAGGGCTGCCAAGCTGTCCACCCCTCAGGCTCCCCGCGGCTGGAGGGGGCTCCCCAGCAGGGCCAAGCCTCGGGTACCCGTGAGCCAAAACCACTCAGAAACCGCAGCCAAATGAATCCACTTTCTGAAGTGCCCAGGGACGCGCAGGGGATGGAGGGGGGATGCCGCGGCCTCTGGGCCAGCGGCCCCGCCCAGGGAAGCCTGAGGCAGCAAACAGCATGGGGGGGGGGGCGGGAGTAAG
>NW_005363729.1:426820-427565 GCF_000412655.1 Myotis brandtii
TGTGCCTGGGCCCCGCCCGGCCCTGTGGACAGGACATGAGGCAGGAACAGGGCGAGGGTGGCAGTGGCGAGGGGACCCTTCTCATCCCAGGACCCCCTGGTGTGTCACTTGCTTGCCTCTGGGACACAGGGCTGCGCTCCCAGGGGCCCCCCACTTTTCCACACCCTCGTCAGTCCTGGGGGAGCAGACCAGCGGCCCCCAGGGTGGCCCTTAAACCTGCCCCACAAATGCAGCCGCCGCCGCCAGAGGTCCCCTCGAGGTGGGGAGGTGGGGAGGTGGGGGTAGGTGGGAGGTGGTGGTGGTGGAAACGTCATACTGATATTTTTTTAATCCTCACCTGAGGATATTTTTTCCTTTGATTTGTGGAAGGGAGGCGGGAAGGAGAGAAACACGGACATGAGAGAGACACATCAATTGGTTGCCTCCTGCAGGAGCCCCAACCGGGGCGAGGGATCGAACCTGCAACCGAGGTGGATGCCCTTGACCGGGAATCGAACCAGCGACCCTTTGGTGTGAGGGCCGATGCTCTGCCCACGGAGCCCAACCGGCCAGGGCCCTGAGAGCCTGGGTTCCTGTCCACAAAGCGGGCGGGGGTGGCACGGCCTCAGAGCTGCTGGGAGAACACAGGTGTCACTTGCTTGGCACCATCCTCCTTGTCAAAGGGGTCCCTTCCCTGCTTCCTGGGACCACGCCCTGCCTGTGCCCCACTCGCCCTGCGGGGCCGCCTGCCTGCAGCCCACGCCCC
>NW_005363729.1:427649-428255 GCF_000412655.1 Myotis brandtii
CCCAGGCACTGCCGCCGGGCTCCCTGCCAATCCCGGGTGGGCATCCCCGTGACACGCTGGTCTCTGGACCCCCCATCCCAGCCCATGACCATGGAGCCCCAGGCAGGACGCAGAACCTTCTGGAAGGCTCTGAGGGGACCCCTGCTCCAGGACCCCTGCCCGGCCAGTCCGCGGGGCGACCCCCGGAAGCTGCCGATGCAACAGGGCTGGCTGGAAGTGGTATTGATTGAACACAGCCGGGTGGGTGGGGAGTCCTGTGTAACCCACTTCTCCTTAATGGGCCATCGCAGGCGCTCGCGTGTGTATGTTAAAGGAGCTTGAGGACGATTTAATAGCTCATAAAATTTTATAGTCCCAGTTGAAATCAGAGTGATAACTCCGGCCCGCACAGCTATCGTTTGCTAAATGTCTCATCTATTTTTCCCCCCGCTTATTGGAAAGTTAACATCTGCTCTGGATGGGAGGAGAGAAAAGAATGATCTATTTTTCCAGAAGAGAGGTAAGCGGTTCGGGCTCTCCCGGCAGCCTCCTCTGTTCTAAAAACACGCTTTTCCTTTAAGCCAGAAGGAGGCTCACTAACCCGGCTGACCCGCCGCCCGTGCTGTG
>NW_005363729.1:428278-430961 GCF_000412655.1 Myotis brandtii
ACCGCGAGGCGCTGCGAGCCTATCCAGGCCATGGCCGCGCCCTGGGATCAGCCCGAAGCTGCCGGAGCCCATTAGAGTCACAACCTGGTGATTTATAAAGCACCCACTGTGTGCACGGTCCGGGAGGGGGAGCCACAGAGAATGAGGCCACAAGGTCACGGCGGTGAGGAGCCTGTCCTCGGAAGCTAAGAGAGTAACGGAGCCCTGCACCCGGGCAGACGGGCTTCCGGGAGGCCGGGCCATCGGCTGGGGCTCAGGGACAGGCAGATTCAGAGCCCGGTGCAGCCCGGCCGGCGCGGCGCCGTGGTTGAGCATCAACCCATGAACCAGGAGGTCACGGTTCCATTCCCCGTCAGGGCACATGCCCGGGGGCGTGCGGGAGGCAGCCGGTCAATGATTCTCTTTCATCATTGATGTTTCTCTCTCCCCCCCCTTCCTCTCTGAAATCAATAAAAATATTTAATTAATAAAAAAGAAGCAGCAGCAGCCGGGCCCAGGTGGCAGAGTCTGGCCGCACACGTGTGTCGTGTGTGCCACCCCCAGGAGGCTGTTTCCTCGCTGTTCTCTGGGCGTCGCCTCGGTGCCGCATCTCCGTGAGGGTAAGAGGAAGTGGGGTGAGTGCCAGCCAGTGGCTGGTGCTGGGGACGCGTCATCAGAAAGAAGGAAACCAGTGCAGGGGTTCGTCAAACGAAGTTAAACGGAGGTCACCCCAACACCCAGCAACGCCCCCTCTGTACACGCTCCAAAGGGCGGCAGGGGAGGCGCCAACAAGCCCACGTTCACCCATGTTCACGCAGCACCGTTCACATCAACCAGGAGGCGGGACCGGCCCTCGAGCCCCCCAGCGGACGGTGGGCGAGCAGTGTGGCCCGTCCACGCGTGGAATGCCACTCGGCCGTGAAAAGGAACGCGGCGCGGACACACGCTACCAGGGGGGTGAACCCCAAAAGCATCACGGAGTGGAGGGAGCCGGCCCGGAAGGTCACGTCGGGTCTGCTTCCATTTGTGCGAACTAAGCGGAACGAGTCGGTCCTTAGAGACGGGGGCCGATGGGCGGCCGCCAGGGCCGGCCGGGGCTGCCAGGGGCTGGAGGAGGGGGATAGGGTTTCCTTTGGTGATGAAAGATTCTGGAACTGGATGGAGGCGGTGGTTGCACAACACGGCGAACGTGCTAAGCGCCAGTGCGTTGCACAGTTTAAGAGGGTTAGCTTCGTGGTATGTGAATTTTATCTCCATAAAACTTTTTTGAATAGAAGGAAATTCATGTTGACCAACGTGGTCTACGGGACGCTCACTGGGGCCAGACCCCAGACACTGCACCTCCCTTAGCCCCCCAGCCTGTGAAGGGCGAGTGGCCGGGGTCCCTGGTCTGACCCTGGAAGCTTGGAGCCTGGCAGGTTGGTGCCCAGCAGATGGGAGGGGCCAGGTCAGCTGCTGGAAGGGCTAAATCAAACAGGAGATAATTAATTGATGGAGGGGGACAAGTGAAGGACAAGAGCTCGGGCCCCGGCACGCTGGCTGTACCTACCCCCAGGGGATCCTACCCCGAGGGCTCAGCTGGGGGACCCATAGGGGTCAGGGCACCCCCCTCCCCCAGCCGCACCCCTCTCCTAGCTTCTCCCCAATTTCCCATTCCTAACCCCCCCAAGAGGGAACTCAGGTGGGGGGTCTCCGTGCTGTGCCCTCCCAAAGGCCGCCAGGCACACGGGCTGAGGCCACCTTCCCCGCCCGGAGCCACAGAGGAGGCCCCGGTCACCCCGGCACCAGTGAGGTGGGTCCCAGGCCCTCCCGCTGACCCCGCTCTTGCCCACCAGGGAGCAGGGAAAACACGGCACCCCTGTCTCCCGCACATGGAGGCGCCAGCCTGGTGAGCAACTGACCTCAGGGCCAGAGAACCAAGTGGCGTTCGGCGGTTAGGCCGGCGGGACCGACACCCCCTGCCCGGCGGGTTCCCGGGCTCAGGAGTCCACACTGCCCCAGAGGCTCCCGGTCAGCCTCGGACCCGCCTGGGGAGCCGCCCGCAATTGAAACCTCACTTCACTGTCGTCTGGCCGGCGTGGCTCAGCAGTTGAGCGTCGACCTATGAACCAGGAGGTCACCGTTCGATTCCCGGTCAGGGCACAAGCTCAGGTTCCCCAGTGTGGGGCGTGCAGGAGGCAGCCGATCCATGATTCTCTCTCATCGTTAATGCTTCTCTCTCTCTCTCTCCCTCTCCCTTCCTCTCTGAAATCAATAAAAAGTATATTTAAAAAACAAATAAATAAATGGAACTGAAACAGTGTCATGGAGCATTAAGGGCAACTTCATTTGGAGAAATCTTGGTAGGAACATCTGTCACTTAATACTTTAAGAGTCACCTTTTTAAGAGAGATTACACTTTTTTTCCTATTTGATTCTAAGAGACAACCTAGGAACACAGGGGCGGGAGGGCGAGGGAGGGTAACTGAACATCAGAGAGGAGGCTATTCCCCAGCCCGCCATTCCGTGGGCCTCCCCGCTTATGTTTTCCAGGGGACCCAGCACGAAGCTGCTCTTGGTTGATGACTCATAATATAGACGTCACAGTTCTCCCCTATGACAGCCACATCGCAGCCCTGCGAGGGAAGACCTACTACGCGCCACAGACTCTCAAGGATCTGACGCTCCCACTTTGCAGCTGGGAAAGCCATGGCGCCCCCTGGGC
>NW_005363729.1:431301-432588 GCF_000412655.1 Myotis brandtii
CGCCGGGGAGGGGGTGGGCCGGAGCCTCAAGGACCCCGGTCCCAGCGCTGACTCCGGCCCCAGCCGAGTGTCCGGGAGGGTGACCTTGCACCTCTGCCCTCAGCTTCCCGGCCGCTAAGGTGGACACCTGGGTGCCCTGGGACACTGAGAACACCGCCTGGCACAGGGTGAGGACTCGGGGACGCTGGTGCCCACCTGCGTGTGAGGTGGACGTGGTGCTGCCATTACTGAATGACAAGGGGGCTCGGTGCTTTGAAAGGAATGTACAGCCCGCCCGGCGTGGCTCAGAGGTTGAGCATCGACCTATGAACCAGGTCAGGGGTTCACGGTCAGGGCACAGGCCCGGGTTGCAGGCTTGATCCCCGGTGTGGGGCGTGCAGGAGGCAGCCGATCCATGATTCCCTCTCATCATTGATGTTTCTCTCTCTCCCTCTCCCTTCCTCTCTGAAATCAATAAAATATCTATATTTTTAAATTAGCCTGCTATATTTGGTCCAACATTTCATTAGCTCACCCCTAATGCCTTGGCAGGGCCCAACCACATGCTTTCTCGGGCCTTTTATGGCCCGCGGGCCGATGTTCCCCACCCCTGCTGTCATGGGAGCTGCTGGGCCAGGCTCCGTGTGGAACTTGCCCACCTGGAAAAGTCACGTGACAGACACACCGTGAGGCGCAGAGGCCCCGCCTCCCCAGAGCCGTCTGCGGTAATTCTATGAACCGGGCGAGACTTCCTGCGGCTGCCACTGGGGACAGGCCTGGCACTTACACACCGACATCACGTGATCTTATTATCAATGGTTCCCCTTTAATTCCTCCTTCACATTCCGGTCGGAACATCATATCGATTATTTTTCAAAATGACGTGTGAGGTTAGTGACACCCCCGTGGGATCTGCATTTCAGACGGTAAAGGGAGTGCCACGGGCCAACCCAGCAGCCCACTCCCCCAAATCGCCGGCACATTACAAAATTCGGTGCCCGGGCCCTGTCCCAGTGCTGACTCCCCTGGTCTGGGAGGGGCGAGTCCCTGTGTGGCCACAATGGGGAGCCTCTGGGCTGTGCCCCCCTCTTACCTCCTTACCCCCCACCCCTCCCGTTTGGGGGCGCACAGGGGTTGCGCCCACCCTCACCCAGCCGCCCAGCGCCCAGCCGGAAGAGAATGAACGGTGCTTCCCACAGCGATGAACTCCGAGAGGGGGGACGTGGGGCCATGGCCGTTTCTCAGCCCCACGTGTGTGCGAGCCCGTGTCCCCGAGGGAGGCCCGTGGCTCAGGCCTCTGCTGGCTGC
>NW_005363729.1:435439-435919 GCF_000412655.1 Myotis brandtii
ATCACTCAGGCCCTAATACGCGCCTCGGGACAGGCGGCAATTGGAGTGTCCCCGGTGCTTGATGGTGCCGGCGCCAGCGTGGCCGCGGGGACATTAGAGGCGGCGTAATGGCCACATTCAGCTCCCCTCGCAGCCCCACCGTGACCTTGGGCAGCTCGGAGCCCGTGGCCATTTTAATGAAAAATTAGGAAAGAAAAGAAAAGAAGAAAAATCAGGAGTGAGGGGCTGGCTGGGGCTGGAGGAGGGCTCTGTGCGCCGCCCCGCGTCCGTCCGTCTGTCCCCACTGGCTGCGGGCCACCCCATGGAGGACCCCTCACCGTGGAGCCTGGAGACCCCTGAGGAGACAAAGAGATCCCACCCCCAGGCGTCCTGGGTCCAACCTGTGATGGGGGGTATTTGGAGGCCCCTTGGGAAGGGCGACGGGAGAAACAGTGACAAAGCCCCGCCTCCCCTGAGCCGTCTGTGGCCGGCGCGGTCATT
>NW_005363729.1:436429-436804 GCF_000412655.1 Myotis brandtii
CAGGCTGCGGGAGCCAGGCCGAGGAACACCCCGTCCTGCGGGCCGCGGAGCAGGAGTTCCGGGGACCTCTGCCCCGCTTACGAACCGCCCTGTGCCAGGCTTGTCCTTGCCAAACTATTAGCCAAGCGGGTTGAGGAGCGAGCTGGCGAGGAGGGCCCGGGCGTGTCTAGAGGAGACAAAGGGCTGTGGAGAGCCAGCGCTCGCCCTGCCCTCCCCCTGGAGAGCGTGGGGCCCATGGGTGTCGATTGCAACGTGCCCGTGGGCGCTGCGGTGACGACAGACACCGGGAGGGCGTGCGGCTCGGTTCCCAAACCCACCGGGGACCCTCCTTCTCGCTGCCAAAGGCCTGTGACTGGCGCAGAGATGGGTGGGGGG
>NW_005363729.1:436821-442538 GCF_000412655.1 Myotis brandtii
GCCACGCCAGCCAGGGCCCCTCCCCCAGCAGCCCCACTTCCCGGGACCGTCCAGAGGCCGCATTAGCACCAAGGCCTCTGAAGCCCCGGTGCCGGGCGGAGCTCCGGCGGTGACGATCCTGCTGTGGGTGACAATCCTGCCGTCGGTGACGAGAGCACAGGCGCAGGACGGACTGCTCGCTGCTCTGAGGTCACGGCGTCCCCGCTCCGGCGCCTGTGCGCCCGTGGTTTTGTGAAACCGCAGCCATGGGATTGGGGAGGGGGTTGGATTTTGTTTTGTTGGTTTGAGTGTCTCCACTCAGTAAGAAATCAGCAGCTCTGCCTGGCGGGCGTGGCTCAGGGGCTGAGCACTGACCTATGACCCAGGAGGTCACGGTTTGATTCCCAATCAGGGCACAGGCCCGGGTGGCGGGCTCGATCCCCAGTGGGGGGCCTGCAGGAGGCAGCCGGTCCATGATTCTCTCTCATCACTGATGTTTCTCTCTCTCTCCCTCTCCCTTCCTCTCTGAAATCAATAAAATATATTTTTTAAAAAGAAAAGAGCCCTGGCCGGTGTGGCTCAGTGGACAGAGCGCGGCGTGCCATCCTGGGCAGCAGGCTCCTCCCCGGCCCGGCCCTGGTTGGGGCGCGTGCAGGAGGCAACCAATCGAGGTGTTTCCCTCACACGGACGTTTCTCTCTGTCATTCCCTCTCTCTCCCACTCTCCCTAAAAGTCAATAGAAAAATAGCCTCAAGTGAGGATTTTTAAAAAAAGAAAGAAAGAAAAGAAAAGAAGCCAGCAGCCTGTGCTCAGCCCACAGAGCCCCCCCCCCCACTCTGTCTGGCCTGGGGAGCTGGGACTCAAGCCGTCCTGGGGGCCCACCTGCCGGGACGACACCAGCCCCCGCGTTTGCCGTTCACTCAGCACTCCATGGGGCCTGGACGGAGCGAGACAGAAACCGCTGCTGGTTTCCTGGGATTTCCGTGCAGGGAGGGAGGGGCAGCGCGTGAGTAAACTTGAACTTGCTTGAGGAAAGAATAATGTTGGAAAACACCTTACCGCGTGGCAGGGACTTCCCCACCTCGGAGGCTGAGGGTGCCCCCGAGGCAGCCCCCACTGTGTCATCCTGTCCCCGGGGCCGCCTCTCCCACGTCCATGCGGGTCCGGCCCCATCCCCACGTCCCCGTCACCAGCCAAGACCCTCGATCTCAGCAGGCTCTGGCCGACTGAGGCAGGCCCTACGGGGTAGGTTTGACGATCCCCCTGCCACAGACGAGGACGCTGGGACTCGGAGTCCCCGCCGCCAGGCAGGGCCCAGGGAGGGGGTCAGCGTGACCCGCACACCGTGCTCCTCAGCCCTGACCTTAGCCGGAGCCACAGGAGGAGCACAGACTGGCCTGTCACCCCCGGCACCCGCTCCGCCATCCTCTTGTGAAAGCCAAGTCCTAGGGGCTCCCTCTTTGCGGGGGCGGGGTGGGGGGAGGCGCTGTTCTCTGAGGTCCTGGGACCAGCCCGGAGCTCAGCGCTGAGCCCCACAGCTCCGCCCACAGGGAGCGAGTGGCCCCATCAGGTTGGTCACCCCGAGCTCTGTGACCCGCCTCTCAGCCCTCGAGGCGGCGACAGTGATGGTGCCCTGAAGGTCGCTGCCCAGCTGAGCCCCGCGCCCCAAGGCCCACCTCCAGCCCCCTGTGTGCCATCCCTCACACCCGGCTAGGAGGTGGGCCCCAAACCAACACCAGCCCCGCTGCGTGCCTCCCACTCCAGCGCCCCAGCACCCCATCTCTGAGATGGAGCCCAAGGCCCCTGGAAACGAAGTGTCCCCCCCTCCTAGCTCGGGCCACCGCAGACCCCTGCCGGTGGTCACAGCTATGCCAACGGAACAGAGCCCTCGAATGCAGCCTCGCTGACCAAGCCAGCGACTTTCAGGGTCCTTGTCGCTGGAGAACTCAGACCACCTTCCCAAGGTGGGGGCGGGGGCGAGGACAGAGACCTCACCCTGCTGACCCCCGAGGAGCCCCGGGGCCGGAGCACCCGTGCCCACACCAGCTCCTGTGGGTGTTACTAACTCGCCAAGCCCATGTGGCCCCAGACGTGATCAAGGCCAGAAACGCCAGGAGGGCGAGGGCAGCTCACAGGCAGCAGAGAGGTCAGTTCCGGCGCGTGTGGTGGGTGTGACAGCAAACAGTCGGGGACAGGGACTGAGGGGGCTCAGGGCAGGACCCCCACCCCGAGGTGGGGCCCATGAGACCGTGGGGGGAGGCGCTCCCGGGGGGGGAGATGGCGGGTGCAAGACCCTGAGGCGGGACGGGGCCGCAGCGGACAGGGTCTCCGGGTGTCCAGGAGGGGGTCACGGGGCGTAGCTGGGGCTGAGCCCGGTGCATCAGGTGGGGCAGAGGCCGGAAGAGATGCCACGGAGCCGGCCTGGCCCCAGATCCAGAGACCAGGGGTCTTTGATCCCTCCCCTGCCCCCCACATCTGCTCTTCATGCCACAGCCGGAGGGCCCCGATTTTCAGGAAGACCCTGGGGCGAAGGCCAGGCCATCTCACGGTCCATCCAGGGAGCCCTCCTTCAGTCCCTGCACTGGCCGGGCCTCCTGGGTGCTCCATGGTGAGGCCACACTTACTGGGGTCTGCTCGCCGCTGCCCCCCAGAGGCCTGGACCGTGGGGCCAGCCGGGCTCCACGTGGGCAATAAGACGGCCAGGGAATGATAGAATGTCCCCACTCGGGCGACCGCACTGGTCAGCCAGGCCACGCACGCCCTTCAACGCCCCTCCTTCCCTCCCGGCCCCAGTCCAGCCCCCCCTTGAATGCCTCCTGCGACGAGGCGCTCAGTATCGCTCAGGCAGCCACGTTCCTGCTCTGCTTACTCCTTCCGGCGCGGGTTCTAGGGGGGAGCAGGGAGCCGGGCCGGCGTAGCCAGGGGACTTTTTGTCGTTGCTGTTAATCCTCCTGAGGGTATTTCTTCCAGTGCTTTTTATTTTTTAAATCTTTATTGTTGAAGGTATTACGTATGTCCCCCTCTTATCCCCGTTAACTCCCTCCTTCCATTGCTTTTTAGAGAGAGTGGAAGGGAGGGAGGGAGAGAGAAACATCGATGTGAGAGAGACACACCAATTGGGTGCCTCCCGCACACACCCCTACGAGGGGTGGGGAGCGAACCTGCAACCCAGGTGTGTGCCCTTGAACGGGAATCCAACCCAAGATCCCTGTGCTCAGTCCGATGCTCTAACCCAGCCGTGGGCAAACTACGGCCCGCGGGCCGGAAATGAAAAAAACTAAAAAAAAAAAAAGACCGTACGTACCCTTTTATGTAATGATGTTTACTTTGAATTTATATTAGTTCACACAAACACTCCATCCATGCTTTTGTTCCGGCCCTCCGGTCCAGTTTAAGAACCCATTGTGGCCCTCGAGTCAAAAAGTTTGCCCACCCCTGCTCTAACCGCTGAGCAGCACTGGCCAGGGCGTAGCCAGGGGACTTTGCCACTCGATTGCCTCCCTGAGGCCGGGCACGCGCCTCCCCTGACCAGCTCTCAGACATGCACTGGGACACCTACCTTTTCCTTTGGACCCATTAGCATAACCTGGTAGCAATAAAACCTCAGTCACTCCGAGAGTCACACAGGTGTCCCCAAATCCCCTCGCCGCAGCCCGGCCCGCCCGCCGTTCAGACCCCTTGTCCCGGAGAAAAATAAGTTGTTCCTCTCCAGTGGTTCTCAACCTTCCTAATGCCGCGACCCTTTAATACAGTTCCTCATGTTGGGGTGACCCCCAAATTTCATTGTGACAAATGGAACAAAATTAAAGCACAGTGATTAATCACAAAAACCATATGTAATTATATATGTGTTTTCCGATGGTCTTAGGCGACCCCTGTGAAAGGGTGGTTCGACCCCCAAAGGGGTCGGGACCCACAGGTTGAGAACCGCTGTAAGCCCACCGGCTCCGCGGAGGCGCCATCAATATGCAGCGATGACATCGCGGGCAGCGGGCCGTGTGAGTGATGTCATCTCGGGGGTTGCCTAGCAACCCCACAACGTTTGGGAGGCTCTGGCTCCCGCGTGGGGAGAAGTCACATTTCTGCAGTTCAGTTAATCAGCTTCCTGGCAACTGGGCCGCGATGATCTCATGTTATTCATGACTGTTCCATGCGCAGCGCGCTCTGGGCTCCCCGGGCGCACAAAGCCTCGATTCAAAGCCCGCGCTGGCGTGCTGTTTCCAGGGTGTCGTTAACACGGCGTCCCCGCAGGTAACCATGGCAACACCCGGTAATTAGTGTAGCGCTGGCCGCATTAAGACCGGGCCAGGCCGGCTCCCCGTTTGCGCAGATGACGGCACGTTATTACCGGAGTAATTACCTGCAGTAACACGCAAATTGAACTAAATGGCCAATTGAAGTAAAGTGAATGGCTTTTTATTCTCGTCCCTAAATAATGCGTCTGCCGGGCTGAGTAGTTCAAGGTAAACACAGCTCTCACAGGGACGCCTTGCCCAGGCCCGCGGCGGAGAGGGGCCTCCGGCCCGCAGGTATTTTGGGGCGCCACCAGCCTCCCGGCTCTGGAAGGGCACCCCCGGGAGAGGGGCCTCTGGGCCTGAGCAAACCCCGAGGCCTCGCACGCTGTCCGTCTCGAGCTGCCTTGCTCATCGCCGGGGGAGGAAGGCACAGAACTTCCCCGAGGAGGATGGGGTGAGAAGGCGCCCCTCCAGGGGTGCCCTCTTGCCCCCTCGGAGGTGGGGCCCAATCGCCTGCTTCCCAGGACAGGATGCGAGGGGGAGGGGGGTCAGAGGTGACTCCCGCCTTTACGAACAGAGCGTTTCTCAAATTCCAGAAACTTGGATCTTCCAACAGGAAGTCACGCTGGACCTCGCACGGAGCCCTCGGAGGCCACATTCCTCCCTCCCTTGGGGGGGGACGGGGAGGGGGGGCTGGTGTGGCCAGAGGCCCAGCAGCGGACGAAAGGGAACAAAATCCGTCCTATTTGGGGAGTCCGTCGATGGCTGCAGAGCGGGCTCCTCGGGTGGGCCTGGCGCCGGGCTGGCCTCAGGACAATGGCCACGGCCTTGGGGCTGACCGTCCAGGGCTGACAGGAAGCCCGCGAGGGCACCCAGGCCACCAGGCAGACAGGTGCCAGGGGAGCATGGGAGGGGCGGCCTGGCTCCGGGACTTGTGTCTAAGCTGACCCTGGAGGGTGAGGGGGCTCCGTGCCGGGGGCAGGGAGAAGGCTCCCCGTCAGCCTGGCCGGCGGGGCTCAGTGCCTGAGCATCAACCTATGAACCAGGAGGTCACCATTCGATTCCCAGTCAGGGCACAGGCCCCGGTTTCAGGCTTGATTCCCAGTGGGGGGCACAGGAGGCAGCCAATCAGTAAGTCTCTCATTGATGTTTCTCTCTCTCTCCCTCTCTTCCTTTCTGAAATCAATAAAAAACATGTATTTTTTAATCCTCACCCAAGGATATGTTCCCACTGATTTTTAGAGAGAATGGAAGAGAGAGGGAAAGAGAGAGAAACATGATGTGAGAGAAACACATTGATTGGTTGCCTCCCACTGGAACCCCGACCAGGGCCGGGGGAGGAGCCTGCAACCAAGGTACGTGCCCTTGACCGGAATCGAACCCGAGACCCTTCAGTCCACAGGCCAACGCTCTATCCACTGAGCCAGACCAGCTGGGGCTATAAAAATATATTTTTTTAAAAAAAAGAAGAAGGCTCCAAGTTAGAGAAACCGACCGCATCTC
>NW_005363729.1:442753-448722 GCF_000412655.1 Myotis brandtii
CGGGCACGCTGTCTCACCTGCACTGCCCAGGGCCAGGCGGCACCACATACAACACAGAGGGGGTGGCCCAGGGCCGGGGCGGGACTGAGCACGATGAGATACACGGTGACCGTCTCCAGGAGCAACGCACAGGCGCGGAGCGTGGAGCCGCGGGGCAGGCTGAGGGGAGCTGGAGGGTCTGGGCTCTGGCACTCCCCGGGGGGCCTGGGCCCCTGGGTCCGGGGGGGCCAGGACACACGTCTATAAAGGAGACGAGCAAAGGGCAGGGCAGCTGGGCACCAAGGTGTGTTCAACGTTGTGAGAAACTGCCCCGCCGGTGCTGCGGCGTTTTGTGCACGCCGCCCCCCATGTCTGAGTGTTACAGCTGCTGCTCCATGTCACAGTGCCCCCGGGGCCCCCCATCTCTTGCTTCAACAGTGTTCGGACGGCACAGACCCAGGGACGCCCCTTCCACCGGCCGCCGACAGCCCTCCCACCTCTTTCCCATTCGCCGCTTTGGAACCGTCTCCCGTCCTCGGCCCCTGAGACCGGCCCCCACCGATTTTCTAGCTTCGCTCCTTCTCCCCGCACCCCCAGAGCCCCCAGTTCCCAGAATCATTCCACCCAGTCGAGGCCCCATCAGCTGCGGTCAGGTCAGCGAGCATCGGCGGCCTCCACACCTACCTCTCTCTGGGCTTCTGTTTCCATGGCGACCATGGGGCTCTGCAGGGCATCGGCCACTTCTGTAGCGAGTTGGCCCAGGAGACGCGCCAGGGCCCCCAGCGTCTCCTGAAGATGCAAACCCAGCACCACGGCGACCACGCCCTCTTCCAGACGGGCACAGGGTCCCCCCGATGAGGAGGCGAAACTCAGGACCCCCGGGAGCCGGCTGGTCCTGGCAAGAACCTGACGCAGGCCCTGGGGGAGCTGCAGGCCCTGGGTTCTGCCCGCACAGCCCCTCGGCTCTGTGACTCCTGAGGAACCACTTCCTGGGCGAGGAGGTGAAACTCATCAAGAAGATGGGCAACACCTGGCTCACCCCCGCAGGCCCCAGGCCCCCAGCTGGGCCGGGCTGGGCCGGGCTGGGCGTGTGTCTTCACAGGGTCCCCCTCAAGCACAGCCCGGAGCCTTGGGAGCCCAGAGGCCTTCCAGGGGCGCCTCTGTGGCCCCCGGGGTCTGGCTTCTGTCTGAGCCTCTCTCTGCAACTAGGAGGCAGCCTTTTAACCGCCTCGTCCATGCCTCCCGCCAAATGCAAACAACAAAGCTTTTTGCAGCAAAGAAAGCCGTGAGCACAGGTTAGAGCCGGGGCTCGCTCAGCACCGACATAACGGCCAATCGCCGGAGCTCCTTTAGGTGCTCGCGTGGTACCCTGGCATGTTCTTTTGATGACGTGTCCAAACCTTTTGTTATTTATTTATTTTAACTTTTTTTAAACCCTCATCTGAGGGTATGTTTATTGATTTTAGAGCGAGAGCAAGGGAGAGAGAGGGGGATAGAGAGAAACATGGATGTGGGAGAGCAACATCGATCAGTTGCCTCCAGCATGTGCCCCAACCGGGGATCGAACCCACAACCCAGGTATGTGCCCTGACCGAGAATAGAACCAGCAACCTTTTTGGTGCGCGGGACAACACTCCAACCAAATGAGCCACCCGGCCAGGACCAAACGCTCTATTCGTTTTTAAATCTTTGGTTACTTATTATTGAGTTTGGGAATCATTTTATGCCTTCTGGATGCAAACCCTTTATCAGATTGGGGTTTTGAAATGATCTTTTTCTGCCCGGCTGGTGTGGCTCAATGGTTAAGCATCGACCTATGAACCAGGAGGTCACAGTTCAATTCCCAGTCAGGGCACATGCCTGGGTTGTGGGCTAGATCCCCAGTTGGGGGCATGCAGGAGGCAGCCGATCAATGATTCTCTCTCATCATTGATGTTTCTATCTCTCTCTCCCTCTCCTTTCCTCTATGAAATCAACAAAAATATAACTAAGAAAAAAAAGGAAATTATCTTTTTCTAAGTCTGTGGATTGTCTTTCCATTTACATTGTTTAATTTGATAAAGCCTAATTTATCAAATATTAAATGGATTGTGCTTTTGGTGTCAGATATAAGACATCGTTGCCAAAACCAAGGTCAGAAAGATTTTTTTCCTATGTTTTCTTCTAGGAGTTTTATATTTTTACATTTTATACTTCTATAGACTTTATAGTTTCATATTTTGTTTTGAGTTAATTTTTGTATGTGGTGCAAGGTATGGGTCAAGTTTCTTTCTTTTTTGCAGATGAATGTCCAGCTGTTCCAGAGTCATTTCTTTAAAAGGCTATCCCTTCTAGGAGCTCCAGTGGCACAATCTGTTAGCGTGCGGTACTTATAAAAGGCTATCCCTTCTAAATTGAGTTATTGTGCACCTTTGGTAAAACTCAGACATATGCATTGGGGTCTATTTCTGGGTTCCACATTCCGTCTCACGGATCTATATGTAAATCCTTTGCCAATACCACACTGTCTTATTGTAGCTTTAAAATAAGTCTTAAAATCAGATAGTGTGACTCCTCCATGGTTTTTTACCCCTGGCTATTTTAGTTCTCCTGCACCCTTCCACGTGAATTTTAGAGTGGGCATGATGATTTCTACAAAAACACTCCTGCTGAGATTTTCAGTGGGATTGTATCAAATGTCAAATTTGGGGAGAAATGACATCATAACTATATTGAGTCTGCCAATCCATGAATATGGTATATCTCTGCTTATTTAACTCTTCAATTTCTTTCATCAGTGTTTTGTAGTTTGAGCATACAGGTCTTGTACATGTTTTGTCAGATTTATACCTCGGTTTTGTGGGGAGGGGGGTTGGTGCTATTGTAAATAGTTTTGCTTCTTTTTTAACTTCAATTTCCAATGATTTATCACAGGTACATAACATTATAATTAATTTTTTGCATATTAACCTTGTATCCTTGACTTTGCTAAATTCACTTGTTAGTTCTAGCACCTCTTTCCTATTCTTTGAGATGTCCTATATCAATGATCACACTGAATGCAATTAGGAGAATGTTATTTCTTCCATTTCAATCTGCGTGTCTTTTATTTCTTTTTCTTGCCTTATTCCACCGGCTATGCTCTCCAGGACAGCACTGATGAGGAATAAAGGCACCGCGTCCCCTTGCTCAGGTTCTGAAATTAGGGGGAAGGTTTTCAATATTCACCATCAGTGATGACGTTAGCTGAAGGGCTTCTGTGCACACCCTTTGCAAGATTGAGGAAGTTCCCTTCTCTTTCTGGTTTGTTAAAAGTCTTTTCCATGAATAGATATTGAATTTTATCACATGCTTTCCCCCCCATCTATTAAAATAATCATCAGTTTTTTCTTCTTTCATCTGTTGACATGGTAAATTATATTGATTGATTTTTGAATGTTGAACCAGACTTGCATTCCTAGGATAAATCCCATTGTTCATTCTCCTTTTTGGATATTGTTGGATTTGATTTGCTAATACTTTGTTGAGAATTTTTGTGTCTATATTCATGAGGGTCAGTAGCTTTTTTTTAAAGTTTTTATTTATTCTATTTTAAAATATATTTTTATTGATTTCAGAGAGGAAGGAGAGGAAGGAAGAGATAGAAACATCAATGATGAAAGAGAATCATTGATTGGCTGCCTCCTGCACGCCCCCCACTGGGGATTGAGCCTGCAACCCAGGCACGTCCCCTTGACCAGAATTGAACCCAGGACCCTTCAGTCCGCAGGCGGATGCTCTATCCACTGAGCCAAACCAGCCAGGGCAAGTAGCTTTTGTACTTGCCTTTGTCAGGTTGTATGAGGGTAACACTGGCCTCATAAAAACAGTCCGTAGTTTGTATTCTGGAAGAGATTGTATGTGATTGGTATTATTTCTTTCCTAAGTGTTTGGGAAATTTGCCAGGAAACGCCTCTACGTCTGGAGTTTATTGTGCGAAGGCTTTTAACAACCAACTCTTTAATGTGTATGGGACTTTTTTTTATTTTTGAGTGAGTGACTTTTGGTAACTTTTGTCTTTCGGAGAATTTGTCTATTTCACCTATGTCATAGAATTTATGGGTATAAATTGTTTGTAGTGTTATTTACTATCCTTTTAATAGCTATAGGATCTGTAGTGATGTCCCTTTAGCCATCCCTGAGATGGGACCATTTGTGCCTTCTATCCTTTTTTCCTGTGCAGTCCGATTAGAGATTTGTTGGTTATTTACAATCTTTTTATAGAGGAAACTGGTTTCATTGATTATTTTCTCCTAATACCTTTCTGTTTTCTATTTCATTGATTTTTGCTTGTTACTCTTTGTTTGCTTTGATTTTAACTTGCTTCTTTTTATAGTTCCTCAAGGTAGAAACTTAGATCACTGACTCTTTTATAACTATAAAAAAACCAAAAATACTTAACTATACACTTTCCTTTATGTAAATTTTCCTTAAATTTAAGCTATACATTTTCTCTTCAACACGTTTTAGCTGCATCGCACAGTTATGTTGTATTTTAATTTTCATTTCATTCCACATATTTTGTCATTTCCCTTGCTCGTCACCACGCCCCTAACCGAGCTGTGTGGCCCTGGCAACGGGATAATCAGAGGCTGGGGGCACCGCCTGGGATTCTGGGACTCAACCCCAAGAAAGCCCTTCAACGTGGAGAAAACGAGCCAGCCACCCCCATGTCCCGTCCAGCTCGGCCCCCTCAGGCCGTCCCGCGGTGCGGCGCAGGAGACGAGGGGCTCCTCACTGCGGCCCTGTGTCCACCCCGAGCAAAGTGATGACGGTGCCGGGAGCCCTCCCTGCCCCCCGGGACCGTGGGTGGCACGTCCTGGTCAGCTCCCCCCGAGCCCACGGACTCCCGTCTAGAGAGAAGGACGCTCGCTCCCCATGTCCCCGGGGTCAGCAGCCGGCAGGGTCCCGGGCTCAGCAGAAGCTGCAGGGCAGGGGTCTGCCTGTTCGGTCACGGAGGCCCCCAGGAGCTCAGGGAACGTCCCGCAGGAGTGGAGGTGGTGCGGCCAGGCAGGACCAGAGCCCGGCCCCTGCTCCCAGGAGAGCTCAGAACCCCCCACACACACACACAACACATACACGCACACACACACTGGCCCCTACCTCCTCCTTCCAGGACAGCACCCGGGAGTGTCCCTGAACCAAGGACATGAGTGGGGGGGGGGGGTTTGTGTTGTTGTTGTTGTTAATCCTCACCCGAGACCCGAGGGTATTTTTCCATTGATTTCTAGAGAGGGTGGAAGAGAGAGGGAGAGACACAGAGAAACATCCATGTGAGAGAGACACATCGATTGGTTGCTTCCTGCAGGCGCCCTGACCAGGGCCCGGCCGGGGAGGAGCCTGCAACCCGGGCATATGCCCTTGACCGGAATCGAACCCGGAGGGAGCCTTTGGTCTGCAGGCCGATGCTCTGTCCACTGAGCCACACCGGCGAGGCCAGGGCTTGGGTGTTTTCGAGGACACACGGCAAGTCCTGACCAGCAGCTTCACCCGGCAGCCGCCGTGACCAGGGCACGGGCACCGACGCCATCCAGGGCCCTGTGCGGTGCCACGCACCCCGAGGACAGAGGCTCAGCAGGGAAGCCACGCCGGAGTCATGGCTTCGCATTCACGCACGCCGGCTGAGCGTGGGTGGAGTGGGCTCCGTCACAGAAAATGTACCTCAACTGCTGTCCCTGGCTTCCTGCTCCCTTTTCATGTGACTCCAGGACACGTAACACGCGTGTGATTCACACACCGCCTGGGTCTCGGGGCGCATCTGCCGTCGGGGGCCCAGGAGCGTGGAGGCTCAGAGGCCCCGTCCCTGTGCCCGGACCTGGCGTCCCATCTCTCTGCTCTGGGCCCGACTGCCCGGTGCCCTTCCCGTCCTGTGCCCACTGGGCCCAGCCTGGATGGCAGGAGGGAGGGAGCGGGGAGCCCCGCCCCAGGCCCCGCCCCCCCGCCAGCGGCTCCCAGGCCAGCTGCCCCTTCCC
>NW_005363729.1:448869-449677 GCF_000412655.1 Myotis brandtii
CCAGCGGCTACGAGGCCAGCTGCCCCTTCCCCGATGGACGGACGGAGGGACGGACGGCCAGGAAATAAATCACCCTCCCCACGGGCCGCGAGGGTCCCCTCCGTCGCTGGTTTCGCCTTTCTTTTCACCTCCTTCTGCCCGGCTGCCTGTCTCCCTCCCTCCTTCCTCCCCTCCCTCCCTGTCCTGCCCCCTCCCCCAGCAGCCGGAGCGGAGGAGGAAGCCGTGCGCTCACGGTAACAAATCTCCCGCGTTACCCCAAGCCCGTGTTCAGCCGGCGCACAGTAGCAATTCAATCCGAAAGGGGCCGTGTTTTCAGAGCGCGCAGCCCGAGAAATTGATGTTTGTGTTCATCAATCTCGCGGGCGCCCGCGGGGCTCGGAGAGGTGCCACCGAGAGGGTTCTTCCGCTGATGGATGGGCCTGGAGCAAGAGGGTGGGGGTCACTCACGGGAAGGGCCTGAGAGCTTTAGAGGCGGGCGGCTTCTGTCCCCACCGCCCGGCCGAGGTGTGAGGGCCCCCCCGCCCGGGCTGGGCCCCCTAACTTCCTCCTCGCTCCGTGTCCAGCTCTGCCTGGGGTCAGGGCTCCGCACTCCAGGGCCCGCTCTGCTGACTCCCCGTAGGCCGTTGGAGGCCGGGGACACCCCTGCCTCACACTGCCCCCTTGGAGGGTCCCACGCCTCCTGAGAGCTGGACACTATGGGCCCCATGGCTGATGCGGGCAGGGCTGGGCTCTGAGTGTGGCAGCGTGTGGGGGTGAGGACAGAGCCCCTCGCTGGGCCCCCGCTGGCCTCCAACCAGGGCCCCACCCA
>NW_005363729.1:450137-452198 GCF_000412655.1 Myotis brandtii
CCTGCCCACTCCTGGGCATCCCTGGGGGCAGCCATCTGACCACTTCCTGGGTGGCTGAAGTTTTCTACATCTGGGGGCGGGCCCTCACCACAGCCCACTGACTTAGCCCTTCACCCCCAGCCCACGAGCCCCCGGGAATCTCTGATAAGGAAAATCACAATGGCATTCGAATGCGACCCTCTTCTATTCTCTCCTCACCACCAACTAGCACCCACTGCGTGACCCGTGCCACCGTGACCGGTGCCAGGCACCTGACCCAACGCAGGAGGCAGGATCGGGACGGTGGGCGGAGACCGCCCCGCGGCCCAGGGACAGCCCAGGGGCAGGGACCCCTAAGCAGGAGAGGGAGGGTCCCAGTCCATCCAGGCGTCTCCCGCATCCTGTGACTTCGGGCACCTGGGCCCCAGCGCCAGGCCTCACCTTCCCCATCTGTAAAATGGGTCTGGAGAGAGACATCAGCAGGCAGCATGGCCCCGACCCCGCTGGACAGAAGGCACTGGACCCTCGTCCTTGCCAGCCTTCGGGGAGACCCAGGCCGGATGGGCGCACTGGCCTAGGAGCCACGTGCTGGCCTCTGTGCTTGCCTGTCCCCCTGGGAGCGCTGTCCCCAGACCCTGGGAGCTGAGAGCCAGGGGAAGAGGCCCGGGCACGGCTCTGGACCGGAAAGTAAGTGGAATTTTACATAAAGAGGCTTTTTTGTTGTTGTTAATTCTCACCCGAGGATATTTTTCCATTGATTTTTAGGGAGAGAGAGGGAAAGACACAGAGAAACATCGATGTGAGAGAAACACATCAACTGGTTGCCTCTTGCACTGGCCCTGACCAGGGCCCGGGCCGGGGAGGAGCCTGTCACCGAGGAACGCGCCCTTGACCGGAATCGAACCCGGGACCCTTCCGTTCGCAGGCCGACGCTCTATCCACTGAGCCACACCAGCTGTGATCCCCAGGAAGGGCTCGGTGGCAGGAACCAGGAGCCCTGGCCAGACAGCCCGGCAGCCCCCGCCGGCCCAGGGCACCCCCCACACCCATAAGACTACCACCCGCGCATCCAGGGAAAAGTTCACGTTCCCACACACGCATGGACCGCACGCTGTCCCGGGGCAGGGGGGGGGGGCGCACAAAAGAACGACACCAGCTCACTCTTCTGTCCTTTGTTAAACTTCATTGTATTATTGGCGGTTACAGATGTTCCCATCCCCCCTGTGCCCACCTTCACCCAGGCCCCCCCTCCCCTCGGGCCATCGCCACACTGTTGTCTGTGTCTATGGGCCGTGCATATCTGTTCTTTTGTTTTTAATGTATTTTTATTGGTTTCAGGGAGGAAGGGGGATCGAGGGAGAGAAATGTCAATGATGAGAGAGAATCACGGATCGGCCGCCTCCTGCACACCCCACCCTGGGGATGGAGCCCGCAACCCGGGCCTGTGCCCTGACCAGGAATCAAACCCTGACCTCCCGGTTCACAGGCCGGAGTTCAACCACTGAGCCACACCAGCCGGGCTGCATATACAGTCTGTCCTCGGGCTAATCCCTCGCCTTCCTCCACCAGCCCCCTCCCCTCTGACGGCTGCCAGTCTGTAAATTCAAGCGTCACCTCCACGTTTCTGAGGGAAGCGTGGCCTCTGCCACCCACTCGAGCCACACGGGGCCTTCGCTCTGGGTGGGGACGCCCCCTCTTGCTCCTCCCCCAGGGACGCGGGTGTCTGTCTGGAGGTTGGTGTTTTTTGTGGGGAAAGTGGTCCAACAGGACACGGGGCGGGCGGGGTACAACGCGACCCCTCGTGGCGATTCGGTCGCGTGTACATCTCACGCCAGGTGATATGAAGTCAGCATGACCTGGCGACGCTCACACACACGCAGGGCCGGGGCTCAGACACGCCTCGGTGTTGGCAAGGCTGGTCTCGGGGGTCCGACTGGTTCTCTCTCCCACTTTCCCTTCTTCCTATTTCTCGTATAATGAACGTTTGACCTTTTTCATGAAAACCAGACACAGAAACTCACGCTTCCCCGGAGCTCCCGGGAGCCCGGCCCGGGGCCGGGCAGGCCTCACCGAGTGTCTGTG
>NW_005363729.1:452713-454838 GCF_000412655.1 Myotis brandtii
GCCGAGGCCAGGAGGCAGGGCCATGTTCTGCTCCCAGGTCACCGCTGGGAAGGAAGTGGCCTCAGCCCACACCTGTCCTTCCGAGACCCCGAGCACGAGGTCAGCCCAGCACTGTCCATGCGACTGTCCAGGGACCCAAAGTGACAAGAGATTGCGGGAGAGGTGCTTGCTGAGCCGCTCTGAGCGTCGCCAGGAGCTCACTCCATCCCTCACCTGGCCCCCAGGTGTGGGCACCGGCTCTCCCCTCCCTGACTCCTCACACCTGAGCCAGGGCAGTGGGGGAACTGGTTTGGGGGCAGCGGGCAGGGGGGCGGCCAAGTGTTGGACACGCCGAGCTGGGGGTGCCCACAGACGCCGGGGGCAGGCGCAGAGGGAGGCGTGGGGTCTGCTGGCACTCCAACACCTAGGAGAATGGCAGCCCCGAGACTGCGGGGTCCTGGTGAGGGGGTCCCGGAGGCCCCATGGAGGCCGGAAGGGTGAGGAGCGGGGTGACCCCGTGCCCCACCACCCAGAGGTCACAGGGACATTGGAGGAGGGGCCGCGAGCTCCGGGGAGGGTTCCTCTGCCAACAGGGCCGGGGCCGGGCTGCAGTGCCCACCCGCTCAGCCCAGGCCGCGCAGACCTGTCCCCCAGGAAGAGGAGCTCTCACACCAGAACCCCGAGGTCAAGGGGCCGAGTGTGGAGGCCGCTGGCTCCCAGCTGAGCAGAGGCTCCAGGGGTTGCTCCAGGGCAAATAAGTGAGGGTTGAGCAGGAGAGGAGAGGAGAGGGCACCGGACCCTGGCCCGTGGGCGTCAGCCCTGCAGGAGCCGGAGGGGGGGTGCTGGCTGGAGGGACAGATGGCCTGTTTGCCAAAAAGCAGGGCCTGCAGCAGCCCCTTTGCGGCCAGGAATCCTGCTCGTGCCGGCCCAGCCTGAGGCTCCAGGCAGAGGCTGGGCCATGTGCCTCTCACCGGGGCTGGCACAGGGCAAAGCACACAGTGGGTCTTCAACACTCACAGGTCCCTGAATGTTTACAACGGCCGCTTGGCGAGGTCTTCCTGTGCGTCTCCCAACAGCCCTGCAAGGAGGGCTGTTTCTACCCCCATTTCAGCAGGAGAGGGGTGTGGGGGCGGGGGGCCCAGGCTCCCAGAGTGAGGCCTGGTGATGCAGGGCAGCAGGTGGGAGCGAGGAGCCACAGACAACAGCCATTTGGAGAGGTCTTCCTGTGCGTCTCCCAACAGCCCTGCAAGGTGAGCTGTTTCTACCCCCATTTCAGCAGGTGAGGGGTATGGGGGGCAGCAGGTGAGGGGTGGGCCCCCCCCCCCCAGGCTCCCAGAGTGAGGCCTGGTGATGCAGGGCAGCAGGTGGGAGCGAGGAGCCACACCCACTTCCTGGCTCATGTCCCACCCCTCCTCCTCCTCCTCAAGGCCGCTCCTCTCTGAGCGCATCCACGGCCACTGGTGCTGCCCCGAGGCGTGGAGTTTGGGAAACGCTGGGAGCAGAGGGAGCGGGACTCTCTGTGCAGGTGCCTCAGGCCTTCAGCTCTGGACGCTGGCCTCGGGGCGCCGAGTGGGGTTCCCAAAGCATTTGGCCACAGGTGGCCCGGACCCCGTGGTGGGAGGGGTGGCCCGGAACCCGTGGACGGACGCCTGGGTTCCATTAGAGTAAGGCCAGCCTGGACCCGAGCTGCCTTCAAACCCCTCCCGGTGCCCTCTAGCTGGGGTCCTCTCTGACCCTCGGATCCTCCTCTGTTCTGTGGAGAGAGGAGCCTAGATCCCAGGAGCAGAAAGCCAGGTGTGAGCCTCCCATCCCCGCCCACCAGGTGTGTGGACGGGAGGGATGAGGCGCAGCTGGGCGTGTGCTGATTTCTTTCATCATGTCTCCCCTCCTGGAACCCCGAGGCCTGAGGCCGGAGGTGGAAAACCCGCCACAAGCACGCCGCCTGTCTCCCTGGTCACGTCCCCCCGCCCCCTGCCCCCAGGAGGGGGACAGATGCCAGCCCCGAACGGCAGGAGCCGAGAACACAAACATGGCTGCCCCTGGGCCTAAGGCAGCAGCCGCCCGAGAAAGCGCTGAGTGAGGGGCGCCGGCTCCTGGAGGGGTGGCTGGGAGCCCCCTCCTCCCACAGGCCCGCCTCCCCGCAGGG
>NW_005363729.1:455131-456323 GCF_000412655.1 Myotis brandtii
AAACACCGAGTGTTCCCCCTCCTCCCCCTCCCCCTCCACACTTCATAGCAGCTCTCGGGGCTCTGTCCCCGGAGCGATGTCCACTCTCAGAAAGGCTCGGCTGCATCGTCACAAGGAATGTCCTGCTTCAGGCCACCTGAGCCCCTGGACACAGGAACATCTGGAACGTCAGTCACCAGACAGGCCTCCCCTGGACCAGCCCTGGCTCCCTGCACAGCGAGCGCTGGGGGAGACCCTGGAACAGGCTCCTGGCCGTCCCCGCGCCCCTGGGGCGCCCAGGACGGGGAACCGGGTAACAAGGCGCGGGGCCCGTCGCAGAGACGCAGGGACCGTGCGCCAGGCGGGTGCGCCAATGACCAGGTGCCCCACGTGTGAGAGAGAAAAACGGGCCGTGGAGAGAATGAAGCGGAAGCATCGCCTCCACCTGGAGATTCTGCATGTCACCCGCCCATCAGGACCCGCCCCGCCCACGTGGCCTCCAGCCCCGGCACCGCCCAGCGCCTCCCGGTGCCTCTGGGAGGCCAAGAGCCCCGGCTCCAGACCCCAGAGCCTGCTGCACTGGGGTGCCCCCTCCAGGCGTCCTGCCGGTGTCCTGAGCCTCAGCCTCTCTGTCTGGAAAACGGGACCGTAACGGCCACAGGCCCATCTACTGGGCTGAGCTGCAGGGCCACCGGGGAGGGAACTGAGGCACCGGCCGTCAGGCGGCTCGCCCGCGGCCGCAGACGCCGGACTGCGAGCTGAGACGGTTGGCTTTGCTCCAGGGGCCGAGGCTGAGAGCAGGTGAGAGGCCCAGACTGCCTCCTCCATCACCACCGCAGGGACCCTGAGAGGTGCGGCCCCGCCCCCTGGTGGACGCTTCTGGGATTGCCCAGCGTGGCGCCCCACAAAGGGCGTGTTCCCCACCCGGAGAGGAGCCACTGACTGGGGGGGGTGCCCACTCCCAGGGCAGCAGGACAGGGGTGGCGGGCAGGGGCATCCAGAGGCCTGGTCTGCGTGGTGGCCTTCGACAGTGGCCTTGAGGCTGACCCTCTGGCCCCGGCAGTCACTCTGAGAGGCTGTGACAGCCCAGGAGGGGCCTGATCACCCGGCTTTCCGCTCCAGAAGCAGAGTCCTCGGGGCCTCTCCCTGTTCCTGGGAATGTCCCTCTCTCCCCTCCCCGGAACCCGGGGAGGCCCTCGGGCCGGGGGGGGGG
>NW_005363729.1:456719-463186 GCF_000412655.1 Myotis brandtii
TGGGCCAGCCCCGAGGCTGGGGAGGAACATGCCCACGTGTGGGGCCCCAAACTGGCCGCGGGCTTCCGGACAGCTGAGCCCCGACCCCGGCATTTCTCCCGGCCCCACAGACTCCGTCAGGGTCCGGAAAGCCCTGGAGGTGAGACTGGGGGTGAGCACTCAACACCTGGTGCCAGGCTCGCGGCCAGGTGGGCAGGAGGCCAGATGGACGGGAGCTGGGCCTGCAAACCCAGAGGCTGCGCCAGGGGGCGGCCGCGGGAGGGGTGGCTGGCCGGGGTCCGCCAGGACTCCGCCATTCTGGCTGGCCGGGGTCCGCCAGGACTCCGCCATTCCGCCTTCCCCTCCTCTCCTTCCCTTCCCTCTTTCCCCTCCCGCACTTTTTCCCTTTGGAGAACAGGCCTCCACCCCTCCAGCCTGTCGGCCTAGACCAGTGATGGCGAACCTATGACACGCGTGTCAGAGGTGACATGCGAACTCCTTTTTTTGGTTGATTTTTCTTTGTTAAATGGCATTTAAATATATAAAATAAATATCAAAAATATAAGTCTTTGTTTTACTATGGTTGCAAATATCAAAAAATTTCTATATGTGACACGGCACCAGAGTTAAGTTAGGGTTTTGCAAAATGCTGACACGCCGAGCTCAAAAGGTTCGCCATCACGGTGCTGTCCTCTCCTCTGTTTTTACTCTTTTTACTTATGCTCTCCCCTCTGTCTGAAGTGCCATGTCCCCTGCATGTCACCAGACTGACTCTTGCTCCTTTAAAAAGACTCAGGTCTTTCTTTGCAACTATGGTTGCAAATATCAAAAAATTTCTCTATGTGACACGGCACCAGAGTTAAGTTAGGGTTTTTCAAAATGCTGACAGGCCGAGCTCAAAAGGTTCGCCATCGCTGGCCTAGACAGACGGCCGAATGCCACTGGCCCTGCCCTCATTCTCCCAAGCTCCGAGGCCTGCTGGCAGCTCCTCCTTTACCAGGCGGTGGGTGGGGGCCCTGGCCGGGCGGCTCAGCTGGTTGAGCATTGCCCGGTGCACCGAAAGGTTGTGGGTTCGATTCCCGGCCAGGGCACGTGCTGGAGGCAACTAATCAATGTTTTTCTCTCAAAATCAATAAAAAATGTTTAAAAAACATATCCTCCGGTGAGGATAAAATGATAATAAAAGGGGGTGGGGGAGGAGTCTGCAATTCCATTTAACACAGAATTTCCCAGACACGGGTCTTCCCTCCCACAGGGCATCGGAGTCCTCAAGCAGAGGACACTCAGGACGCGCCGCCCGGGGGCAGCTGACAAGGTGTCCCTCCTGTCACCAAGGCTGCCAACTCGCTGACAAGGACCCAGGGCGTTACTTGTGGGGCCTAATGAACAAAATAAACTGACGAACAAAACTGGTCCAGAGGCACGGATGCCTGGGGCAGACCGAGACCTCACAGGGGAGGGGTTGCAGGGGCGGGAAGAGATCAACCAAAGAACATACATGCATGTATGCATGGCCCATGGACACAGGCGACGGTGTGGGCAAGGCCTGGGGAGGGGAGCTGAGCAGAGGGGGGCAATGGGGGACATCCGTAATACTGTCAACAATTGTAAAAAAACATTTTAAAATCCAGAACAGTCCGGGGCAATCACCGCAGCACCGACCCAGCGTTTATTCAACAGACACTCGGGAGCACCAGGTCCGAGCAGGCATCGGCTCCGCCCCGAGGCCACGGCGCAGGGGCAGGTGTCTGCTGGTGCTCACGTCCTGGCGGTCACACAGGTCACTGTGGATCCCACCGGGGAGGGACCCTCTGCCTTCGTCTACAGACCTTCCCAGGTCTTGGTCTTTATCCCTCAGTCCCCAGAGCAAAGATAGGCTGTGGGACGAAGGGGGGGGGGGGCAAGAAAGGTTCCTGAATGCAGACCCCTAGGCCTGCTCCAGACCCCAGACTCGGGGGGAGGGGCCTGGAATCAGCATTTTGATCTCAGGTGCTGGCTTTTCGTCCTAAAGCCCGAGGCCTGGTCTGGGGCTCTGAGGAGCCAGCGGCCCTTCTGTCCACGCCCATGGGGACCAGGAGCTGCAGCCCCAAAGAAGGGGAGGCCCATCGTGGCCTGGCCACGGGCAGGACACGTCGCTGGGACCCGGCACCCCCGTGGAACCCCACCTGTGACCAGTCCCCAGGGGCCCCCATGTAAGACTCGCCTGGCCTCACCCACAGCCGGGCCCACACCCACCTGTTGCCCCAGCGGAAGTGTGATTTTGCACAATTAGCCAACCTCTTCGGCCTGTGTCTTCAGCTGTGAAGTGGGGGTGCCGATGGCCGCTTCCTCGTGGGACGTGGGAGTGAAGTGAGACACTTGTGAGGGCTACCCGGGCCTTGCACACAGTAGGTGCTCGGGGAGAACTCCGGAGCGACCTTCCTCACAGCCTCTGCCCTTGGGCGCCCAGGCCTCAGGCCCCCCCAGGACGCCCTCCGTCCTGCTCTCACCTCCTGTCTCTCCGCACGAGCCCTGCCAAGGCGGGCGTTCTCCTGTGCAGCCGGGGGCCCGCCACCTGTCACTCGCGAGCTCACCTGGACCTCCCCACGTGCCCACCCAGCGCGCTCCGCCACCCCTGCAGCCCACGGCCCTTCTGTGTTCTCTATGCACACGTGTGTGGACACCTAGTTGTGCACGGACACAGGATTCTGCACACGTGGGCGTGCCCGCACGTGTGCACAGGTACAAGCACACACGTGCACGCACACATGCACGTCCTGCGCGCACACGGACGTGCCTCACGTCCCAGCGCCCCGAACACCCACAGTTCCAAGCGCAGGGCCGCGTCCGGAAGTCCGTGGAGCCGAGCTTCCTTCCTCGTCCTCTGATTCGCTACAAACCACTTCCATTTCCGCAGAAAGTTCCGAGCCAGTTCCCGACCGTTCGAGAGTCGTGTTGCTGTTTTGTTTCCGGGGGAATCTAGTTTGCTGTAGGACACGGGACTTCCGGGTGCTCCTCTCAGCCTTTGATTGGCTGTACTTATGCATATATTAGAACACGAAAAAAAAAGGTTTTCCACGCGCTAAAATGAATATGGGGGGTTTTAGTGTAGACAGTGTGGTCCCTGTAGGATGTGAGTGCTCTCTCTCGTGTCTCTGAGACATGTACATAAACTCACCATGACCTAAAAGTGATGGGATCGGAGGACTTTAAATAGCGATCGACGCCATGCCCTGTTTGTGTTGTATGAAAGGAGAGAAGGTTAGCACTCCCCCTGACAAGGATGGAAGAGGCTCTCGGGCCTAACAACACACATACGGTTAAGGCATTGCCACCTACTTCGTGGCATCTAACCACTGTTTTTTTTTCTTCTGCCCCAAGTACAATGGACCACGTGACTAACAGACCTACCTGCGTGCACAGACCTGTGATGCACCCATGGGCGGTGCACAGACACGTGACTGCTTTGCCCTTTGAGCTGCGTGGCATTCCACTGACATGAGCACACTGCCTCCGGTCTTACTCCGAACTTCCCTCCTTCCCGCGCACCAGCCTTTGGATGGGGTAGTTCGTGGGGTGGTTCGTCTGCCAGGAAAAACGGCCACCTTGACTTGGGCCAAAAAAATAAGAGGGCTCGCTGGTGCCCTCGGTGCAGGCCCTGCCTCTGGTGTCTCAGCCATTGCCCAACATACAGGGAGCTGGGCGTCGACTGTCACCTAGAGATGCCGAAGCTGTGCGGGGGGAAATGACTGTTGCCCTGTGGGTTTCCACCACTCCTGCCAGTTTTGAATCCATTTGCAAATTCACTTCAGCATGTGTACACGGACATGTGTGTATGTAGTATGTACTTCTGGTTGCTTTGTGTTTCCTATGTAGGTTGGTGTTTGAATTCTTCTGAATCGGTGGTGACAATTCCAGCCACGGAGCTGCTGGACGGCAGGGGCAGGGCGACCAGGCGCAGCCGCGGGCCTGCAGGCGAGCCCGGCCTCCTGGTCAGGGGAGGGACGCCGAGCAGCTGGAGATCAACCACCAGGCACAAGCAGGCCTCCCGGGGCAGTTGACACCATGCTGTGAACGTGTCCGAGCACACGGACATGTGTATACACCTTAGCTTGTTTGCTTTTTGTTCCTTTCGTTTTTGTGAAGCATGCGGGCATACATTCTTTTTTTTAAGGTATTAAGGCAACTGGGAAACCTGGATAGCGAATACTTGACTGAAGACTATTTTAGGTGTGTGACGATGGTATGTGATAAGGTTCTGGAAGAAAGTTTTTTTTAGCCCAGCTAATGCGGCTCAGTGTTGACCTATGAACCAGGAGGTCTCGGTTCAATTTGGTTGCAGGCTCGATTCCCAGTGGGGGCGGCGGCAGGAGGCAGTCAATATATTTTTTATAAAGAAACCTCTTTTAGATTCTACGTATTTGCTGCCTAGAGAATGAAACCCCTGGGACTTGCACTAACTAACGGGCAGGGGCAGACAGCAGAGGCGCTGTCTCCGGAGCTGGAGGGCTGGACGTGAGGGTTTCCACTCTCCCTCGTGGCGAAGTCCCGTGACAACCTTCATAGTCGTACAGGCTCATTTTTTAAAAACCATGAACTTTCGCCCGAGGCCCCAGCTGTAATAGGGCCACATCAATTCTACTCCCATAACAGCTACACATGAAGGTAAAAAATTCTCAGGGGACAAAAATACAAGACATGAAAATCTTTATTTCCAAAAAGTGAATGTATTTTTACATAAATCTACAACAGAGAATTCCAATGTAGAAAAAATACACTATATTCAGGATACGGTGCTCCGCACACACCCCTCCTCCCGGGGGCAAACCGACACCAGAACCAACAAAACAAGGAACAAACTCTCCCGGGAACCGCCAGCCAAGTCCCCGCAGCCTCCGCTCTCCTATCAGGACGCTCTGAGCGGGGCGCCCGAGCGATGCACCCTCTCCCTGCGGCCGTTTGTCCCAAAGACAGACAAGCCACGAGCACATCTACTTCCAAGGACGGTCTGTGGCAGCCGCCCAAGGTGCCTCAGGGCTGTCACACTCCCCCTGTGCCACAGTGGCCACCAGGGGGTTCCCAGGAGGCCTGTGAGGGTGGCCCCCACTTCCTCACAGCCCATCAACTCCAGGCCCTACAAGCTTTGTCCACCACTTGGCACCGTCCCGAACCCCAGAACCAGGGCCCGGGCTCAGGAGAGCAGGGGCTGAGACCCAGGCTGTGGATGGAGGTCAGCTGTCTGCTCACCCAGCCCCGGTGGGTCCGCACCTCCCTCACGCCTCCACTGAAGGTCTCAGTGCTGCAGAGTGGGTTCGAACCCAGGGGGTCCTTGCTACATGCAGGGGTCCCAGGAGCCAGCCACTGCCACAAACTGCTCTGCAGTCCTACCCTCACACCCACCGCTGCCCAGGCTCGGCCGGCCGGGAGGGCCAGGCAGGCGGATGCTACCCTGCTCCCTGCCGCCAAGGACTCCTAAGAAGCCTGCCGGTCCTTAGGCCGACAACAGAGGAGAGCCACCGGCTGGTCCCTCGGAGCAGAGCCTGCACCGGGAACTGAGGTTCCGGGGCCTCCTGCACCCCAGTCACCCCGAGAGCCATCTGCAACGTTCAGCAGGACGTTTCAGGGCCGGGCTCCGTCTCAACTAGCCCCTCCCCGAAAGCTCGTCCCCACCGCGTGCACAGTGTTCAGTGCAGGGTCCCGTCCCGGCCTTGACCAAGTCCGTGCACCTGTCAACAGCAGGGAGAGGAGCTGCCAGGGAGCCCGCTGCCAGGGCCCGCCTGCTTCCTGCCTGCGGCGCGGTGTGCTGTGTGCATACCACACACCAGCACCGATCGCCTGAGCACGAGGGTTCAGACATGGCCTCACAGGGTCTGGGTTCCAGACAACCACACGGGGAACCACTACAGGCAGGGCCGGCGGCGTGGGACCGGGTCGGGCAGTGCCTGCTGCCAGCCAGGACCTGCAGAGCCGGGCAGAGAGCCGAGGCGACTGGTCACAGCGCTGGCACAGGCAATAAAACATCAAAAACAGTACAGAACGCTTACTGGGAAAACACCGCGACAAACTGAACTTCACCTCACCTTCTGTCATAAAAAATGAAAAGTTTTGTTGACGGAACACAATAGACTAGGAACTCTTCCCAGTGAGAGGAATCGGCAATGTCACCTCTAGAACTTTCTGGTGGGAACTCTCCCCCTTGGCCTAATGGTCCTCAGAGGGGTCCAGGCCCCGCCCCGACCCCCAGCCTGGATCAGGGGAACCCCAGGCTCCGCCCTGCCCATCGGGTCATCCCGGCCGCGGGCGGGCCTAGCAGTCGCTCTTCCAGAGCTTGATGGTCTTGTCGTTCTCCAGCGCGGCCGAGGCGATGATGTTCTCCGTCGGATGGCACGCCGTCGAGATCACCACGTCTGCAAACAAGAGACGGTCCACACGCTCCCACCCTGCACAGGGACCGGCGACAACCCCAGGGCCGCTCCCCGCCCAGCGCTGACCCCGGCTCGCACAGCCTG
>NW_005363729.1:463355-465551 GCF_000412655.1 Myotis brandtii
CAGAAGCCACACCAGGCTGGGTCACAGGTGGTCTCTGCCTGGACAACACCCTCAGCGGGGCCGAGCCCACGCCCGCCCTCCCGCTGCCACCTGGCTAAGCCCTCAGAGCTGCTGTCACAGGAGGCAAGTCCGTGCCATCACAGCAGCGGGCACCAGGCTCGGCAGCTCGATGCCCTGGACTTACAAAGGCTGAGACCCCGAACTTGACCTTCCCCCACGCCCCCGAAGAGTGCCGCGCCCCGGGGAGAGCAGGCCACGTCGGTGCCCCTCCGCCTCTGGGGTTAAGCCATGTGGGGGTGCTGCTGCTTCTCAGGGGACACACCACTCTCTACTGACTACAGAAGGTGGGTACGGGGGGGACAGGCAGCTGGGGCAGGGGCAGCCCGAGTGCTGAGGAGCCAGTGAGGGGGTGAGGGGCCCGAGTACTGAGGAACAGGCCTGCCTGGAGTCACAGTCCTAGGAGCAGGGGCCCTGCAATGGACAGCGGCGTCCTCACTCCCGGGACACGCTGGGCACGGGCCAGCGCACAGGCCGCCTGCACGGAGAAGCCACAGAGCCACATGGACTCGAGGCCAGGCAGCCGAGGGGAAGAGGCGGACCCCAGGGCCTGGCGCTGGCCAGCCACTCCCCAATGGGCAGCGTCCCCCGGGCCAAGCACTACAACACCCGCCTCGCTGCGGGCAGGGCCCGGCCCGCTCACCTGTGTGGCCCTGCAGCTTCTGCACAATCTCCTTGGTCTGCAGGTTCCAGATGTACACCAGGTTGTCTTCTGAGCCGGACACGATCCACTGGGCAGATAGGGACGAGGTGAGGGGAGTTCCCATAGCCCGGAACTCACCCCTCCCTCCCGCACTGAGAACTGTCCTCACCCCCCTCCCGCTCCCACTCAGAAACAGCCACACACGGGGCATCTAGGATGTACAACGTTTTCTTCAGTTACCACTTTACAGGTTTTGTGTCGCTTACATTTCAGCTGGATGTCACATCCCCTCAGTCCCACTGCCCTGGACTGAGGCAGGAGGCCTGGGGCCCGGCTCTGGGCGGCCCCGGCTCTGGGCAGCATGGCCCGCTAGGCGACGGGGCCGGCAGGTCCAGGAGCACCCAAGTCGTGACAGCCCCTTTCTGAGTGACGCCACCACTCCACAGCGTGTGGCTCTGTTTTCGGTTTTGTGTGTCTTGTTTTGTGCACAGGGCCTCTCAGGTGGCCCTGGGAAGGACGGCGAGAACTCACCTTCCCCCCCGTCCAGGTCCGACTTATGGGGCCGGCAGGTCCAGGAGCACCCGAGTCATGACAGCCCCTTTCTGAGTGACGGCCACCACTCCACAGCGTGTGGCTGTTTTCGGTTTTGTGTGTCTTGTTCTGTGCACAGGGGCCTCTCAGGTGGCCTGGGAAGGACGGCGAGAACTCACCTTCCCCCCCGTCACGGAGAAGTTGGCAAATATGCAGTACTTCTCGTTCTTGTGCCCGGTGTACGTCTTCAGGCACTGAAAGGACACGTGCGGGTCAGAGGCCGCTTCCCTGCCTCCTGACAATCCCCGAATGCTGAGTGCTCGCCCTTTAAGGCCAACCCAACGTCATTGTGAAAAGCACTCAAATGCCCACAGCACAAACCCACGTGGTCAGAGCTGATGTGCCAGCCGCAAACACCCACGTCTTGGAGAAATTTGCACCAAACCAACTCAATGAACATGGCTCTCTGAGTCCCCCCAGCTCAGCCATCACCCAAAACCCCACCCGGCCTCGGTACACCCGGCCCGGCGCGTCGCCTCTGCTGCTTACCTTCCCTTTGCTGTAGTCCCAGAGTTTCAGGGTGCTGGAAAGAAAGAGGGGGTCACACACGCTCCCCGGCTGTCACTGGAACCCCCAGGCGCAGGTGCAGGTGCCAGCAGTGCGCGGAGCCCCAGGATTTGAGGACACCCCAGAGCACAGGGCGAGAACCCCAAATATTTAGCTCAAAGACATTTTGAAAGAAAGCTGCTGGCTGCTCCCACACCACTGGGTGGTCACCTCATGCCTGCTAGAGGGACGTGGGGGACCTGGTTCCAGAAACGTCCCAACCAGACTGGAGCACAGCACCCGCCTCCTGGAGCAGAAAGGCCCCCACAAGGGCGCTGCGGCGGGAAACGCCGGGGCTCAGGAAGGCACCCCGCCCCTGGGCCCCCAACACGTACTCAGCAAAGCCCGTGCCAAAGGCG
>NW_005363729.1:465876-468945 GCF_000412655.1 Myotis brandtii
ACACCCCCGCCCTGTGCCCCCGGGAGAGCCTGCTCGTGCCTGTCCAGCCCACGGACCCCTGTGGGGCCATCACCCTGACACGAGGGCTTGGGGAGCACAGGGCTGCAGCAGTGCAGACTCGGGTTGCCAACCCCCCACGGGCACAGTGAGCCATCCAGCATCAGCTTCCTCACGTGAAACATCCACACGCCCAGCCAGGCGGGATGTCAGGACTACGCAAACCATTTGGATGAATGCTCTCAGGTGTCTTCCGTGACAGTTTTGCAAAAGATCTGTAAGTTCCTCTAGAAAAATACCATTGCACCCACACCACTGCGTCAGCACTCCCAGAGACCCCACAGGAGGGGCCTTTCCGCCACGTGACAGTGCTGTGCTCCCCGGCCAGGCGGGAGGACCGGAGCTTGCACCTGGAGCGGGAGCGGGGGCGGCTGGCATCCCGAGCGCCAGGGGAGTGGCATTACCACTTTGGAGAACCCGAGCCTGGCTGCCGGGCACCTGGGGCCTATGCCGCTGGCTGGTCCAAGACACTGGAAAGGCACGGGGAGGCGTGAGGCTGCCAGCCCCTGGGTCCCAGGGGCCCCGCCAGGAGGCAGGTGGGTAACGCAGGCGAGATGAGGGCACCGACAGCCCCAACCCAGCCCCTGAGCACAGCCTCAGCGGGACTGTGTGCTCCAGTCCAGAAGGTTCTACCTCCTAGACCTGGGCTGAGAAACGGGACCGGGAACCGCTGCCCGCTGCCCGCCTTCCCCAGGCTCCGGGGTGCTGCTGGCCTTTTGCTGGTTAACCTCTCGGACCTCAGTTTCCCCCGCTGCGGGGTGGCCGAGCTGATCAAAGGCTAACGTAACTGGTTAACAGAGAGCAGAGGAGCTGCACCGGGCCGCCCAGGAGAGACGGGAGAGACGCCGTGTCCGACTGCGGGACGTCGCTGTGGGAAGTCAGGACGCCCCTGTCCTGGCCCGTTTTGCTCAGTGTCAGAGCGTCGGCCCAAGGACCGAAGGGTCACTGGCTCGATTCTGGGTCAGGGCACAGGCCCGTCAGGGCCATGCAGGAGGCAGCCGATCGATGAATCTCTCATCACTGATGTTTCTCTCTCCCCCCGCCTCCCTTCCTCTCTGAAATCCATAAAAATACATATCTTTTAAATCAATGGAAAAATAGTCTCGGGTGAGGGTTAACAAAACAAAAAAAGTGAGGCCCTCACAGGGGCCATGACCCAGCTTGAATGGGTCTTAGGAGTCTGACACCAGCGCACAGAACAGCCCCTGCGAGGACCTAGGAGCCGGCTGCAGGCGGGCGAGCTGGGCGGCCTGAGCCGCCCCGCAGCCTCCCCTCCCCCCACCCCCCCACATGCTTCTATGGCAGCCTTGGGGAGGAGCTTAGGGGCGCACAACCCCGTGGCCATCCCCTCCCTCACAGGGGCCATGACCCAGCTTGAATGGGTCTTAGGAGTCTGACACCAGCGCACAGAACAGCCCCAGCGAGGACCTAGGAGCCGGGAGCCTCAGGGACCAGCCCTGCAGGCGGGAGGCGAGCTGGGCAGCCTGAGCCGCCCCGCAGCCTCCCCTCCTCCCACCCCCCCACATGCTTCTATGGCGGCCTCGGGAAGGAGCTTAGGGGCGCACAACCCCGTGGCCATCCCCTCCACGTGGCTGCCAGCCGCACGGGCTCCCCTTTAACCTAAAACTGTGAATACTTCCGGCTCAGGTGATCAGGCTCCTAAACAGCACCCGCCCTGACTGGAACCCTCCAGGGGGGACTCCCTCCCCAGAGCCTTCCCAGGCCCAAGGCCCCGCGGGGCCCATGGCGCCCTGCTCACAGGCACAGCAGGCCTGCAGCCCGCCCACGGCACCCACCAGTCAGCCCAGGCCAAGTCTTCCCACTCCAGGACACCCAGGCCCAGAGCGCATCCCTCCCCTAATGCCGCCTGCAGTGACCTCAGGGCCTCTGCTCCAGGCTCCTCCACGCCCCTCCTCGGAGCACGCCTGGAGGGCAAGGCGCAATCAAGCTGCCCCAGGAAGGACTAGGAAGAGGCCCCGAGGCCGAAGACAGCCAGGGCCTGCCAGGCATAGGCAGCGGGCTCAGGCCCGTCAGAGGACAGGGTGGGGCCAGCCCCGTGAGGCGGGCAGGAGCGGTGGGCGATGTGGGTGATGGGAGGGCGGCAGAGGAGGGAAATCCTCCCAAAGGGGCAGATACAAGACAGAGAAGGGGCTCCCAGAACCTCAGAAGGCGAGGCGGGCGCGATGGAGAAGGGCCCTGCCCCCCAGGGCCAGCGAGGCTCACCAATCAGCGTCTTCAGGCACTGGCCAGAGGCGGTGTCCCAGATCCGGCTGCAAAGCAAAACAAGTTGTGAAGAAGCCAGTCACAGCAGGTGGCCTGCGAGCAGTTCTCAATCAAACAGCTTTAGAGGGAACGCGCTTCCCCCGCGCTGTCCCGCTCACTCGGCCACTGAAGTTTCTCTCGCACGTTCCAGGGACCAGAAGGGGCGCTGCGCACGCCACGGACCCGTGTGCTCTAGTTCCTCTTCCACAGCAGCGATCACACAGGGCAACCGCCAAGGAGCAGCGGCTGGCCCGCCCCCCCCACCGAGGGGTCTCCCGCACGGACACCCGGGGCTGGCCCACCGAGCCCTCCCGCACTCTGGCACCGTCCCCACGCACGCTCCTGCCAGCACCGAGGGCATCACTGTCTCCCTCCCCGGTGGACGTTCCATCTTTAAGTCCCACAGCCTCCATGTCCCCTTGGCTTCCCACCTGCTCGACACCATTCCCCACCCCTCCTGTCAGGCCTGCAGTGGCCACTCTGTGAGGTGTTTCTGGAAGAGGACGAAGGGTCAGAGGGTTTTAACCCCAAACTGACAGCCTCCTCCCAAAACCGCAGCCCCACAAACCTGCCCTGATGCTCACTGAGTTCATCTAAACCAGCGGTCGCCAACCGGTGGTCCGTGAGGTCGGTGACCACCGACCTAAACCAACACATGTGCATCTTCCCTCCTGCGCCTCCACCCCCACACACGGGCTTCACCCCCCCAAGCTCCACGACCACGATCCCCGAGACTGCACTGACGGTCTG
>NW_005363729.1:469664-475236 GCF_000412655.1 Myotis brandtii
AGGACCCCTTTCCCCTGGGGCCTCTCATGGAGGAGCAACCACAGAAAGACCAGCCTGCAGTCTGCCTGGAGGAGGTGATCGCTCACTAGGAAACGGACTGAAAGGAAACCCATGGCCACGGGAGCCCCCTCCTGAGGCCTGTCCTGTCCGGGGATCCGGCCTCCAGTCGTCACTGTCGCCCCCTCACACCCCAGTGAAGGCAGCCTGACCCAACGTAGCCAAAAATGACTTCCCTTGACATTGCTTTACAAAAGCAAAAAAAAAACAGGGGGGAAACCCCCCGATTCAGTAGCCCCCTAAGAATGGACGCTGGTGGCTTCTCACCCAGGTGCCTGCCCATGGCCATCCGAGCACCAGTCCCTGCCACCGCCCCACTGCTCCAGGCCCCGGACAGGGAGAGACCCAGGCGGCCCCAGGCTGACGGCGGTCCGGCCCCACTGACCTGATCTGAACGTCTAGCTCTGCTGGGGGAGGGGACACACCTTCCCACAAACACGTTCCAACCTGACACGTCCCTTTCCTGGAACGGCTTCACCTCTGGGGTTTCCCTCCTTTGCCCAATTGAATCTCAGTGCCAAGGGTCGCAATGTCAGACGGAGAGTTCACACGCAACCCTGTTCTTTCTGTTGAGTCCTGAGCCGACGTTACCCAGGATAAGCCTTCTTACAACAAATACCACCTTTTATAGGCTGTCTCCCTTCCTGCTACGGGACCCGCTCCCGGGTGAGATGGAGGCGCAGGGCAGCCCTGGGGCCATGCTCTCAATGGAGCCATCAACCCTGTGTGCAGTGTGACTACACTGCTGTGCACACGCTGGCCCCTGCAGGACGGCAGGCTCGGACCCCACGGAGCAGGATGGGCACTCTCAGGCCCACCCCCCACCGTTCTCACCACGACCGGGGATTCTCACCGCAACTGGGCCATCCCACCCGCCTCCAGCCACCACCCACCACTCAGAGCTATTGGCTCCACTCTAAACTCACACTGTACCCTGGTCACACTTCCCAGGACTGAACGCCCCGACCGGAAGGTTCCGTTTGGGGACACCACTCCCCCACGCTACAGCCACCTGCCCTTCCACAGACTGAGATTCTACAGGGTCACCATCCACACTGCAGGTGTCGATGGAGACTGGAGTTCCCAGGTCAGTGGGACTTACGGCGGAGACGGGGTCCGAGTGCGCAGGCAGGGTCTTGAGGCATTTCCCCGTCTTCACATCCCATATCCTCACGCTCTCATCAAACTGCAGAGAAAGGAGAGATCCAGGCCACTCCACAGGGAGGACAGGAGCTGACAGACCTTCGGAACCCAAAACTGCCCCCAGTCCCCCAGCAGGTCACCTCTGTGCCCACCCCCACCCGGAAGAGGCCAGCACACTTACGGAGCCTGAGACAATGAGGTTGGACTGCGGGTTGAAGTTACAGCAAAAGACATAATTACTGTGTCCCTTCAGGGTTTTCAGACACTTTCCCTACAATGAAATATTGATAGCCTATCATTCCAGCGACTGACGGCGGGGCCAGGCTGACCGATGCACACCTGGGAAGCACCGCTGTGAGGCACGCCTGGGAGAGCCAGGCCGCCAGGCCCCGGCTGCCCCCCACCCCCCACTCACACGCTCCCCCAGGAGGGACCCGAGTCCGGCTTACCGAGCTCACATCCCATATCTTTAGGGTTTTGTCATCTGAGGCAGAAACAAGGAGGTTAGAATCTGAGGACCAGGCCACATCGGATATTCCCTGGGGAGAAAAAACAGAGGGTCACCCCCTTGAGGGACAAAACACAATGAACCTGCAGAAGCCAAATCCCCCTCCCATCCGACTGGACACACAGCCCTCGTCCCACCCTCCCAGTCCACAGCCAGCGCTGAGCACAGGGGGCCCCGCCCGGCCGAGGACCAGCCCGCTCTCGGCGGCTCTGCAGGCCTCACCGTGGACAGAAACTCGTCCGGGACTCAGGAGTATTTGCTTAAAAAAACAAGCGGTGGCAGCTCTGGCCCGTGGCTCAGTGGTTAGTGTCAGCTCGCACACCAAAGGGTTGCGGGTTCAATTCCCGGTCGAGGGCAGGCACCTGGGTTGTGGGATGTCTTTCTCTCTCCTAAGCCCCATGGGCCCTTCTTCTGCCTCTGTAACTTGTTCCCTGAGCCCGTGTGGGCTCACTCTTTCTACCTTGGTGACTTTTCTAAATAAACTGCCACTTGTATTTGAAAAAACGAGCAGATGCAAATAACTACCAGAAAGAACCTGGAGGCCCCGCCAATGCGGCTCAGGGGTGAGCGTTGATGCATGAACCAAGTGACTCCCGGTCAGGACACACCCGGGTTCCAGCTCCATCCCCAAGCGGGGTGTGCAGGAGGCAGCCGATCTTTCTCTCTCTATCTCTCTCCCTTCCCCTCTCCCCAAAATCAATAAAAAACATATTTAAAAAATAAAAAGAATTCGGGGGGAAACTCAACATAACTCCACAGGCCTGAGAGAGGGGCCCCACCCACGTGATGGCTGGAGCTACGCTGTCCAGCAGCCACCGCAGTGTGCAGGGCCGATACCTACCAGCTTGTGACCAGATATGGTTTTCTCGAATTTCCCATCATAGGCGCCCCAAATTTTAATGAGCTTGTCTGCAGCTGAGAGAAAGGAGTAACAAAGAGCCAGTCATCCACAGTCCAGAATCTGGGTTTTCCCACCGGAGCCCCGGGAACAGTGTGAGGGACCCTGAGGAGGGCCACCCACACGAACAGGCAACACTCTCCACCGCCCGGCCCCTGCCATGCAGAGTGGCAGTGGCACAATTTCAACGGGGAATGGATTCTTCCAGTTAAACGCGGAAGCTAACAGGCACACCCACGCTGCACCGACGCAGAGGGGTGTCGGAAAGCAAGCCCCCCCTCCCCCACACACACACCGGTTTCTCCCAGCCACCAAGGCCCCGCTGATACCTACACGAACTCGCCAGCCACTCCCCGTTCGGGCTGAATTTCACGGAGGACACGGCTTTCGTGTGGCCGGCCAGGGTGAACTTCAGAGCATAGTTTGGTTTCACAGGTGTAGGCTGGTGAAGAAAGAGTACTCATCAGCCACAAGTACCCACCACCATCAAGTCAACCGTCAGTCTGGATTCGATTCCCAAAACTGAACGTCAAGCTCAGACCTCCGGCTTGAGCTCCATACCACGTGGCTACCAGAGCTGTCTGCTTGTCACCTCAACCTGAACAAGCAGCCTGAGCCCTTACTTCTGCAGCCCTCACCTCAGTGCCTCGGCTCCAGCACCCTAATCCCACCCACCCAGACCACCAGCACCCACCTGTGCCAACCGGGTGGGCACCCGCCCGCCTGCCCGCATACAGCCCCAAGCAAACCGGAAGGCTGCTCCCGGGGAAAGGTCTGCAGAGGTCTGCACCTGCCCAGGCATCAGAACTGCGGCCGGGGGTGGGGGTGGGGGGCTGCAGAACAGCGCTGCCTGGGCCCTAGACTCTCACAGGAGGACTGAGGAGCTGTGTTGTTGCTAAGGCCCCGCCCCAGGGGACAGGTCCGGAAACCGCCAGTCACAGAACACAATCAGCAGCAGCTCTCTGCCTGGAGAACACCCTGATGGACCTGCAATGCCATCCCCAAGCATCTTGCAGCCCGTGCCCCTGCAGTTCCCCAGGAGCCGCAGGGACTTGCCTTGCTCTGCGTGGCCGACGACGAGGGGGTGGGCTGCGCTCGGGCAGCCTCTGCCTCCGGCTTCTTCTCCTCCGTTGCCATGGCTCCGAGGCCCACCGGGCAGCAGGGAGATGCAGGCGGATGGGTTCACAGCTCCACAGAACACTCAGAGCAGGAAGAACTCTGGGCTACCGCAGCCTACAGTGGGGGACCTAGGCCAACAAGCAAACCATAGTTTAAAAGGCAATTTCCAGGAAAAAGGATAAAAACCATTGGACCACCTTACAGAGCCTGGATCTGCTGCTCCAAATGGAGGTGCCTGTTATCCTAACTACCTAAGGCTTTCAGAGGCTGCCAGGCCAAGCCCCCTCAGGCTCCTGCAGTAGCTGTGATCAAAGGCCCCTCCTTCAAGGCTGCTCCGTATTGTTACCTGGGGGCCTGCAGGAATTCGGGAATGCAGCCCCGCCCACCCAGTAAACACAACCTCTTCTTCAAAGGGCCCTGCACGTTATAAACCACTGAAGGCCACTTGTCAGGGAACCAGCCGGGTTACAGGAGGCTGCCCTTGGGGTGCACAGGTGTGGGGACTTATCCAAGGCCTCACGTGCACCCGGGGATGCAATAGCTGAGAGCCATGTCTGCAAACCTAAGGGCTCCCCCGGCCCTGCCTGCTGGCGCAGCCGGAGCATGTGCCACGGCGCCACGGTCTGCACGAGGCTGGCGCTGCGGGAGGGAAAGCCTCGGCTCCATTAGGTCTCACCGCGGCCATGGGAACTGCCCTCCCAGAAGCACACCCACAGGGGGCTCGGAGGGGAGCCACCAGGGTGTTCTTGTAAGTATCATGGCCATCCAACTCCCGGAAGCCGGAATCACCATCAGGAGTTTGCACTGTGAGTTCTTGCTTGGAGCTTAAAACTGAAGTGTGCAGTGAAGTGAAATGGAAGCCATCAGAAAAAGACCAAGTCTCAGTCTTCATCCACGAAGGGTTAGGAATTACCAGTGAAGTGAAATGGAAGCCATCAGAAAAAGAGCAAGTCTCAGTCTTCATCCACGAAGGGTTAGGAATTACAACGCAGCACAGCAGAGCAGAGCACGACGCGGCCACGGCTGGCCACCTGCAGCGAGACGGAGCCCACTGCACCGCGTGGGGGAGGGGAGAGGTGGGCAGTCCTGCCAGGGAAAACGTGCTGGCACTCAGCTGCCGTGGGCAAAGGCTACTCGGTGATGATCTGCGGCCTTCCCCTCGGAGGGCTGGACCAGTCCCGGGAGGGAGGAGCAAGGACCAGGGCTAGAAAGTCCCTTCCGGAGAACCCAGCCCCGGAGACGCCCGACCATAAGGGGCTGAGGCCAGTGTGGCTCCCGGGGCGCCCGAGCCCAGCACCGGCGGAGACAGGATAGGAGGAAGGAGCCCTTCAGGGGCCAGAACATCGCGTTTTAGCACAAAAACGGAGGCCCAGCAGGAGGGGCGGCTTGGCCAGGCAAACCGGCTGCCCTCAGGTGAGGACAGAAAGGATGCCCAACCCTCCCCGCCGGCCCAATCCGCTCGCACCTGGGGCGCGCCAAGCATCCGCGCAAAAACCCAGCTGGGCTTCCAGCCGGACCCCACGTTTCTCCCTAAGGGGGGCGGGGAGGAAGCGCGGCATTTTGGGCATTTTTAAACCCTCGGTGGTTCCCGGGGCCACTGGGAAGCCGGCTGGGGACTGGCCCCTTAGAAAGCCGGTCTGGGAAAGAGGGCGCCAACGGCCGCTGGCGCTGGCCCCCCGGGCACCCTACCCGCCCCCAGGTGCTCCCTAACCTCCTGCGGCCAAGCCCCGACCCTGAGTGCTTCCGGCTGCAGGAAACAGGCAGGTTCCTGAGCTGCGGGGCAGAGGCCAGGCCCACGGGCGAAGGGACGCAGGAAGCAACCTGGCGACCCCAGTGGCCAGCCCCGC
>NW_005363729.1:476105-478674 GCF_000412655.1 Myotis brandtii
GAGCGCACAAAGCCGGCCTCTCGGAGGGCCGCTACGGGGAGCGGCGAGGACCAGAATGCCTCGGGCAGGCCCTACGCCTTAAAGGAACAGTACATAGTGCGTGCTTCCTGCTTAAAAGCCTTAACCCATAGGTAACCGGTTGCAGGCCGTTCTCCTCCTGCGCTTTCTAGAAACTGAAGTATAAAGACACTACGGCAGGGAGAGATTGAAAATGGCGGCAGAGTAGGAGGATGCTGCATGGACATGCTCCCAGGAACAAGCTGGAATTACAACTGAAGTACAGAAAGCCTTACTGAATAATCAATGGAAAACTCACAGGAGAGAACCCTGATACCAAAGCCCGAAGGTGGAGACCGCATAGAGACTGGTAGGAGGGGCAGAGGTGCGAAAGGGCTGGCAAATGAAGTCCTGGAGAGATATCTCAGCTGGGGGGGGTTGGGGGGGTGCCACTGAGAACTCTGGGCTCTAATCCCAAAGCTGAGCTCCCAGCAGAGAGCACCAAACTGAGGAGGGTACCCACATAACATCTAGCTGTGAAAAGCAGCTTTTGGGGTGCTGTCTGCCAGGGAGTGGCAGCTGAAAGTTCGGGCACCCTCTGAAAAGGGCCAAGGCACAAACATTCCCTGTGGAGCCACCCACCTGGTGCTCTGGCAGCAGGAGGGTGAAGCGGACTGGAGCCGTGAGAGCAGAACCCAGGATGAAAGACTCGGGGGACAGAGCTCAGAAGGCAGACACCCCAAGTTTCCTGGGCTGAGCCATTCCCTCACCCAGCGGAGGACAGCTTCCCCACACAGACAGCTGCCTTGCCTGGGGGAAGACAGTCCACACACCCTATTGGGAAACGCCTTGCCCTGAGATTAAAAGTAACAATGAGCCTCAAGGCAGAGGCACCTGCCGCACCCAGTTGAAAAAACTCTCGCCACCCCTGAGGACGATTGCCTGGGGGCAATCAAGTCAGAATCCGATTAATCTAGGTCAGTGGTTCTCGGCCTTGGCTGCACATTGGCATCACCTGGGAATCTTCTGAATCCTGATTTCTGGGCCTCGTCCTCCGGAAATTCTGTGTCTTTGTTACTAATGTTGTGTGTCCCCCCCCGCCAATCACAAAGAGGCAGGGTTTCCGGAGGGTGAGGCCCAGAAGTTAGGATTTAGGGAGGAATCCCAGGTGATTCTAGGGTGCGGCCAAGGTTGAGAACCACTGGTCTAGGTGGTATCTGGAGGCTTTGAGTCTATTGCCTGACCCAATTACAGTGGGGCCTTGACTTACGAGTGTCCCGACTAACGAGTTTTTTGAGATAACCAGCTGTCTCTCACCCGATTTTCTGCATTGAGTTGATAGAGTAATTTGAGTTAACGAGCTCCTTAACGAGCTCAGTCTCGGAACGAATTAAACTCATAAGTCAAGGCCCCACTGTCGTCAGAAACAGCCTTTAACACTGTCCTGCACTAGAGATTGAGAGGTGTAGAGGATCCACCTAAAACATAGTCACAAACCCTAACAGACAGCCAAAATGAGGAAACAAAGAAACAACCCCTAAACGATAGAACTAGTGAATTCTTCAGAAGAAGAGATCAAGGAAGCAGAGAAGAAATTTTTCTGAACAGAGTTCAGAGTAATGATGTTAAAAATGCTCAACAGTATGAAAAAAGATATGGTAACTATGAAAAAAGAACAGTCTGAGATAAAGAATGACATAACACAAATAAGAACACATTGGAAGGAATACACAGCAGATGGGAGAAGCTGAGGGTTGAATCAGTGAATTAGAAGACAGAGTTGAAAATATCACTCAATTAGAGAACCAAAAAGAAGAAACAAGTAAAAAAACCGGAGGACAGCTTACAGGAGCTGTGGGACAATGTGAAACGTAACAATATTAGAGAAGAGGCAGAAAGGAATAGAGAAGTTGTTTGAAGCAATAATGGTGGAAAACTTCCCGAACCTGGTAAAGGAAAAAGTTACACAAGTTCAGGAGGCACAGAGAACCCCAAACAAGAAGAACCCAAACAGACCCATGCCCAGACACATCATAATTAAAATGCCCAAAATTAAAGACAAAGAGAGAATCTTAAAGGCAGCAAGAGGAAAGAAAACTGTTACCTGCAAAGGAGTTTCCATAAGGCTGACACCTGATTTCTCATCAGAAACTCTACAGGCCAGAAGGGAATGGCATGAAGTACTCAAAGTAATGGAAAGCAAGGATCTGAGACCAAGATTACTATATCCAGCAAGGCTATCATTCAAAATAGATGGTCAAATAAAGAGCTTCCTAGACAAAAAAAAAAAAAGCTAAAGGAGGTCATCATCACCAAGCCAGCGTTACAAGAAATGCTATAGGGATTGCTGAGAAGAAGAGATGGAGAGAGAAACCTCGCCATACAGAACTAAAATGGCTCTAAATAAGTACCTCTCAATAATAAACCTAAATGTAAGTGTTTTAAATGCTCCCATCAAAAGGTGTAGGGTAGCTGAATGGATAAAAAAACATGACCCAACTAGATGCTGTCCACAACAGATCCTCCTCAAAACAAAAGACACACACAGGATGAAAGTGAAGGGATGGAAAAA
>NW_005363729.1:478846-479197 GCF_000412655.1 Myotis brandtii
GACCAAATATAGCAGGCCAATTTTTAAGTTGATAATTTTGTATGGCCCTCGAATGATGTTATAAATATCCCAATGGCCCTTCGCAGAAAAAAGGTTCCCCACCCCTGCATTAGAGCTAAACTCACGATGCAGTAAGGTCAGTAAAAGAAACTCTACCTTGGACCTAACCAAAGTCAATTACTTCTTCATGGGAGACCATCAAGGGAGGTTTCTTGCAAAATTAGCTGAAGGCAAAAATAATTCACATGGTACTTTCAAGAGTGTGCTAAGCCAAGTCAGAGAAAGATAAATATCATATGATCTCACTCATTTGTGGAATATAGTGAACAACATAAACTGATAAACTGATGA
>NW_005363729.1:480362-480862 GCF_000412655.1 Myotis brandtii
GAGGGAGAGGGCACCTCTGGCCACTGCCGGCCCCGGCCCGCCTCCCCACCGGCCTCGGTCACACCCTCCTTTAAGGCCCAGCTGGCCTCCCTGGCCCTAGGACCAAATGCAAACTCAGCCGCGGGAGTTTACCAGACCCACCTCCTCCTCTCACCTAGTGCCCCCCCCAAACTGTGCACCCCGGTCCCGGCGCCAACTCCAGAGTCTTCCCGTCTCCACGCTCCACTGCAGCCCGTGGAGCAAGACAAGGGCCCTGACCCCCGAGCTCAGAGCTCAAGCCAGGCTCCCGGTCTATTGGTTTCCCCTCCCTCATCCAGAAGACAGACTTCCAGGGAGCCCCACAGCGGGGCTCAGTGAGTGAGTGTCAACCTGTGAACCAGGAGGTCACAGTTGGACCCCAGGTCAGGGCAGAGGCCGGGGTTGCAGGCTCCATCCCGGGTGTGGGGCGTTCAGGAGGCAGCTGATCCATGATTCTCTCTCATCATTGATGTTTCTCACTT
>NW_005363729.1:481156-482571 GCF_000412655.1 Myotis brandtii
ATACATGAATAAGTGGAATAACAAACCGATGTTTCTCAAAAAAAAAAAGAACATCGCTGTCTCATAGGACGGGAAGCTTCTGAGCAGCCCTATCTAGTCGCAGGGCCGGTGGAGGGCTTTCCCGGGGTGGCAGAGGAACAGACCACGTGGCAGAGACTGGGGTGCCCCCCACGCACACCCAACGCAGGCAGCAAGCTGGGCGGGAGCACTGGCCCTTTAACGGCCGAGCCCCCAGGTTGGATTCCGATGGCAGTTGATAAGGGAGCATCGTTGGGTCCCAGGGACGCGGGGGATGTGCAGGACCCAGGCCTTGCAGGAGCTGCTGGCCCGGTCCCCCTGCGGGACAGCCGCCCCCCACTCCACCTCCATTCCCGGGGGCTGCTGATGCTGCCCGGAGAGCCCGAGGCTCCCGCCAGCCCAGGTCAGTGGGGGGGGGGGGGGGCGTTCCTTCTCCCTGGTGACTGGTGTGGGAGACTTATGTCCCCACTTTCCTCCACGCCTCCTCACGGTCCATGCGACGGGCATGTTGCCCACCATCCCTGGGCCCCGTGGGCCTTCAGCTAACCCGAGTCCGCTGGCCACGCCAACCCTGGTATCCAGACCGCCATTTCTAGCCCTGACTGCCCCAGCCTTCACTGGGGCCTCGGTTTCCCAGGGACAGAAAGAGCAGGTGACAGGAGGAAGCGTGACTCTTGGCCGGATTCTCTCCTTCCAGGGCCTCTGCCCAGGGTGTGCCCTCCCCCATGGACCCATCCCTTCCTCCCTCCTTCCTCTCACCCCTAGTGAGCACCCCAGCCCGTTTCCCCTGCATCCCCTCCCCCCTGATGCCGCCCTCTCTAAGGCGACCCCTTAGGCTGCCCCCCCTAGGGTGACGGACAGCTCAGTTGGCTTAGGACTGTCTCATTTGAAAACTCAGCCCGGCTGGTGTGGCTCAGTGGTTGAACCTGGAGGTCACACTTCGATTCCCGGTCAGAGCACATGCAGGGTTGCGGGCTCGATCCCTAGTGGGGGGCGTGCAGGAGGCAGCCAATCCGTGATTCTCGTCATTGATGTTTCTATCCCTCTCCCTTCTTCTCTGAAATCAATGAAAATATATTTTTTTAAAAAGAAAGAAAACTGCCCTGACCGGTTTGGCTCAGTGGATAGAGCGTCGGCCTGCGGACTTAAGGGTCCCGGTTCGATTCTGGTCAAGGGCATGTACCTTGGTTGCGGGCACATCCCCAGTAGGAGGTGTGCAGGAGGCAGCTGATCCATGTTTCTCTCTCATTGATGTTTCTAACACTCTATCCCTCTCCCTTCCTCTCTGTAAAAAATCAATAAAATATATATTTTTTTTTTAAAAAGAAAGAAAACTGAAAGACCCTGTCCCGGGCAATCCCTCAGCCCAGGGAAGTGGAGACCGAACTGCCCCTTCC
>NW_005363729.1:484097-489561 GCF_000412655.1 Myotis brandtii
AGCATGGGCTCCCACGCCCACCAGGGGCCTGCTTTGGGCAGAGGGGCAGAAGGGGTGAAGTGCAGATGGCTCTGGATAGTTCTAATCCCAGACATGGGTTCCCCCTCAGTCTCAGGGTCTCCTGTTCAAGCTGTCGGGACCAAAGGGGGAGGGACTAGGAAAGGAGGTCGTGTGAAACAGCCCAGCCCTGTGGTTGAGCACTGACCTATGAACCAGGAGGTCAGGGTTCGAGGTCATGTGTCTCTCTCACATCGATGCTTCTCTCTCTCTCTCTCTCTCTCTCTCTCTCCCTTTTTCTCTCCCATTCTCTCTAAAAATCAATGGAAAAATATCCTCAGTGGGGATTTTAAAAATAATAATAATAATAATAATAGAAACAGTGGTTCCTAAACTTGAATGAGAGCCTGGCCTCGGTGCCCAGTAGCACACAGACCCCGGAGCAGATCCCTCCCAGAGCCCTTCCCTCAAAAGGCTGCCGAGGGCTCCGGGCTGCCCGCAGCGTCAGGTACAGGATGGCATCACTGGACGGGGCAGGGGCAGAGCTGCCCATCCCTAGAGGCGCGTGAATCCGCGGGGCACTCGGGGTCCTGGGATGGTCTGTGCCACCTGGTGAGTGAGGTGCTGGGCCCTGGCCCCGGGAGGGCCACTCGCGGGCGCTGAGCGGAGAAAAGCAAGCCTGGGGGGGGGGGGGGATTGTGCAGCTCTGTGGGGAGAGACCGAGGGAGGCCGCCCGGGCCCCGGGAAGGGAACTACAAGGTTCTCGGCGGCGTCCCCCCATGTCTTTTGCGGGCGGTGCTCTGCGAGGAGCCGCGGGCAGGCGCGGTAAGGACTTGCTCCCGCCTCTGCTCTCGGGAGAGGGAGAAGGACCGGTGCTCCTGCTTCTCTCAAGCTCCATGGGGCTCACCGGCGAGCCCCCGGGCCTGGGCCTCCTGCAGGCGGTGTCTGAGGCTGACTCCGTCTCTCACCGGCGTATGGAGATTTTGTGTTTCTTCCCAAGTCAGGCTTGGGGAGTGTGCGGGCTCCCGGGAATCCGTCCCTTTCATCCAGGTTACAGTGTTTGTGGGCTTACAGCTGCCCTGCTGTTCTCTTCCCGTCCTTTTCACTCCCTGTCCCGGTAATATTAGTCTCTCTCTCTCTCTCTCTCTCTCTCTTTTCTTGGACAATCTAGCTCAAGGCTTGTCAGTGTCGTTGATTCCACAACCCCACCCCCAAAGGCAGCCTTTAGGGTAGCCGAGTCTCTCTACTGCTTTTCTATTTGTTATTTTATTTACCTGCACTCTAAGCTTTATTATTTCCTTCCATTTGCTGCCTTCGAGTTTAGTTTATTCTTTTTCTAGTTCCGCTAGGTGGAAGCTTAGCTTATTGATTTGAGATAGTTCTTCTCTCTTGATATAGTCATTTACATATATATATATATATGTATGTGTGTGTGTATGTGTATATATATATATATGTATATACATATACATACACACATAGTCATTTATAGCTATAACTCTCTCTCTGAGCGCTGGCTTCACTGCACCCAGTAAGTTTTGGTGTGTTTGGATTTTTAAAAATTTTTATTTATTTTTTAAATGTTATTATTGATATATTTTTGTTTATTTTTCTTAATTGTCACCTGAGGATATTTTCCCACTGGATTTTTAGGGAGAGTGGAAGAGAGAAGGAAAGACAGAGAGAAACATCTATGTGAGAGAAACACATCCATTGGTTGCCTCCTGCAGGAGCCCAACCAGGGCCCGGGGAGGAGCCCACAGCCGGGTACGTGCCATCGGTTGATTCTCCTGTGACCTGACCAGGCATCAAACCCACAGCTTTGGTCTCATGCCGAAGACGCTCTAGCTCTAACCAACGGAGCTAGCAGCCAGGGCTGAATTGCTTTAGGTTTAGTTTGTGGTTGAGTACTGACCTATGAACCAGGAGGTCAGGGTTTGAAGTCATGTGTCTCTCTCACATCGATGCTTCTCTCTCTCTCCACCCCCCCCCCTTTTTCTCTCCCATTCTCTATAAAAATCAGTGGAAAAATATTCTCGGTGAGGATATTTAAAATAATAACAATAATAGAAACAGTGGTTCCTAAACCCAAGTGAGAGCCTGGCCTCGGTGCCCGTGTAGCGCACACACCCCCCCAGCCGACCCCTCCCGGAGCCCTTCCTGAGGAGTCGAAAAATCTTTGCTTCTCTATGGGACCATCCCTTCCCCAGCCAGCCCTCTCTCCACTGCGTCACCAGGACTGCTTCTTCAAACAAGACTCAACTGTATTGCATAATATTTACCTGTTTGCCAGGGGAAAAAACAAATGATCAAGACGAAAAACTACACTGAATCACCCACAAGCCTGGTGCCTATACCTAGCTGCTATGGCCACAAAGCCCAGCACCCGGCCCCTCCCAGCCTTGATTTTGCTCCAGGGCCCTGAGCAGGGCAGGCACGCTGCATGCTTTCTGCTGCATGCGTTCTACATGTGTTCTGCTGCATGCGTTCTGCTGCGTGCGTTCTGCTGCATGTTTCATTTGTGATCCTCTGTGCTTCCCAGCCCCAGCGTGGCAGCCCCGTGGCAGCTGGTGCTTCGTCTTGCCCGCTGTTGTACCTGCCGTGCCAGGAGGCAGGAGTGTAGGGCACCTCCCCCTCCGTCGCTACGTCCGGAGTGAAGGAAGGAATGAATGTACGATCTTATGAATGAGAACTCACACCTTGTTATCCCCATTTCACAGATGAGTAGGTTGAGATTCTGCCGGGCTGTCACCTGTCTTCTTGCCTCTGCGGCCACATTAATGCAGCACAGCCCACTCTTCCACTCGGTGCTTTCAAGGACTTTACTGTTACTTTTGTGCAAATGACCTACTTTGGGGGCAGGAAAACCCCATCCCCTCACTGGGGCCCCCCACACCTTTCTAAGACAACCACTTCATAACTCTGACTTGGGCCTCTGCTTCCTCAAACACCCTCCTCCGCTCCCCTACCGAAACGCAGGCTCCTGGAATGTATTTTGCAGGTAAAACGTAAAACCCTATCTGGGTCCAAACCGTGGCTCCGGCGGGCTAGCGGTTTCACCTCACTGCGCCTCCCTCGTCCTCTGTCCTCTGTGAAGTAGGCCTCGTAATCCCTTCCTCAGAGAATTGTTTGGAAACGCAGTGGAACTGTGTATGTACAGCTCCTGACACAGTGCCCGGCACCCAGCGAGTGACCAGTAAGTGACTTATAATTAGAAACCTCTGCTCCCCAGAGTCTCTGTAGCTTAGACTTTGCTCGGTGGGGGCAGAAACTCCTTTTTTTCTCTAGTTCTGAGAGCTGATCAGTCTCCTGGGGAAGGACTCACAATAACTAAACTTTTAAGAGACTGATGTATAGCCTGTAAATACAGTAACATACCTGCTCTGGGCCTCCAGGGGCGGGCTGGGTGAGGACTGCATGAGGAGTGAGGGGGCAGCGGAGGCCCCGGCCCTGTCCTGAGCGTGGGTTTAAGGCCATGGCTCTCAGGCCCCCTGCAGGGTGCTGTGGGGGGAGCGGGGCAGCTGCCTTGCCGGCTGCACTGAGGTTTGCAGATGGAGGCTGGAAGGTGGGGCAGGTGGGCAGAAGAGAACATTCATTCATTCAGCAAATATTTCCTGAGCACCCCGAGGTGCCAGACCTGCTGGCCCTGCGCATACAGAGCCCGGGCCTCACGGAGCTGCCACTCTGGAGGGGAGAAGCCAGTGAACAGGCCCTGTCAGTGAGAGCCCAAGGCAGAGCAGCAGCCGGGACCATGGGGGCCCCAGGCCCCCACTTTCCCACCAGCTTCCCCTCCCCTTCCCCCTCCCCCAGCGGAGGATCTGGCCCTATTTTTGTCCCCTTTGACAGATGAGGAAACTGGGTTGGGGAGATTAAGTGGCCCAACCTCATGGTGTTGAAACTCCAAGAACTTGGGAAGGGAGAGACTAGTGGTTGGTGGGGACAGTCAGGGTCACCCAAGCCCCTTCCTAAGGCAGCTCTGCTTCTCAAGGGGTCCCAGGGAGGCGCCCCACACTGGGCCCAGGGAGGGGTGAGCCCTGGGCCAAGAGGCCCGAGGTAAGTGTCTGTCACGTCGCTCTGACAGACGGCTCCCCAGACTTCTCCAGCCGCAGGGAGGGTCACTGCGCTAAGCCACCTGGGCCACACCTGAGCGGGCAAGCCGGACTGGTGGGCACGGGGAAGGGAGAGGTGGGACCTGGGTCCTCCCTTCAGAGCCAGGTCCCCGGGGATGCCCAGGTTCCTGCTATGCTCCCGGGGGGACTCCTCTGGGCAGCGGAGGCCCAAGGAGGGTCATCGGCGTCCAGGGCATTCGGTCAGCAGCCTCGACAGCCTGGCTGGTCAGGGGCGGCTCTGTAAGGTCAAGACCAGGGGAGAAGCTCTTTGTTTTGGCCTCAGGGGGAAGGGCGGTGGGGTGTTTTTAAGTGATTAAGTGGACCATCCTGTTGGCCAGAGTGCCCGGGCCCCGGGCGTCCAAGAGAATGAGACCCCGATGGCAGGATGGGGACGAGGCCTTGGGGTGAAACAGAAGTGGGGGTACCAAACCAGGGCTTGGAGAGGGACGCAACCAGGACGGTGGTTCTGAGGAACCAGCCTGCAGACCCTCACCTTCCCGGACCTGTTCCCCCGGGAACCTAAAAAGGCAAAGGTCTTCCCCAGCCGGGCCTACTCTGCAGCCTCAGGGGCCGCAGGGGCGGTGGGAGGCCGGGACAGTTTGGTTTGGGCCTCTCCTGCACACTGTTTCCCACATACTGGTTCCGTGACCCAAAGCAAGTCATTTCACCTCCCAGAGCCCAGCTTCCGCCCCTGTAAGCCTGGGCAGACGGCCTGTTAGAGGGGGTGTGGGTGCCGGCTGGCTGGGCCTGCACTCCCCTCTCTAGCGCTCATCGCTCATCCTAAAGACGCATGCATTGGGGCAGAGCAGCGCTTGCGCAACCTCAGATACACCCGGTGACCCGGGGCTTGGGATGGGTCCAGCCCACGCTCGGAAACGCCACCTCGCAGTGGGCAGGGTCAGCGAGCACTGAGGAAGATATGTTGTTTCTGATGTTTTTATGGGTGTGTGTGTGTCTAATATACACAACGTGCAGCTACCTTAATTTATAGCTGGGTAACATGTACTTATGTATGCAGCCGAGTAATTGCCACCTAAAACAAGATCCGAAAACGTGTCCACCAGCTGATCTTTTCAAATTACGGGAAAAGGGCCGGGTCCTTGTTTTTATCTTTGGAGTCTGGAATCTCAGGCTAGGGACCTCAGATTCCATGCCTGCCCTCACTGGGCAGGTGGGGAAACTGAGGCTGAGGGAGAGGTCTCCCGGCAGAGGCGGGAACATCTCTTACGCCTCGCCAGTTGGGGTACTTGGGCTCCCCACCCCGCAGGCGTGGTGTGCACGAAAGGCGGGTGGGGTGGGTAGGGAGAGGAGGTGGGCAGATGGGGGCGGAGCCGAGCGCAGCTCCTCCCCCGCGGGGC
>NW_005363729.1:490719-491349 GCF_000412655.1 Myotis brandtii
CGTGGCTTAGGGCAGCGCCCTCCCAGAGTTAGGGGCCCAGCGCCGAGTTTGAGCCCCTTTGCAGGGTCGCAGCAGCCGGGCCGGGAGGAGACGCAGTTCCCGTTTTGAAATCAGCCTGAAAAGCGCTTAATCCGCGCGAGGGCGAGTTGGAGCGGGAGGAGCGGGTGCTGCTGCTTTCCCTCCTCGGGGTGGGTGATCCCATCGGGGATCAGTGCTCGCCCCAGACCTCCGATGTCCACATGTTCCGGTGGGTTCCTCGTGAATAAAGCTGGGCGCTCGGGGAAGGCGATCCCCCCTCCACAGGTTGCTCCTGCGGGGGCAGGGCCGGGGGGAGGCCTTGGGAAACCTTTTTCTCGGGGCCAGGGGCAGTTTTGCAGATAAAAAGTAGGGGCACTGCACGGGGACCCCCTGGGCGGCCTCCTGGTTTATCTTGTGAGTTCTCTCCCTTGGGCCCGATCCCTGAGTGTCCTGCGACCCTTATTTTTGGCCAAAAGCTTTCTGTCCGGAATTTCATAACGTGCCCCCACCCGGTCTATTGGCTGCAGAGTTGGGGGTGCGTGTGTCCGTGGGCTAACTCCAGGCTGGAGAGCCCCCCCCCCCCCCCCACCCCCCCCCCCCCCCCCCCCCCCC
>NW_005363729.1:491383-492212 GCF_000412655.1 Myotis brandtii
CAGTCTCCAGGCCCTGCTCCTCCCCTGCTGTCCCTTTGCCCCTCCCCACCGAGGGCCGGGCGGAAGGTTATCCCTTACTCTTCCCTGAAAAGTGGGGCTCTGTTCCTGGGTTCACCGAGTGGCCCGAGGAGAGCCTGGAGCCTATGCGAGGTGTGGCATTCTTCTGGGCGAATTCTCCTTTTTAAGGCTTTTAAGGAGAATCCAGAGAAGGCCAGAGCCCCTGGGGGGGGGGGGCGGGGAGCGGGGGGACATGAGCCCTGGGGAGTTAGGGACTCCTTCCCTGCCCTCCCCCGCAGCTCTGAATGCGGGCCTTTCATTTGCAAATAAAGGTCTGAGTTCGCCCTTTTCGGTCTTGAGGCCTTGATGTGCTGGTAGTTACAGATCCGGAGAGATTGGGCACGTACTGTGCCTGGACGGGAGGTGGGGGGCATTTCTCTCTGACCTTTCTGGTAACTTGGGGGCCCCAGGCCTGGGCCTGGGCGTCTGGAAACGCCTCCCAGCAGCTCCTTGGGGCTTAGAGGCAGCCCCGGCGGGTCCAGGGAGGAGGGGCTCCTGGGGTGGACAGTAGGCACCTGGTGGTGGCGACGTTGTTTCTGGGAACTGGAGTCATTGCTGTTCTACGCAGCTCACGTGCGCTTGGGAAGTGAGCTTTGCATAAAGGGGTTTGTAAACACAGCTCCCGCCTTCCACTAGGCCAGCCTGCAGCGGGGCGGAAAGTGAAAGTGTGGGGGGGACCGCCCCGCTCACCCGCTTCCTACGGGCTGGCGAGTTGCCAGCCGACTGTGGTGAGCTGCACGCCACTTCCTGGTTGTTGGGGGAGAGCGGGCAT
>NW_005363729.1:492253-495590 GCF_000412655.1 Myotis brandtii
AGTTGACTAACAGGTCCCGCCTAGGTCCCCAGCGCCCGGCCTGGCTGGCTTCCTGTCCACGGCTGGTGGGCCTTGGTGTCCTGCGGCCCTTACTTTTGGCCAAAAGCTTTCTGCCCAGAATTTCATAATGTGCCCGCCCCCCCTCGCCCCAGCACAGCTTTGGCGGGGAACTTGCCTGAGGCCGCTCTGCAGGTGTCTTGGTTTGGGGGCCGTTCTAGCGCTTGGTTCAGTGGTTTGGGTGGTGGGTGGCCTGTCGGGAGCCTCGCTCCACCCGCGGGCAGGCCCGGATGCCCGGCGTCTGTGGGTGATGTCTCCTGGCAGCACCCTTTCTGGAAGGGAAGCCTAGTGACGGCGGAGAGCAGGGCCCTGCAGGCTGCACCTGTGCCGTCGGGGAGCTTGGGGGTGGGGGCTGGCGACTCCAGTCCGAGTGGGTGCCCTCCACCCCGCCTGCCCCCTGCTTCAGGAGGTCAGGTGTCTGGGTCGGGGTACTGGCCACGGCCCAGGTGGGGACTGGCGCCTGGAGCTGCCTCAGTGTCCTGTGGTCAGGCTCCTAAAGACGGAGTCACGGGTCAGGGTCCCTCGCAGGCAGGTGGGTAAGAGCAGGGACCACGGAACGGCCTCGGCTCTCGGCTCAGTGCCCTGGCCGTGTGCCCCTTCTGCCAGCTTTTAGCTGTTGTATGAGAACCAGGTCTAATCTGCCCCCTTTTTTGTTTTTGTGAATCCTCACCCAAGGATATCCTTACTGGTTTTTGGGGAGAGGGAGGAGGGGGAGAGAGAGACAGACAGACAGCAATGTGAGAGACACATCGCATGGTTGCCCCCTGCACCGCCCTGACCCAGGATCGAACGTGCAGCCTCAGTACGTGCCCTCTAACCACTGAGCAACACCAGCCAAGGCCCAGTCTACCTCCTTTTTAGGGTCTTTCCAGCCTCAAGTTAGAGCCGGCCAGGAGCTGTTTTGGGGGAGCCCCCTCCCCCCTTGCCACAGCCCCTGCAGTGTGGGGACAGTCGTTGGGCCGGGTCAGTGAGGTGCTTGGGGAAGTGCTTGTCCAGCTCCGGGGAGTGTCCCCTGGGGCAGGGGCACGTCGGTGTCCGCGTTCTCCCACATCACGGGAGCTGGGCGTGGTGGCCGGCGTGGCAGCATTTCCCGGGTGATGTTTAGGAGGTGATGGCGGGGCCACAGTGGGGGCTCGCGAGTGTCTTGTCCTGAGGACGTTGGCGGGCACTCCTGGTGCCAGCCCGGTGCCGGGAGGGGAGCGGGACGGCGAGCCGGGCTCTGCTGGCTGCGGACTCCAGATAAGGCAGGCACCCCTCTGCCCTGTCATCCCAGCTGCCTCCAAGGTTGACCCCCGCCACGTGTCGGTCTTAGTGGGGGAGACTCACATGACTGCGTCACTGTTGCCCGGGATGACGGGAGCCCCCTACCCACCCCCCTACCCCCATGCAGGCAGCCGAGGGCAGAAGGGGCCACAGAGAGTAAAGCCTGCGGAACGGCGTGGTCTGCACACCAGCACGTGGGCTGTAGTGAACATCCCAGCCCTGGTGGCTGTGGCTTCGGTGCTGGGAGGGGTGCTGGCCTCTGGGAGCCCTTGGGTGGGGTTGTCAGTGGGGGTGGAGGGTGGGGCGGGGCCGTGTTGCTCCGTCCTGGGCTCTGGCTCTGACGGCCCCCGGTGGGCAGGAGGGCGGTGCACCTGTTGTGGGAAGGTGTGGACACCTGTTGGGGGAGGGGGGCTGAGTGCCTACCAGAGACCCTGCTTGACCGAGGGCTGCGCCATCCGAGGTCCCGCTGCGCCCGTCATGCTGTTGACCCCGAAAAGCAGCAGGAGTGATGGGTGGGCAGGGGCCCTGCTCTCGGCTGCATTTCCCATCTCCAGTGGAATGAGAGGGTCAGAGGCGTCGGTCGGGGCGGGGCCGCTGCCCGGGGCCAAGGATGAAGCCTGGCAGAGGACCGGAACCCTGTGGGACACCCCTTCCTCCGGCAGGTCTGGAACGCCTGGTGCCTCTCTCCAGCTCGGGGTTGCCGACACCTGCCTGGGGCAGCGAGCGGGAAGGTGTCTGTCTGGGTGGCAGTCACGGGCCAGGCTGGGCCTGGGCGCCAGTGTGCACGTCACCCGAGCAGGTGGCCGGTGGCTGATGCCTTGGGCCCAGGTCTGCGATGAGGCCTGGAAGCTCAGGAGGTGTCCGCCCCTCTCCCTCTGCGGTCCTGGGGGACGGGTTTGGAGAGCAGGGCGGGCTGTGCGGGGACGGCTAGGTTTGGCGGGGGTGAGGGGTGAGTGGCCAGCGGCCTCGTTGCGGGCAGCAGTGGCCTTTGGGCCCCGGTTGGTCCAGGTCTGGTGCTGGCAGCCCGGGTCCTGGTGGCTCAGCGCAGCACACGCTGGAGACTGGGCTTGCTCCCGCCCCCTTCCTGTGACTGACAGGACCAGCGCCCATGGGCAGCACCGGCACCAGGCACACCTGGCCATGCCTCTGTTCCAGAATTTTCCAGGGTCAGTGCAGCCTTAGGCGCGCTGAGCCTTGTGCCCACAGGGCCGGGCCCGCCTGGCCTCTAGGGTGCTCTGCGGATGGCCTGGGCCAGGGAGGATGGTCCTCTCTTCCCTCCGGGCAGTGGGCGCTGGCCACGCCATCCCCTCACCTGCAGGCCTTCCCCTTTGAGCCCCGAGAGGGGTCGTGGGGGCCTGGCCTTGGGGAGGGGCCTGCAGGGGTGCCCGTGGGGCCGCTAGGCAGGTGTGATCTAAACCCAAGGGGCACGGGGGCCCAGGTCGGGGCACCTTGCTGTGGGCAGAGACCCCTTGGGCACCGCGTGCAGGCACTGTTTCCTGCTGGGCATGGTGTGCTCCCTGGGTGGGAGGTGGCGCCCAGCGGGGGGCGGGGGGGTCCTCACCTGCCCGGCTGCCCTCCCCGGGCCCCACAGACGAGGCAGTTGGCTCCGTCTGTCACTGGCGCCGCCCTGCCCTCACGGATCCTGTTTCCTGAGGCTGAGGCTGAGGCTGAGGCTCCAGGGTGGCCGCTGGTTGGAGTGCCTGGGAGGCTGGCCTGGCGCCTTGGGTCTGGGAGCCCGGGCCACACTCCGAGTGGCCCTCCCGGCCTCAGCTCCTGCCCCAGCAGGATGGTCAGGCTTCCGGGGGGCGGCAGTGGGGGTCGGTCAGGGGTGAGTTGCCTCGTTCAGGGCCTGGCTCTGCCCCTTCACCTCTGAGCCTCCACCTGGAAGATGGAGCTCATGTGACCCCCACCAGCTGGGCCAGGAGGGGGCACAAGGAGACGGGGCTGGAGTGATGCAGTGGGGAGCCCCCCTCGGGTGCAGAGAGTGAGCCCCGCCCCAGGAGCCTGTGCATCTGAG
>NW_005363729.1:495622-495894 GCF_000412655.1 Myotis brandtii
CCCCTCCCCGGGCCCTCCTCTGAGGTGGGTGCTCGCTCCCTGGCTCTCTTCCTACCTCCGCCTCCCCCTCCTGGGCACGGTCCCCAGGACTCCCTCCCCGCAGGCCCTCAGGTGTCCCCTCGCTGGGAACCCCCTGAGGACCAGGCTCCTGTGGAGGTGAAGCCGCTTCTGTCCCTCCCCCTCCCCCAGCCCCAGCCCAAGGAAGGGCTCCTGGCTCTGGGCTGGGCCAGCCTGGAGATGCCCCCTTGGCCCAGCCCCGGCCCACCTTCCAG
>NW_005363729.1:505756-506601 GCF_000412655.1 Myotis brandtii
CCACAGGTGGGCCCTGTGGGCATCTGTCGGGCAGGCCCAGTGGGGCGGGTGTGGCCGGCCGGACCCCAGGGGCGGACGCGGTGCTGTGCTGAGCGCTCCCTCTTGGGGAACATGCCCTCCGTTTCCCCTTTAGGGACACTCCCCTGCCCTCGGAGGAGGAGGCCCCGCTCCGAGACACCGGCCTACTGACCGAGGCGCAGTGGGAGCCCTGACCCTGGCCGGACTGGTTGGTTTGTGTTTTGAGTATTTTTTTCAAAATAGAAATTCCTTTGCACTTTTTTTTTTTTTGTAAATATCTTTATTGATTTCAGAGAGGGGGGGCGGAGAGAGAGAGAGAGACATCCATCCATGATGAGAGAGAAAAATGGATCGGCTGCCTCCTGCACGCCCCACACTGGGGAACTTTAGAGAGAGGGGGAAGGTAGAGGGAGAAGGAGAGAAACGTAGATGAGAGAGAAACATCAATCGGCTGCCTTCCGCACCCACCACGCCCCCCGCCGGGGAGTGAACCTGCAGCCTAGGTGTGTGCCCTTCACCAGAAATCGAACCTGAGACCCCTGCGTGCGAGGGCCAACGCTGTAATAACCACTGAGCCACCCGCCAGGGCGCCTTGGTGGTGGTCGGCCTCCACGTCGCTGTATTTCTAAAAAAAAGGTCCCCGCCGTCCCCCTGCCTCCCAGTGGGGATCCCCCAGTCGGCCGGTGGGTCTCCTTTGCCCTTGTCCACACCTGCGGCGTCGCTGTCTGGTCTAGAGGAGCGTCCAGGGGACAGGCAAGGCCAGGCTTGCAGGAGAGCTGCCTGGAGGCCACCGGTCCTTGGTCCTGGCCTGGCTGGTGTGTGGCCTC
>NW_005363729.1:507174-508671 GCF_000412655.1 Myotis brandtii
GAGGCTGAAGGCCGGGCCCAGCGTGTCCCCGAGTGAGCCGCGCCGTCTGTCCTTGAGCTTGGAGGAGGCCGGTCTGCACCTGGGCCAGCAGCCTTGGACCCTCCTGCGGGCCCCGAGTCCCAAGGTCACTCTCGGCCCCTGGCTGTACCCTGCCCGTTTCCTGGCTCCCAGGGCCGTGTGGCAGGACTAGGGACCCATCTGACACCGGGGCTGACTGCACTGGGAGCCCAGAGCTGGGGTTGGCACCGGGATGCCTGGGGCTCTGGGAGGTTCGGGGAGGCCCTGGCGGGGCGGGGGGGGTGGGGGCGCTGGAGCAGAGGGCCTGAAGGAGGCGAGGCTGTGGTGAGAGGGCGTGGCCATTGCGTCCCTGCAGCCAGGACAGGAGAGGAGCCAGGGGGCACAGTGCACCCTGCAGGCCAGGTGGGCAGTGCTTTCATGCAGAGGGTCTGAGTGAGGAGGGCCGACCCCCAGAGGTTCATGGCGATCCCAGCAGGAGGCGGGGGCGCTGAGACCGGAAGTGGTCACACTCTGGTCGAGTTCGGGTTTGCCCACCTGCTGGACCTACTGGTACTGGGCACAGGGCAGCGAGGTGTCGATGACCCGGGCGTGTGCCAGGCTCGGGCTTTCTGTCTGGTGGTGAAGGCGCAGCCTCCTCACCGTTGGCACCAGCCGACAGGGCTGGCCTGCCCACTGAGCCACCCTGCAGACCGGGTCGCTGCCCCGGGGCTGTGAGGTCGAGGAACGCGGGCGCCACTCACTCCGGGAGGGCGTGGAGGAGGGGAGCCGGGCTCCTCGGGTGGTCGGGAGGTTGGCGTGCGGGTGAGAAGTGCCTGGTGGATGGTGAGCCCTTTCCGCTCGGGGTGGCAGGGGCAGGGTGTAAGGTGCCAGCCAGTGTCTCGCAGCCAGCGCGGGGACAGCCTCAGCTGGCGTGCCCGCAGTCGTGGCGCAGACACGCCACATGGCCCGTTGCCGGCTACCGACAGGGTGCTGACCAGCTCCGGGTTCCACCGAGTGTCACAGCCTGGCCGCCATCACAAACCCACAGCCGTTCTCGCGGTTACCGTAGAACCTCGCTCGCTCGAGGGTCTGCCTGGCAGGCTCGGCTCTGCGGGGTCGTCGCTCTCTGCCTGTGGATCGATCGCTCCCTGATCCTTTAGGGCCTGTAGGATTGCCCGGCCCACTGCAGTGGAGTCGGCCCCGGTGGTGGGCAGTGAGCCGGGCCGGGTCCTTGGGCCCCACCTGGAGGCCAGCCACCTCCCCGCCCCTGTGCTGCCCAGGCGGCCCGTGCTCAGGTGGCCTTTTGCCACCGTGTCTCTCTGTGCCCTGCTTGAGGCCCTTGAGAGTGGTTCTGTGGCAGGTGAGGTTGGCGTGACCAGGGCCGTGGGCTTTGCCACGACGGTGTGGTGTGCGGGGAGCTGGTGGTGGCTGGGCGAGGCGGCAGGGCCTCGGGTGACCGCCTTCCTCTGCTGTCCCTTCTCCCCCAGGTGCTGCCTGGTC
>NW_005363729.1:508932-509311 GCF_000412655.1 Myotis brandtii
CAAGCCCGGCCGCAAGACCAACCAGCTGCAGTACATGCAGAACGTGGTGGTGAAGACGCTGTGGAAGCACCAGTTCGCCTGGCCCTTCTACCAGCCCGTGGACGCCATCAAGCTGAACCTGCCCGGAGACGTCGAGACGGCTGGTGCTGGTGAGCCAGGCATGGCCCGTGCCTCCAGCGGGGGGACAGCTTAGAGCCCTTAGTGGCCAAGGAGAAGAGGGGCTACTTGGGGTACAGGGGAAGGGAGGGCGCTGCCCCCGGTGCAGGGAGAACCCGTGCCTCGTGGTGACAGGAGGGTCCAGGAGCGAAGGCCCCCCTATGTGCGCTCCGTCCCCCCCTCCCCCTGCTCTGTGCTCTCTGCTGAGCCGCCGGGGGCAGTT
>NW_005363729.1:509646-512283 GCF_000412655.1 Myotis brandtii
TGGCCAGCCCCGTCCCTGTGGCAAAGACTTGGAATCGCGGGATGACGATGTTGAGTCCGTCGGTAACCCTCTGAAATCTCTCCCCTAGGATTATCATAAAATAATAAAAAACCCGATGGACATGGGGACTATCAAGAAGAGACTAGAAAACAATTATTATTGGAGTGCAAGCGAGTGTATGCAGGACTTCAACACCATGTTTACAAATTGTTATATTTATAACAAGGTGAGAAAAACGCGTGTGGCGTGGGCCCCGAATGCCCCGCGAGCCGCCCACCAGCCGGGGACACCTGGGCGCTTTGCACACTCGGGCCCCGATCCCCACACGTGACCCCCACACACTGTGGGCCACGTCCCCGCGGGAGGGGGTGAGGCCTTCCAGAAGGAGGTGACACAGACCAAGCGCTTTATTTTTTTAAATATGTTTTTACTGATTTCAGAGAGGAAGGGAGAGGGGGAGAGAGGTAAAAACATCAACGATGAGAGAGACTCCTTGGTCGGCTGCCTCCTGCTCACCCCTTACTGGGGATTGCACTGCGACCTCCTGGTTCATAGGTCAGTGCGGTCACTAAGCCACACCTGCTGGGGGTTCTTAATTTTTTTGAACAGTTTCCACATTAAAATTCACTCTTTTTACCTCCCTCCTGCCCCCCCACAATTTCGTTAAAAGTTTTACTTACTGGTCTCAGAGAGGAAGGGAGAGACGTGGATTTGTTGTTCCATTTATTTGGGCATTCGTTGGTTGACTCTTGTATGTGCCTTGACCTGGGGTGGAACTCGCCACCGTGGTGCCTGGGAGCGAAGCTCTAACCTGCTGAGCCGCCCGGCCAGGGCCTCTTAACACAGCGGTCGCCAACCTTCCAGACTGCACGGACCCCGGGTCGGCGACCGCTGCCTTGCGTTTCTAAGTAGATGTTTCTGAGCTCAGCCAGCGTGTCCTGCAGGCGCTCGGCTCCTTCCCCGGCATGTAACCTCGGCTCTCCCGTGTCTTCAGCCCACAGATGACATAGTGCTAATGGCCCAAGCCTTAGAGAAAATTTTTCTGCAGAAAGTGGCCCAGATGCCCCAGGAGGAAGTTGAATTATTACCCCCCGCTCCGAAGGGCAAAGGCCGGAAACCGGCTGCGGGAGCCCAGAGTGCAGGTAACGGTGCGGGTGGTCCTTCCGTCCCGGGGCCGGGCCCTCGGCCCCTCAGCTCCGCTCCCCGTCCGACGTCTGGGCAGTGGTGACGTGCACTCCAGGGCCCGGTCTCAGCCGTGGCCGCAGCCCGTCCGGGACACAAGGGCCTTGGTGGGGTCCGTCTGCCCTCGAGCACTCTGGGAGGAGTGGAGTCCCACGTCCCCATGCTCCTCCTGGTCCTGGCTCCGCGGCCTCCTCTTCTGGAGTCCCTGCTGTCCCCTTGCTCCTCCGAGGATGTTGCCCCTTTAGCCTTGTGTTCTCTGTGACGGGAGGGGCTGTGCCACCTATTGGGGAGCCCTACGGTCTCATCTGGTCCCGGAACCCGGCAGGGAGGTGCGTCCCGATGGAGAGGCGGCCGGAGGTGGCCGAGCCCTCGAGAGAGGCCGGGCGGGTCGCCAGCACTGCTGGCCATGCCGGGTTGCAGGTGGGGACTGCGGGTGGTTTAGTAGCTCCATGCGGGTCACTCCGATGGCTCCTGGTGGAGTCGGGGTTCACCCCACTTCTCAGGCGCAGGCCTGGTCTTACCTGCCAGGCTGCGTGGCTTGTCCCGGCCAGAGGGGGAGGCCCTTACTTGTTGGGTGAGCACCCACGGGGGCGGCCAAGATGCAGGGCCCGTGTCTGGGGAGGCAGGGCTCCTCCGACATCGGGCCGGCAGAGGGATGGTCCAGGAAGCTTCTGGAAGGACGGCGTTTGCCCCGCCTGCCCAGGAGCCTGGCCTGCTCAACCTCCTGTCCTGTCCTCAGGTTCGCAGCAAGTGGCGGCCGTGTCCTCTGTCTCCCCGGCGACCCCCTTTCAGAGCGTCCCCCCCACTGTCTCCCAGACGCCCGTCATTGCTGCCACCCCTGTGCCAACTATCACCGCAAACATCACGTCGGTCCCTGTCCCCCCAACTGCTGCCCCACCGCCCCCGGCGACACCCATCATCCCTGTGGTCCCTCCCACGCCTCCCGTCATCAAGGTGAGCGTCCATGGTTCCCGGATTTTGCGGGGGGGGGGCGGGCAGGCGGGGACTCTGCCGCCGTCCCTGGCCACCGGCCGTGAAAAAATCGGGCGTCTGGTGCATGTGACTTCTGGATGTTTCTCGCCGGGCCTGTGAGGCAGACGAGGCGACCGAGGCTCGGGGGCTGCAGGTCACATGGCTGGCGAGGGCAGGCTGCACTCGAACCCCAGCTTCTCTGCCCTGAAACCCGGGCCTTGGCGGTGCACGGGGCCAGGTGGGGAAGGCGTGCGAGAGGAGGGTGGGAGGGTCCCGGCCCATCCTGCCCCGCCCGGTGCACGCTTGGATTTTCAGCCATCAGCGTGGGGAGGGCGATCGCCTCCCCCTGCATCGTGTGCCGCTTAGTGTGAGCACCTGCACCTTCATCTCCCCGCTCGCTCGCTCTTCTCCCCCTCGCCTCTCCCCTCGCCTGGGAACCTTTCACGTGGGACTGCCCCGGCCGGTCTGGGCTTGGGGGAGGTG
>NW_005363729.1:512348-513606 GCF_000412655.1 Myotis brandtii
TCTTCTCCGGTTTGACCCTCGCAGCGACCCTCTGGGGCAGGCAGTGTTCCCCCATCTTACAGATGAGGAAGCAGGCGCTCAGAGGGTTAATGGCTCCCCGCAGGTAACACGCTCCTCCGTGGCCCCCTGACCCCCTGGCCTTCACTGCCTGCACTTCTGGACGCCTCCCAGCCCGGCCGCCACTGCCCGCCCGGCTGGTGTTGGAGCATGTCCTGTTTGCCATGGCCAGACCAGCCCCTGGGCCCCTGCGCACGTGCTTGGCATCCCTGGGTGCCCATCAGGAGTTTGTGGAGAGCCAGCTCGGGCCCCTGGCAGCCGGGGGTCAGGGGCTCGTCTGGGGCAGCGACCCTGGTGACTGTAGACAGCAGGCCTGTATGAGGCCGTCCACCCAGGCGTGCGTGGCTCGTGGCCCGTGGCCTCTGCCTGAGCTGAGACGTGGGAGCCGGCTGAGTGGTCTCGGGGACACCGCGCCCCAGCTCGGGCACATGGCCGCGAGGCCCCAGGGCTGCTGTGCCCAGAGAGACCTGCGGGCCCCGTTGCCCTGGCATTAACATGCTCTCACCAGACACACCCACTCCGGCTCGGGGTGTTTCAGCATCACACCCCCCAGGGGGGAGAAGCCCTCGCGGCTCCCGCTGCCTTCAGGGTGGAGTCCAGACCCGCCCCTCAGCCCCTGCTGTCCCCGCCCCCACCCGCATGCCTTGCCCTCTCCTGCTCCAGACAGTTGGCCTGGAGGGCGTCGGTTTTGAGGTCCTTGTTGGAACGTTCCCTCTGTCTCTGTCGCCCCTGAGCCTGAGTCCTGCTTGGTGAGGATCCCGATGGTGACCTCTCGGTCACGCCTGACCCGGAGCCCCTGGCGCAGCCGGCCCGGGTGCTGGTCAGGAGCGGGTGGATTGCATGCTGCCCCTCACGGCTCAGGTGTGCCGAGCCGCTGGGGCCTGGGCGAAAAGGGAGAGGGCAGCTCGGGGAAGGTCCCGAGTCCAGCCTCACCACTGCCAGCTGTGTGACCTTGGGCCAGCTGTATGACCTTGGGCCAGCGACGCGGCCCTCTGAGCCTCCGTCCCCATTGCGGGGGCAGCTGGGAGGATGGACGCGGCCGAGCGGGCATGGCTTTGCTCGGTGCCTGGGCGGGAGTCGGTGCTACAGAGCAGCTGCCACGACTCAGGGTCTCAGCCGGCTTCGCCCTGGCGCTCACGGGTGGTTTTGCTGTCACAGAAAAAGGGCGTGAAGCGGAAAGCAGACACGACCACGCCCACGA
>NW_005363729.1:514313-514924 GCF_000412655.1 Myotis brandtii
GCGCTGAGCTTGCAGCTTCCTGTCCTCCAGCCCCTTGATCCCCACTTCCTGTTTCCTTCACTTTCCTCCGTCCCCCATCCCGGGCGGGTGGGGGGTGGGGGGTAGGCGAGGAGGCCCTCCACGCCCTCACCAGACAGAAATGGGTCTGAGCTGAAACCCAAGCCTGGCCCGCAGCTCACGTGCGGGGCTTCCTGCCCGGGGCTTCTCCGGGCTCGGATGGGGGTAGACGTGTGAGCAGGGGCGTCTGGCTGAGCCCGGGACGCTGGGCAGTGCCCCTCACGCCCCGTCGCCATCTGTTACAGAAGAAGATGGACAGCCGCGAGTACCCGGACGCACAGGGCTTTGCGGCCGACATCCGGTTAATGTTCTCCAACTGTTACAAGTACAACCCGCCCGACCACGAGGTGGTGGCCATGGCCAGGAAGCTGCAGGTAACCATTGACGTGGTGGCCCAAGTGCTGGCCGGCCGCCACCTGCTCCCTGGCACTTGGTGCCAACAGCCCCCTCAGCCTCCCGGGAGCTACAGACTCGGGTGGGGGCAGCACGCAGGACATTCCGGCCGGGGGGGAGGGAGAGGGCCGGTGTCGCTCCTGCAGCCTCGCTGACCGGAG
>NW_005363729.1:515231-515942 GCF_000412655.1 Myotis brandtii
GGTGGGCCCGGTGCCTCGCGCTGCCCGAGAGAGGCCTGGCAGGAAGGCTCTGGCAGCAGCCACGCGGGGTGCAGGCTCTTTTGGGAATGAGGCTGCCCTGCCCTGGCCTCAAGGGCCCCCTGCCTTACTCTCCTCATTTTCAAGTTGGGGCCAATGCTCCCCGCTGCTTGAGCTGTTCTGACGATGGACTGAGAAAAACGTGAATTGTTTCCCCGCATCAGGCAGCCAGCAGGTGCCTGACATCTGGGGTTCTGGCAGGGAGAGGAGCAGAGTGGGTGGGCCTTTGACTCTGACCTGAGCCTCCTTAGAGATGACACTGCTGGGAAGACGGCTGAGCGCGGCCTGCTCCCCGCCCCTCCTGCCCGGGGGCTGCCGAGATGAGAAGCACAGAGCACTTAGCACGCTGCCAGCACGCGTCGGCACCGGATCCTCCCACCCCTGGACCTGCTGTGAACACCGCCTTTGTGCAGCCGTTTCAGCCTCTGTCTGCCTCAACTAAACAATAAAAACGAATAAGAAAACCGTCAGCCACCATTTACCGAGTCCTTACTGTGCCCCTGCCCCAGGCTGCGTGTTTTATCACCAGGCTGGTCTTGCTGCTCTCTGCGCCGCCTGTGACCAGATGCCTTCTCCGCAGGTTACCGGAGGAAACTGAGGCCCGGCGACGGGCCAGCTGTCACGGGCAGTGGGGGCAGAGCCGTGGCTCCTGGG
>NW_005363729.1:516252-518616 GCF_000412655.1 Myotis brandtii
GCCTTGGGGGCTGTGTGTGGCGGGAGGAGCATTGGGTGTGGGGCTCAGCGTGGCCCCGTGGCTGCGAGCCCTGGTGGCTCAGAGCCTCGGCCGTTACACGGAGCGCAGGGTGGGGCATTGGTGTCCTTGTCTTGTGTCCCCTCTATGCCCTCTTCCACCTTTTATCCCCCCCCCGCACCAGCACCACGAGACCGTTTATATATATCCTATATAATAAAAGCCTAATATGCAAATGGACCGAACGGTGGAACAACCGGTCGCTATGATGTGCACTGACCACCAGGGGGCAAACCTTCAATGCAGGAGCTGCCTCCAGCGTGCAGGCCCTAGGCCAGCCAAGGCAGGTGCCAGCAGGGGGCCCCCGATCGCCCTGCCGGTCACCCCACAGGTTGGCCCTGATTGCCAGCCCGGCCTAGGGACCCTAGCTGTGCACGAATTTCGTGCACGGGGCCACTAGTATGTATATATATGTCTATTTTTGTGTGGGTATTTTTTTTATTGCTTTCAAAAGGAAGGGAGAGGGAGAGATAGAGATAGAAACATCCATGATGAGAGAGAATCATTGATCGGCTGCCTCCTGCACTCCCCCCACTGAGGATCAAGCCTGCAACCTGGGCATGTGCCTTTGACTGGAATCCAACCTGGGACCCTTCAGTCCGCAGGCTGACGCTCTATCCACTGAGCCAACCAGCCAGGGCGAGACCTTTTCTCATAGAGTATTTAATGCTGTACATTTCCATCTAAATGCTACCCCGCAAATTTAGGAAGTGTGTTTATTTCCCAAATGTTTGGGGATTTTTCTGGTTTAATTCCGTTACGGTCAGTGATGAACACTTAAAGTTGTTAAGACTTGTTGTCTGGCCCAGCGTTGGTGAAGGTCCGTGTGCACTGGAGGGGAAAGTGTATTCTCCGCTGCCGAGTGGCTGTCAGTCAGGGAAAACAAACAGAACAGCCAACAGGCAGAAACCTGGTCAGGCGGACCCAGGTGGTCATCGACGGGCTGGTCTCTGCTCCTGCTGACTTACTTGTTAATTGCCAAGAGGAAGGAGCTGGATCCCCCAGCTCCCGCTGTGGCTTTCCTGCATTTCTCTTGGATTCTGCTTCGCGTATTTGGAAGCTTGGCGGTCAGGCGCACGCGCCTGCAGGACCGCGATGGCCCGTGGTCGGGTGGCCCTGTTGTCGTCATGCAGCGTCCCTCTTTCTCCAGTGACGTTCCTTTTTGTGAAGTCTCCTTTGTCTGAAATTAACTCCGCTACTGTAGCTTTTCTTTGATCAGTGTTCGCATGGTCGATTTCCCCCTCCTCCTTTTTACTTTTAACCTACTTCTGTCTTTATATTTAAAATGTACGTTGGGTCTTTTTTTTTTTTTTAAATATATTCTTATTGATTTCAGAGAGAAAGGGACGGGGAGAGAGAGAGAGAAACATCTATGATGAGAGAGAATCATGGATAGGCTGCCCCCTGCATGCCCCCTACTGGGGATCGAGCCCCCAACCCCAGCATGTATCCTTGACCGGAATCAAACCTGGGACCCTTCAGTCCGCAGGCTGACGCTCTATCCACTGAGCCACACCAGCCAGGGCAGGTCTCGTTTCTTATACAACCTGCTCGTCCTTTTTCTTTTCGTTGGTGTGTTTAGACTGTTCATATTTAATGTCACGGTTGGTGCCCTAGGGTCTCGGTTCACCGTGCATCATGCCCTGTCTGTCCCCTGTTCTTACTCCTCATCCCCTCAGCTGCCTTCTCATGGCGGATTTGGACGTAGGCAGAGGTCAGTGTTTGACCTGCTGAGTGGGAGATGCCTGTGGGGCTCTGAGTGAGGCCTGGGACCCAGCCAGCCAGGGGCAGCCTCAGGCAGCCAGCCTGGCTCCTCTGCTTGGGCCCCACCGTGGGCATGGGCATCTGTAAGAGCCAGGAGGGGACGGAGCCGGACGGAAGGGGGAGGGGAGGGCCGAGGGGACAGGGGCTCCACGCCACGCCGCTCTTTGCCTCCTGCCTCAGACAGCCCAAGAAGGGCGGCAAGCAGGCGTCGGCCTCCTACGACTCGGAGGAGGAGGAGGAGGGCCTGCCCATGAGCTACGACGAGAAGCGCCAGCTGAGCCTGGACATCAACCGGCTGCCGGGGGAGAAGCTGGGCCGCGTGGTGCACATCATCCAGTCGCGGGAGCCCTCGCTCCGGGACTCCAACCCCGACGAGATCGAGATCGACTTCGAGACCCTGAAGCCCACCACGCTGCGGGAGCTGGAGCGATACGTCAAGTCGTGTTTACAGAAGAAGCAGAGGAAGCCGCTCTGTAAGTCGGGGGCCTGGCCTCGCGGCACCCCCACCCCCTCCTCTGCGGTCCAGGTGGAGCGCCAGGCGGC
>NW_005363729.1:519120-521081 GCF_000412655.1 Myotis brandtii
CCCGCTCAGGGCTGAAGGCCCCCTTGGCTCACCCTGGGGAGGGCAGAGCGGTGCTCCTGCGCCTGCCTGCGCCCGACTGATGGGCGGCATCTCTGTGTCAGCAGGTGGGGGTGCTCAGCCCACCCACACCCCGTCAGCTCCTCGTAGCAGATTGCGTTCATTTTTCCCGTCTCCGGGGTGTTGGATGGTCGTATTGCTGTATATGTTTGTTTGTTTATTTTTATTTATTTATTAGCCTATTTTTCCTAAGTGACTTCTAAGTGACAGTAGTACAGATGTGCCCCATCCACGCTATATTCACTCACCACCCTTCCTACGCCAGACGGTGGGGTTTTCTCAGCCAGTTGTCCAGTCTCCGACGCCACCTGGATACCCAGGAATTGAGTTCAGTCTGACACTGTCCTCAGAGTCAGTGCAGACCCGTAGGGCGGGGCTCGGCCCACAAGAGCGCCCGCCTCGCACTCCAGGTGCGGGTCCTGGCCTCCCGCAGCGCTGACCCACCTGCTGGCTGCACCCGGGGGTTCCCGAGCCCCCCCCCTCCACTCGGCACGGCTCGCGGAACTCAGGCGAGCGTGTTACCTCCTCTCAGGGCCGTGATACAGGGTGTGACCCAGGAGTGACAGCCAGGGGTGGCCACCAGGAGCTGCCTCGCCCTCTCGGACGGCCACCCTCCCGGCTCCATGTGCTTCTCCCCCCCTCAACCCCCCCACATGGGATGGGGCTCCAAGTTCCCGCCTCCTACATGGCTTGGTCCTCCTGGTGACCAGCCCCATCCGGTGGCAATCTGGGGGCCCCAGCCAGACACTCGTTAGTATAAACTCGGGGGTGACCCAAAGGATCTTATAAATAACAAGACATTCTTACCCTCCGGCGTTCAGGGGTCTCAGGACAGACCCACAGACGTCTCATGACCTGCAGTCTCATTAGCGCTCCCTCCTCTTCCACAGACACGTGTACACGCTCATCACGTGACCGGGCCGAGGCGTGGGTGGGTCGTGGCGTGTAGTGGGTGTGAAACTGGATGTGCTGCAAACGCCGTGTGGGTGACGGCGTGGTGGAGCGGGAGGGGGGGAGTGGTACAGTCAATATACTCCTTCCGTTCACGCTGTGCAGGTCTCTCTGTCACCCAGTGTCCGGCCTCCGCCCTTGTCGCTTTCCTAGGTCAGAGGTCGTGGGTCCCGGACTACGAGACGGTGTGCGTCCGCATCACGTCTTTTCTTTGCCACTGAGTCCGAGGGCTCGGAGATGACAGCTGCAGACGCTGACCTGGTGGCCGCAGGAAAACGAGGACGATGCATCGGAGAGTCCCTCCCTGCAAAGCCCTGTCCCAGGCCCGCGCTGGTCCGGGAACCGCCTCCACGCAGTGTCTCCAAGGCGGTTCTGTTTGGAAGCTGTTGGCTTCGTCCCTTCCCCCCTGGTGTCCGAGGGCCGCCGCCTCCTGCAGGAGCCGAGGGCGGTTGGCCCGCGTGGGAAGTGGTGCTGGGCCAGGCGGGGTTCCTCGTGGCTCCGACTGAGCTTTGCAGGGGGTGGCGGTGGGGGGACGGCCAGGGGCGTGCGTGGAAGGGGCCGTGGAGATTTTCTGACCTTTGCGACGCCAGGAGCTCCCGGGTGTGGGTACAGAGGCTGCGTGTGCAGGTTTCATACACTGAAACTTTTACCTCAACTTAAAAAAAAAAAAAAAAAAAGAAAAGATAAAAAAAAGGAGACTTTTTTGTAAGGTTCAGCAATTTTCTACGAAAGTCCCCCCCTATGTGTGTCCCCACCTCATCAGCGCTGCCGCGGCCGCACACTCCAGAACCGTCGTCCCACTCATGTATATATGAATACTTTATTTATTAACACCATTGGTCATTTTTTTAAAAAATAGAAAAGAAAAACAGAAAAGAAATGCATTAAAAAAAAAAAACAGCAGAGATGCAGGCCTCCTGGCCTGCGGAGCCCAGGTGCTCCAGGTGCTGGCC
>NW_005363729.1:521269-521576 GCF_000412655.1 Myotis brandtii
CCGCCCGGCGCCCCCGCTGCAGCTCGCCTGTCCCCTCGGCTTGTGTAGTCGTTTTGTACTCTCCTGGTCTCCCTCGGACTGTTTTAAAAGAACCCGGTTTAGGGAACCCCAGCTATATAATATAAACTTTGTAATCTGAGAGGGGGAAAATGTATAGTAAATCTAAGTCTTGATTTTTAACTTTCTATTGTAAAGAAAAGAATAATAATATACAGAGTTTAACAGAAGGTTATGTTCTGGTTTTGTGTTGCCCGGAGGCTCCCGGACGGCCTTTGAGCGCAGGGATGCCCGCACCGCCGGCCTGGGT
>NW_005363729.1:522102-523853 GCF_000412655.1 Myotis brandtii
CCTCGTGGCCGTGGGTCCGCCGTGGCTGCGCGCTCCGCTGAGGGCGCGGGGGTTGGAGTTCCATTTCCCTGACTCCTGGGGACTCCGACACTTGGTGAGTTCTGGGCCAGCTTGTTAAACTTTTAAGTTTTGTTTATAGGAAATATATAAGTGGGTTTTAAAACTTGCCATTTTTAAAGTTTCCCTAGTTTTTCGAAGTGTTTTCTAAACAGGCCTTTGGTGGCATATTTAACCTACGACTAAGGAACCAGTGCCCGACGGGCGAGCAGGGTCTCACGTGATGCCTGGGGGCTCCCGTGGAGCGCCAGCCTCACACGGGGGTGGGGAGCGAAGAGTCACCCGTGGGAGCCGCTAGCGGGAGAAGCGCCTGGCCCCAGAGTTGAGCGTGGAGGGAGCCGTCTGGGCGAGACAGCGGTTTCTCGGGCCTCCCCGGGCGCTGTCCCTGCTGAGGCACGTGGCTCGTCGGTGCTGCAGTCCCTGCGGCTCTCTGTCCAGACTGCACAGCGGTGTCTCTCCCATCTGGGCCCCTCCAGCCTCAGCTCACCTGCGGGTGTTGGTTATGTCTCTGTGCTGGGGAGGCTGCGGTTTGGGGGGGGCCTGCGTGCGTGGCCTGAGTCTAAGGGGAAGGACCCGCGTGTTGAGCTGGTCGGCCACGCGGAGGGAATGGCTTTGCAAACACCCTCGGGACTGACCTCGAGGGCCACGGGCAGGCTGCACGCGTCCTGGGGCAGGACGTCGCCTCGCTCGCCACACACTGTAAGATACGTCGCCTTTGCGTTTGGGTTTGTTCTTTTGCGGATTCACGTCTTTTACAGTTGTTTGGGGAAAGCAGCCCCCGCGTGACGCTTCCCGACGTTTTCCTTTTTATATTTAAAACGTTGCTTTCTGTATGATGTGCATGCGAGTTTACCGTACCTTTTCTTAAACTTTTTAGTGCCGTTTCTAGTATATTCCTGTAAATGTCAGTTACTGAAAACGAGTCCATTGTACGTAGTTTTAGCTTGTTTGCTGCAATGCTGGCCTCCACACACAGAATAAAATGGTAGCAAGTGCTCCGATGTTTCTGGTAATCATGGACCCTTCTCCTGGGGCGTTTGTTTTGTTTTCATAATAAAAGCAAAAAAAAATAAAAATAAAAAAGGAGGTGCCGCGTGTGCCTTTTCCTGTGCGGCTGGTGGCTCCGCTCTCCGGACGGCGGGGGTGGTCGGGGCGGGAGCACTCCCCCCAGCGCGCCCTGGCCTGGAGATCTTGGTGGGAACACCCAAAGCTGCGCCCCTAACTCCGCCCCTCAGCCCGCAATGAGGCACCCAGTTCAGGGGCCCCTGGAACGCCCGCCCCCTAGAGTGCAGATTCCCCCACCTTCCAGTCCTCGCTCCTGCGCCTCTGTCTGCACTCGGGGTTCCTGAGGTTCCCAGGACTTCAGGTGCAGGCCCAGCAGACATTCCCCCGAAACCACGCCAGACCAGATGGGTTCACGCGCTGAGGCTCCCGCTCGGCCCAGTGGGGAATGAAGGAGGCATCCTGACACCACTCTGCGAACCTGGCCAACCCAGGAAAAGGTTCTTGGCCCAAGGCCTGGCCCTGTGACACCCCCCTCCATCCCCCTCCCAGGCTGCGCTGGTGGGCGCCCTGCCCGTTCCCACCCACACTCACCTGTCTAGAGGGAGCCCCTCTCCTCCAGGAGCCCCTCTCCTCCAGCCCTCCCCGAGGACGGGCAGCCGTGTCCCCGGCTCCCCTCAGGCCGGCAGCTG
>NW_005363729.1:524126-524622 GCF_000412655.1 Myotis brandtii
GGTCACCTGCACACCGACCCGTGCAGACCCGCCATGGCCAGCGGGCCCCCAGGTGCTGCCTCCATGCTTGGGCCAACCCTGCCGCCACCCAGTCTTAGGGCTGTGGGCGCAGGCACTCCCGTGCGTCATGAAGGGCTCCTCCCGAGCAGGACTGCGCCTCTGCTGGGGGTGCAGAAGGGACAGGCTTCCCTCCAGCTCCAGCGCTGACTGAGGCAGCAGGTGGCCGAGAACCGTCAGCAGGGACCAGGCCTGGGCTGGACGGGAGCGTCTAGGGAAGCGGTGTGACCCCACCGCGGTGCTTCCGTGTCGGCCAACCAGCTCACCCCGGGAGGCGCAGGGCATGCGGTGTGCACGGTGACAGCAAGACGCTGCCCGCCCCCGGGGGCTCCCCCACCCACCGTCGGGGGCACCATGTAAACACCCGTCTGTGCAGCTGAGCAAGAAGGAAAATCCAAAACGGGGCGCACGGGGCGGGCTGCTGCCTGGAAGGGACCGC
>NW_005363729.1:524745-526056 GCF_000412655.1 Myotis brandtii
GACGCTGTCCAGAACCTGCCTCTTCCAGCCCCGCCCGTGAGGAACTGGTGGGAAACGGAAAGGCGCTTTTGGTCTCCTCACTGTGTACGGGACGCCCTGGCCTGCCGTCCTCGGGTGTTCGGAAGCGAGTGCGTTGTACCGACCACTTCGGTGACTGGATTCAAAACGCAGCTGCTGTCGGCCTGTGCGTTAGACCCTGGTCCTGCAGGTAGATTTCCCACCAGGTGATGCCTGCTCCTCACCCTTTCCTAGATCATTCTTCCCCAGGCAGAAGTGGACATTGAAAGTAACCTACTACCGCCCGGCCGGCCTGGCTCTGTGGTTGAGCGTCGACCTATGAACCAGGAGGTCGCGGTTCGATTCCTGGTCAGGGCACAGGCCTGGGGTGTGAGCTTGATCCCCAGCAGCGGACGTGCAGGAGGCAGCCGAGCAATGATTCTCTCTATTTTTTTTTTTTATATTTTATTGATTTTTTACAGAGAGGAAGGGAGAGAGATAGAGAGTTAGAAACATCGATGAGAGAGAAACATCGATCAGCTGCCTCCTGCACATCTCCTACTGGGGATGTGCCCGCAACCCAGGTACATGCCCTTGACCGGAATCGAACCCGGGACCTTTCAGTCCGCAGGCCGACGCTCTATCCACTGAGCCAAACCGGTTTCGGCTCTCTCTCATTATTGATGTTCCATCTCTCCCTCCCTCTCCCTTCCTCTCTGAAATCAATAAGAACATATTTTTAAAAAGCAACCTGCTACCCGAAGCTAATATATAACACTGAATGTCAACGGTAATTCAAATGAAAACAGACACAGGCTCCCACGCCTGAAAAGGTTGTTCGTAAGCAGGGTGCCCTCTCGGTTGGTTTCTTTAACATGAAAAGCACACCTAGCGGGGTGCCCGGGCCTGCTGTGCCCGCGGCACCCGGACAGCTGGAGGCCAGCCGCCCAGCCGCCCCGACACTATGCCCAGCGGTTCGGAACCTGGGGTCACAGGTTCTTGCACCATAGCTGGGCCCTCGCGTTCACCACTCAGCCTCCCCGCGAGGCCCGGGAACCCACAGGCAGCTGCCGGCACGGGGAGTCACATCACTGAGCAAAACCTGGACTGGCCCGTGTCCCGGGAGACCCCCAGCTTGCTCCGGTCTCGGACCAAGATGGCCTCGTTCCCGTACTGTGAGTACCACATGCTGCGGCTCCTGCTCAGGTAGGTCCCGGGCGGCACCGATTCCAGCTTCCGCTGCTGCTGCTGCCAGATGAGCAGGGAGGTGTCCCGGTACCGCCGCCGGGCGTGGCCTTCGGACAGGGCTTTCTC
>NW_005363729.1:526407-527152 GCF_000412655.1 Myotis brandtii
CACTGGCCGCTCCGAGGCACACCGTTTCCAGCAGCCGGGTCTGCGCGTTGGCCCCTTGTTTAATTCGATGGTTGAGATGAGGGTCCGGGCAGCTGGTGGGCGGCACCCTTGCGAGGGCGGTGTTGCGGGGACACAGGAGAGGAGCCGCTGAGCATTCTGAAGACACCTCAGAACCTTCCGGGAGACGACAAGTGGGTAAGCGTGTCTCCCGGGTGACAGCTGTGTGCACTGTATTGGGGGTGGCGTTGACCAGGACGAGGCGCCTACCTCGGGGGGCGTGGGGGGGATTGTCAAGTGTCTGCTGTGATTCTGACACCAGGGCTTGGGCCGCTTAACTTGAAAAGAGGAACCCACTGGAAGGGCACTGTGCAGCTAGACAGAAGTCCATGGCGGCGCCCATGGCCGCCTGCCCCCACGGGAGCCTGGGGCATTGTCCGGCTAGTCTGCGGCACTTCCCCCAGGTGGTCCTGCAGGAGATGAGCACACTGTCAGGCGTGGGGGGGCGGGGGGCCGTGGCAGGGTTTATGACCCAGAATCTGAACCCTGGGTCGCGTTAAACCCAGCTGCCCACATGGTTCCCCACTTCAGTCGCCCTGGGAAGACCTAACCCTCGTCCTCTTACTAGCTAAGGGGTGGGGTGTCCTGGCAAACTGCTTACTGGAGCGCTCGCGACTATGTCAGTGAAGCAAGTCTAAGACCCCAAAAAGGCGCAGGACCCCGGGCCTCCCCCAGGCCAGCCCGACCT
>NW_005363729.1:527184-535501 GCF_000412655.1 Myotis brandtii
GGGCTGCAGGCTGAGGGCCGCCTGGCACTCGCCCAGCACCAGCGCCTTCTTTCTGCTCCAGGCATCCGGAGGCCCCTGGAAAGAAACCTGATGTCAGTGGGAACCCAGACCCGGAAGCGCCCCCCGCCCCCCAGCCCCTCAGATGCTTGCCAGCCATGCAAGTTCATTTCTCCTTCTGTATGGCCCGTGCCCGCGCCCCCCCAATCGCCCTGTGGGAGGGGCCTGCCGCTGGCGGAGGGGGTTGGAGAGCGGTGCGCCGATCTCGGTCCTCCCACTTCATTGTTGGTCCTAGCATTCTATTGACGGTACATTTGTGCAGCTGCTTGTGTACTTGAGCTGTTAGCATTCTCACTCCTGGTAACTGATGCAATTGTTTTTAAATAATTTAGTGCTGTCCTGGGCACACTGTCAGAAATAAGTCCCCACCCACCCCACCTCCGGTCCTGCTCCAGTGACACTCTTGGGCGGTTCTGTCCTTCTCTGGACTGAAGTTGTGTTGAAACGCTTCCCGCCGGTGCTCATTAGGAAATGACGCGAAGGACGTCCACGGAGCACCGAGCCCGCAGCTGTGGAATTCATTCTTCACAAGGACACAGAACATTGACAAAAGCCGGCCACGTGCCAGGCCCTGCACCAGTTTCAACACATTTCTAAGCATGTAAATCGTACACAAATAGGTCACAGGAAAGAAAACTAGTCCATAAAACAACAACAAAAAGGTAATTAGAAGCCCAGCAGGCATGGCTCAGTGGTTGAGCCTCCACCTATGAACCAGGAGGTCACAGTCCGATTCCCAGTCAGGGCACAGGCCCTGGTTGCAGTCTCCATCCCAGTGTGGGGCTTGCAGGAGGCAGCCGATCCATGATTCTCTCTCATCATTGATGTTTCTCTCTCTCTCCCTTCCTCTCTGAAATCAATAAAAAATATATCTTTAAAAACTTATAACAGAAGCTGTTATAAGGCCCTGTAGCGACCCTGCAGGCAGAACCTGGGGATTTGGGGGTGTCCAGGAGCCCCGCATCAGCAGCCCAGTTCACGAAGGTGAGTTTGGGGCTGGGGGACTTATAACAGAAGCTGTTATGAGCCCCTGTAGCGCCCCTGCAGGCAGAACCTGGGGGTGGGGGGGTGTCCAGGAGCCCCACATCAGCAGCCCAGTTCACGAAGGTGAGTTTGGGGCTGGCTCGCTCATTTATAGATGGGCAGGTCTCCTGACAGACATACAAATGTTCCTGCTACTTAGTAAGAAAAAGAGACAAACCGATAGTTTTAAAAAGGTAATCAGGAAAATCCACATTAAAACAATGCGAAACCACTCACATACACAAAGAAGTCTCAACGCAAAAACATCGCCCAGACCAAGTGCCAGCGATGGCAAGAGTGTGGGGGCTGGTCACTGCCTTCCGCTGCCCGAGGCCATCGGCGGAACTACTTTGGAAAACAACAGCACGTAAACAGGCCACAGGAAAGAAAACTAGTCCATAAAACACGTCATTTCCACTAAACATGTCCTTTTCCACTAAGTCTGAGGGCTCCCATATCCTGGATCAAGCACTTCCACGCCCAGGGACACATCCAGGAGAGCTGCGTGCACGCACACACGGCCCAGGGTGTGCAAGGCGGCACTCAGGCCTCACAACGTCAACCCGCGACTCCCCAGTGTCCGCCATTGGATCGGGAAATGAATGGGGCAGCGTCAGAGGAATACTGTGCTGGGGGCAGTGACAGTGAATGAACCGCAGCAAAATACCCACCCACACATGCATCACAGAAACAGAGTATCGTATGGATGGAACGAGAGCCAGCCCACGTGTTGGTTTACATAAAATTCAAAGAGAGGCGATCCTATGGGTAGTATGATGGGTGCGTGCGCAGGTGGTAACGCTACAGAAGGAAGTGAGGGCCACAGACGTCAGCGTATCAGTGAGTTTTGGGGGAATGTGGGGGAGTATGCCTCGGAAAAGACTCGCTGAGGATTTCTGGGGTCTCGTCAAAGTCTGATTCTTGACTTGGTGCTGATTACGTGGGTTCTTACTCTGTGACACTGCACCACGCTGTACATTAATGTGTGTGTGTTTAAAAATACATATTTTTTTGATGTCAGAGAGGAAGGGAGAGGGAGAGAGAGAGATAGAAACATCAATGATGAGAGAGAATCATGGATCAGCTGCCTCCTGCATGCCCCCTACTGGGGATCGAGCCCACAACCCAGGCATGTGCCCTTGGCTGGAATCGAACCTGGGACCCTTCAGTCCGCACGCAGGCCAACGCTCTATCCACTGAGCCACACCCGCTAGGGCATGTACACAAACGTTTTACGCGTCTTCCTGTATGTCATGTTTCACACACACACAAAGATTTCAAAATAGGAAGCAAGTGATAGGTTGTGAGGACATAGATAGCAGCTGATGCCAGACATCATATTATTTCACCTGTAAACACGTTGGTGTTTTCATACATAGCCACAGGAACACGACCCCATCCCCATCTTAAAGGAACAGTCATTCATTAGTGGCTCTTCTCTGGTCCGTGCTCATAGTCTCCTATTATCTGATGAATGTGATTGTTGAGTTTGTTGGAAACAGATCTGAACATGTGGTCCATGGTCCTAACAGTGACTCTCCCCACCATTCAAGCGTCTGAGACCCTGCGGCCCAGGCCCACCTCCCGCAGGCATCCCCTCCTTTCCCCCCGGGGCAGCTCCCCCCCGCGCCAGGGCCTCTCAGCACCCCACTTACCGCAGCACTGGGCCCCAGCCGAGGCCAGTAGTCCCGAGAGCATGCCAGGGTCTGCCTCCCGGGCCGTCCCGGCACACGTGTGGGAGTGGGGGTGGGGAGCTGGAAGCACGGCCTGTCTGGGGAGACTCTCATACCACAACACCGACTGTCTTCACCGTTTTTAACCTTTTGTCCATCCTCACCCGAGGATATTTCCATTGATATTTTAGCGAGAGAGGGAGAGGGAGAGGGAGAGGGAGAGAGAAATATCGATGTGAGAGGGAACAGCAGTTGCTTGCCTCCTTCACATGCTCCGACTGGGCCGGGGGGGATCGAGCCTGCAACTGAGATTCGTGCCCTTGAGTGGAATCGAACCCGGGACCCTTCGTTCTGCGGGCCGACACTCTATCCACGGAGCCTCACTGGCCGGGGCGATCGTCAGCGTTTCAGAGGGCACGGCTCCGTGGCAGAGGTGCATTCACACGCTGTGCAGCCGCCGCCACCATCCTCTCCAGGACTCTCATCTTCCCACACGGAGCCCTGCCCCCACTGAACACCCTCTCCCCACCCCTCCCCCAGCCCCCGCACCACCGTGCTTCCTGCCCGTAGATGGCCTGATGCCGGACACTTCATGGAAACGGAGTCGCGTGAGATCCGTCCTCCGCGCCTGGCTCCTGGCACTCAGCGCAATGATTGGAAGGGCATGGCGTCGCCTGTCAGAGCTGCATCCTCAGACTCTGGATGGACCACGCTCTGTCCGTTCGCCGTCGATGGACACGGGTTGTGGCCACCTTCTGGCTCATGTGAATAGCGCTGCCCTGTACAGGGATGCGCAGGTTTTGTGGGGACACAGGGAGCATGATCAGCTCTGTGGGTTAGAAAGGTCACTCTCTCGGGGGCAGGGGGGCTGCAGGGGTCACGTGGGGAAGAGACCAGAAGGCCGTGGCCACGCCGTGGGGGAGTGTGACACTGCCCTCCTCAGTGCGCAGACTCACACCGGAGCGTCTGTTCCTCGTCTCCCGGGAACAGGTGAGACGTGCCCGACTCTGAGACGATGGGGGAGAAAACTCTCCATCGTACGGTCCTTGCTTTCCTCGATGAGCCCATGGGACCCTGACCCACTTCACAGGCCAGAACACAGAAGACAGCCCAGCCGGTGTGGCTCAGTGGTTGAGCGTCGACCCATGAACCAAGAGGTCATGGTTCCAATCCTGGTCAGGGCTCATGTCTGGGTTTCAGGCTCCATCCCCAGTTGGGTGGCGTGTAAGAGGCAGCTGGTCAATGATGTTTCTCTTTCATCACGTTTCTATCTCTCTCTCCCTCTCTTTCTCGAAATCTAATATAATAATAGAGGAATATGCAAATTAGCCTCAGAGAGCTACAGGAGGGCGGGGCAGCGAGCTACGAGTGCACAGATTCGTGGGCAGAGCTACTAGTCAGTAATAAAAAACAACACAGAAGACGGCTGGGGGAGAGCCCCTCGCCCCCCAGTGTGGCAGCAGCCACTGAGCCACGTGAGGCTACGGAATTTTTTTTTTAAAATATATTTTATTGATTTTTTACAGAAAGGAAGGGAGAGGGATAGAGAGTTAGAAACATTGATGAGAGAGAAACATCGATCAGCTGCCTCCTGCACACTCCCCACTGGGGATGTGCCCACAACCAAGGTACATGCCCTTGACCAGAATCAAACCTGGGACCCTTGAGTCCGCAGGCTGATGCTCTATCCACTGGCCGGGGCGATCGTCAGCGTTTCAGAGGGCACGGCTCCGTGGCAGAGGTGCATTCACACGCTGTGCAGCCGCCGCCACCATCCTCTCCAGGACTCTCATCTTCCCACACGGAGCCCTGCCCCCACTGAACACCCTCTCCCCACCCCTCCCCCAGCCCCCGCACCACCGTGCTTCCTGCCCGTAGATGGCCTGATGCCGGACACTTCATGGAAACGGAGTCGCGTGAGATCCGTCCTCCGCGCCTGGCTCCTGGCACTCAGCGCAATGATTGGAAGGGCATGGCGTCGCCTGTCAGAGCTGCATCCTCAGACTCTGGATGGACCACGCTCTGTCCGTTCGCCGTCGATGGACACGGGTTGTGGCCACCTTCTGGCTCATGTGAATAGCGCTGCCCTGTACAGGGATGCGCAGGTTTTGTGGGGACACAGGGAGCATGATCAGCTCTGTGGGTTAGAAAGGTCACTCTCTCGGGGGCAGGGGGGCTGCAGGGGTCACGTGGGGAAGAGACCAGAAGGCCGTGGCCACGCCGTGGGGGAGTGTGACACTGCCCTCCTCAGTGCGCAGACTCACACCGGAGCGTCTGTTCCTCGTCTCCCGGGAACAGGTGAGACGTGCCCGACTCTGAGACGATGGGGGAGAAAACTCTCCATCGTACGGTCCTTGCTTTCCTCGATGAGCCCATGGGACCCTGACCCACTTCACAGGCCAGAACACAGAAGACAGCCCAGCCGGTGTGGCTCAGTGGTTGAGCGTCGACCCATGAACCAAGAGGTCATGGTTCCAATCCTGGTCAGGGCTCATGTCTGGGTTTCAGGCTCCATCCCCAGTTGGGTGGCGTGTAAGAGGCAGCTGGTCAATGATGTTTCTCTTTCATCACGTTTCTATCTCTCTCTCCCTCTCTTTCTCGAAATCTAATATAATAATAGAGGAATATGCAAATTAGCCTCAGAGAGCTACAGGAGGGCGGGGCAGCGAGCTACGAGTGCACAGATTCGTGGGCAGAGCTACTAGTCAGTAATAAAAAACAACACAGAAGACGGCTGGGGGAGAGCCCCTCGCCCCCCAGTGTGGCAGCAGCCACTGAGCCACGTGAGGCTACGGAATTTTTTTTTTAAAATATATTTTATTGATTTTTTACAGAAAGGAAGGGAGAGGGATAGAGAGTTAGAAACATTGATGAGAGAGAAACATCGATCAGCTGCCTCCTGCACACTCCCCACTGGGGATGTGCCCACAACCAAGGTACATGCCCCTGACCGGAATCGAACCTGGGACCCTTGAGTCCGCAGGCCGATGCTCCATCCGCCGAGCCAAACCGGTTAGGGTGGCTACGGAATTTTTAATTGCATTTATTTTTAATTAACTTAAAATGTGATACTCAGTTCAAGGTTGGTCAAACTTGTACATATATTTGGGTCTGCTTCTTCAACGATACATTTTGTGACAACTGAGTACACATCCAATGTGTCTGGTGACATGAGCCGACATGTGCTGTGAGTGTAAAATACACAGTGGATTTTGGAGACTTTAACCTGAAAAGGGGAGCGTAAACTATCTCGTCAGTAAGTTTCCAGGCTGACTGCACGTTGAAACGACACTATTTCAGATATACTGGATTGAATTAAATGTGTCACGAGAATGGATTCCACTCACCCTGAGCCACAACAGGAATAAAGTCCTTGTGGATACTGGACAACATGAGTGAGAAGAGCCAGACACAAGGCCACATGGCATTTGATCCTTTTATAGAAACGTCCAGAACAGGCAGCTCCACGGAGACAGACAGGAGCCTGGTGGGCAGGGTGTTGGGGGTGACAGCTAGGGGTGTGGGTATATTGCAGGGTGATGGGCATGTCCCAGGATTCAGGCCACTGGCGCTGGGTCCGGCCGAGCAGCAGGGCCAACGGGCACCTCCCCTCGGCTGTGCCCACCTTTTGCTCCAGGAAGGGCCCCAGGATGGGCTGCCTCCCGCCAAGGCCAAGGGCAGTACCGACAGCTCTGGGTGGGGCGGGCTGCGGAGTTCTCTGGGTTCTGCGTTCTGACCCCCGAGGGCCTATGCTGCGGGCATCACAGCCAGAGCCCTTGGGTCAGCCACCGGGCACTTGAGAAATGGAAGCCGCCTGGCCGGTGTGGCCCAGTGGTTGAGCATCGACCTATGAACCAGGAGATCACCGTTTAATTCCCAGTCAGGGCACAGGCCCGGGCTGTGGGCTCCATCCCCAGTAGGGGTCCTGCAGGAGGCAGCCGATCCATGATTCTCATCATTGGCGTTTCTGTCTCTCTCTCCCTCTCCCTTCTCTCTGTAATCAATAAAAATATATTATAAAAATAAAAATATATTTTTAAAAAACACCACCCAAAACTGGGACTCAGGGAAGTGTTGTGATTGGCTCAGGACCACACAGTGGGAGGGCTGGGTCTCCCGACTAGACTATTCCAGGTGGAGCTGGGCAGTGGCACTCAATAGGGGCAGCCAGGTGGCGACAGTGCCTTCCACAGACACCAGGGGGCAGCAGAGGGCCGTGCGCATTGTGGGCTGCCCGAGCCTGTGTCCCGGCCTGGGCTCATCATTTAGGTTGGTCCTCTGCCCAGGCAGGAAGGCCAAGGGCGGTGAGGACAGAGGCCCCTTTCTTGTTTGGGGAGCTACCTGTGGGAGAGAGACACAGGCATGTCTGGGGCACCATGGAGAGGGCACCCCGAGGGAGGGGCTGGGGAGCGCGTTCTGCCACAAGCACCGTGCAAAGCCTCCGGGTAATCAGTGCTATTCATTCTCCCCAGGGTTCCCGCCGGGTGGGTGCTCGCCCTTCTGCAGGGCAGGAGCGGGCATTGCCAGGGGAAGATGGGCGAGCTGGCTCTCGGGGCGGAGGCTGGAGGGGCTGGGTTCAGGCTCTGTGCCCCGCTTTGCAGTGTCTCTGAGCTGCGGTGACACGGTCTGCTTTTGTCTCCGTCAAGGCTGGCGTCTTCCACCCAGAGGCAGATTCCTTCCTGAGCGCGGCCACCATGGTGCCATGCCCGTTTCCTCCGAGGCAGGACGCTGGACGGGAGCGGGCAGCTCAGGGCCCCTCGGCCCCACTCTCCTCCTCCTCCTTCTCCCCCTCCCCCTCCTCCTCCTCCTCCTCCTCCTGGGCCCTGTGTGCCCTCAGGCCAGCTCCCCCCACCTCTCTCCTCCGGCCCCCAAGCTTCCTCTTCTGTCTGGGAAGGGGCAGGTCTTAGAGCAGAGGGCCCAGGGGACCTCTCTGGTCGGAAATGAAGAGGGGGTGTCACTCTGCCCGGGCGATGCCCAGTACTGCCCCAGCGGACACAGGCGCAGGGCCAACCACAAGTGTCCAAGGCAGGGGGCCCCTGGAGATTGTTCACCCCACACCTGCCTCTCAGAGAGGGGCTCAGACTTGTCCGGGGTGGCCCATCCATCAGTGGTGAGGACCCAGGGCTCCTGACAGCTGAGTCAGAACTCACTTCATAGCCAGATGGGCTCTTTATGTCCCCAAGCCCCCCTCCCACTGCCGCTGCGGAGGACACGCCCCCCACGCCCCTTCCCATCTCGGCCCAGGGAAGAGTTCAGGGCAGGGTCAGGGGACCCCGCAGCGGGCAGGGGAGGGCGCGGCCCCAGCAGCCCCAGGCCAATTACTTATCTCACGTATTCCAGCCCGGACCCCAGGCTTGCCCTTGGGGCAGCTGCGAGTGGCCAGAGCTGGCCTCTGGGTCATCAGGCAGGGGAATCCCAGCCTTTGTGCGGGGTCGGAAGGGGGGGCTTCCTGCCGGTCCCCACGCTGGGCGGATGGGAACGGAGCTGTGGGTGTGGGTGCGTCCGCGTCCGCGCACCGCCGGCCTCAAGTCATCCCGCGGGGGCCGCCTGATGGGTCGAGGGGG
>NW_005363729.1:537077-541464 GCF_000412655.1 Myotis brandtii
CAACTTGGCTGCAGGCAGCCCCCTCGCTGCTCCCGTTGGAGCCATCGGTGCGCGCCCTCGGGGTGGCTTTGTCGTGGCCGAGGCCCGCGTGGTCGCTGTTTGGTAGGAAAATGTCTGCTCCGCCGGCAGGAGCTGCCTTTCTTGGCCCTTTGAAGGGAACTTGGCTAAGACTTAAGCGGAATGGAGGCTCTCCTCCGCCTTTCTGGGGTCTTGGAACCCCCACCCCAGCTTTGAGGGGTCCCTAGCCTGGGCCTGGCCACCCTGCCCTGTCGCCCCTTCCTCATGGCCCAGGGTGAACCCAGTGGACAAGGGCCATTCACAGTGTGACAGCGGGAAGGGGCTGGGTGAGTCACTGCTTTTCCAGGCTGGGCTGTGGCCTCTGCCCTTTGGCTGTGAGTGTGTCTCCAAGGAGACGGGAACCTCCCCCTCCAGGGAGCAGGGTGAGCGGGGCCTCTGACGGAGCCCTGAGGGGTCCTGCCCCCTCTTAGTCCGTCATCTCCACCCAGGACCACGGAGGTGGGCAGCCCGGAGGGAGCCCTGTGGTGCCCGCCCTGCAGCCTGGTCCGCAGAGCTCCCCCAAGCCAGCACCGACCTTAGCACCGTCAGTGTCCGCAGCCCGAGGCCTGGGGCCTGGGCCCTGCACAGAGTGCAGTCTCAGATCCAGGCCCCTCCTCTGTCCCCCCCGCCCCCCAAACAGGAGAAGGAGGGCTGCTGAGGCAGAGCAGGGCCCTGAGTGGGAGGGCCTGCCCCTGGCTAATGGCGGGGCTGCCCAGGCTTGCTGCTCCTGGCGGGTTTCCACCTAAGTGGCTGGGTGACCAGGGCACAGGGCACAGCGTGGGGTCCTGGAGCTGCCCCTCCCCAGCTGGGGTTCAGGCGGGATGGGGAGAGGGCGCTGGAGGTGCAGAGGCCTCCCGAGTCTCTGGAGCCGGCGGTGGGCACCCCCCTGCCCCGGCCCGGGTGAAGGGGTGTGAAGGGGGCTGGGTGGTAGGAGAACCAGGTGGGTGTCTGTGTGTCTTTGTGGCCACATGCTCTGCTTGAAACCTGACACTGTCACCTCCCAGGTAGGCGACCGGCTTTGGGGCCTCAGTTTCCCCATCTGTATAATGGGGCCATACTAGTAGCCACCTCACAGCCACGTTGTGAGGGTTCAGCGAGGGAGGACAGACGTCCTCGGCGCAGTGCTGAGTAAGCGGTACAATTTCAGGACGGTCACCCGGACACTGTGACTACGGTCCCTCGTCGGACGATGAGGGCTGGCCTCCCCGACCTGCCCTCAGAGCGTGGGGCTGGTCACACCGATCTCCGCGCGGCTGTTGCAGGCGCAGGGGTGGCTGCAGGTGCTCTGGGAACCTGCGTTTTGGGTCGGGAACCTGCGTTTTGGGTCGGGGGGTTAGATGTGGCTCCGCCTGGGTATTCACAACGAAGGAGACCCTCGTCTTTACCACGAGTGGCTGTGCAGGGACTGGGAGAGGCGCTTGGTGGCCTCTCTGTGCGGCTGCTCTCAGTCATCTGGGGAGAAGCTGTCCTCCGGGCCACCGTGGTGGGGTCACGAGAAAAGCCTCAGCTGCCCTTTCTGACGGGTCCTGCGCCCTGTGCGGGGCTGGGCCGGATCCTGAGGGTGTGCCCTCCCTGTTTCACCGACAGGCAGCTACAGCTCAGAGAGGTCGAGTGACTTGCCCCAGGCCACACAGGTGGTCAGTGGCAAAACGAACTTGAACTTAGGTCTCCCGTCGTCCAGGACCGTTTAAGCAAATTACGGTTTCCAGGCTGCCCCTGGCGTTTCCAGGCTGCCCTCGGCCGTCCTGCTGGCTTTCTGACGGACGTTCCCGGCCTGTTTCTTGGGCTGTTCATGGCGAGCGTCTGTTTCCAGGGGATGGGTGGGTGGGAGCACGTGCCTGTTTCCCGTGGGGGCCTGGCTGCTGTGCCGCCAGCATCAGTCTGCTGTCCTGCTCGAAGGCCTCCGTGGTGTCCCTTCTGCTCAGAAGGCCAAGCCGGCTTCCCGTGGTGACATCATCTTTCAGAAGCTAGCTTTTGGAGTGACCCCATCCCCCCCTTGAGTTGATCTCAGCTGGATTATTGGCCCTAAAGGAGCTTAATAGCAACGTGCACTTACTGAGCACCTGCTGTGTACAGGGCCAGGCCCGCGGAGGCTGTCACAGAGGTCCATGCTGCCTCTTTGTCATGCCCTCCTGGGGTTGGCAGGGTCTGCTTTATTTTTTTTTTTTATTCCAAATGCCTGGCAGCCACCTTGGCTTTAATTAAACTAATTAGGTCTGGCCACAATCTGCTGATCGTAGGAAGGGAGCGCAAGCGGCCGGAGCGGCTTCGGGTGTGTGGTCCCGAGGTTGCTGATGCCAGCAGAGAGCCCTGGCGTTCGGTCCGCCGTCTGAGCCTTCAGGGCACCACCCACCCCGCCTCGTGCCCACACCACCCTGGCGGGTGTCCTCCCGAAGAACAGATTGGGCAGCCCGGCTGTGGGGACGCGGCACAGACAGGGGCCACTGGGTGTTCCTCCTGCCCCCACCTCCAGCACAGTGCGTCCCATGCCTGTGTCCTGGATGCTCCAGCCTGCCCCGCCCCCGCGCCTTTTCTGTTCATCATGTGCTGTGGCCCTTGCTGGAAGGCTGGCCCTCCTCTGAGCCTGTTCTTCCTGGAGGAGCTAGTCTGGAGGCCCCCTCCTCCGGGAAGCCCCCTCTGATTTCCCTCGCTTCCATCCTGCTGGCGAGCCTGCTGTTACCCCTAACCCTGCCCTTCCCCACTGTGGTTCAATTTCCTGACCACTTGGGAGCCATACTCTTGCTGGATAGATTTTGAGTGAGGGGCGCCAGCACCCGTGGGTGGTCGTTTGTCCCCTCCCTCCCGGCTGAGTCTTCATCTCTGGGTCCCGCAGGGCCTGGCGTCCCTTGGTCCCTTCGCTCCTTGATCCTTCTCTTGAAGGGGTCACTGTGAGGCCCTGTGCTGCCTGGCGAGAGGCTGGGTGGGCCGGGCCCAGGAGCTTCCGGGCCAGCAGGGACCCGCGGCGGGTGCTGGCCAGATGCCTGTTGACCGAAAGAGTGGCCTTCAGGTGGCCAGCGAGTCCCCGAGTGCGAGCAGGAGGGTCCTTGGTCCCGAGGCTGGGGTTTGTGACACCGGGAGGCCGGGAGCGGAGACAGGAGGGCTGATTCCAGGGCAATAAGGAGCCTTCTCTTCTCTTGTAGGCAGATTAAAACAATATATAGTTTTTCGTTGAACTCAGAGAGGAAGGGAGAGGGGGAGAGAGAGAAACATCAGTGATGAGAGAGAACCATGGTCGGCTGCCTCCTGCACGCCCCCAACTGGGGATGGAGCCTGCAGACTGGGCCTGTGTCCTGACCGGGAATCGAACCCTGACCTCCTGGTTCATAGATCAACGCGCAACCATTGAGCCACACCAGCCGGGCAACATTGATTTTAAAAATACATTTTATTATGCCCACGTGCTCTCCATAGGGGAGTGGAAATCAGCTCTTTGGGGGTGAAGAGAATTATTCTTTTTACCGTAAAGCGCAGATGCACACAGAGTACAGATAGACTACCGTACATCTGCAGCATTAAAGTTTCATGTGGGGAGGTGTTTAGGAAGAACGCCCCGAAAAGCTCCTTCGGGGGGCGATAATGAAAAGAAACGGGATTTCCCGGGCATTAGCGTTTCCACGCGGCGCCGAGTGCGCAGCAGCCGCCGGAGTCCCGGGAGCCGGCCGGGCTGGGGTGGGAGAGCAGAGGCTGATGGGCCAGGGTCTGGCTTTAGCATCGACCCATCAGCCGGCTGCCTGGAGCGGCTTGCAGGGCCGTGTGGAGCAGGGCCCCCAGGCTTGGGTCTGGACTCAGCTGCCCAGGTCCCGCAGGGCGGCCCCGGCCCTGGCGTGGGGTGAGCTGCTTGTGTGGTGTGTGCGCAGCAATGGCGAGGTCCGGCCGTGCACGGGCCTCGGCTGAAACCGAGAGCCATGCTGCGTTCTGGGTGGAGAGGCCGTGGTGAGGGACCGGGGTCTGGGCCCGGGAAATGGGCGTCTCTGTGCCGGGACTGGGAGCTCATCTGGGCCTGGGCCTGGGAAATGGGCGTCTCTGTGCCGGGACTGGGGGCCTGGGCCCGGGGTGAGGGCAGAGCCTGGATGGGGGCCTGACAAGGGGAGGAGCCACGGGGAGCCCAGGCCTCATTTGAGCCCTTTCTTGCCACGAGGCCCAGGTGACCGAGGATGTCCCCTCCCTGGAGGAGACCCCCTCCTCCAGCTGGACCGTCCTCCTGTGTTCAGGCTGCGGCTGTGGCCGTGGCTGCCCGAGTCTGCGGGAGGGTCACCCGGGACAAGCTAGTGCTGGTGGGGTTGGTGCGGGGCCCTGGGTGAGGCAGGTCCCCAGCCCCGCAGCCCCGTGG
>NW_005363729.1:541577-544863 GCF_000412655.1 Myotis brandtii
TGGCCCTCCCTGCTGACTGCCCCTGGGGCCAGCTCCTCCCGCACCCCAGCTGCCACTGCCACCCCTCCCGGAGCTGCCCGGCGTGAATCCGTGTCTCAGGCCTTGGGGGCCAGGCGGGCTCTGTCGCAACTGCTCAACTCTGGCCTCACGGCGGGAAGCGGCCGTGGACGGGCTGTGGCCGGTACAATGTGCTTCGGAAAATGAAACTGGAATTTCATATAATTTTTATGTGTCATGAAACACCATTCTTTTGATCTTCCCTCCCCAATCCTTTAAAAAGATGCAAACCTGTCTTGGCCTATGAGCTGTGCTAAGCCAGGGGCCGGGCCTCACCGAGCCCTGCCCACATCCTCTGCCCTGGTTCCAGGCGCACGGTGGCCCCCCCTCGCGCCCTGGGACCCCACCTGGGACTCGCTGTCTCACCTGCACGTGACCTTGGGTGCTGTCGCTCAGTGGGGTGGCTGTCAGCTCGTCCCTGGGATGGAGGGGGGTGCAGCCCTGGACCCTCTCAGACCTGGTTCAAGTCCTGCCTCACCTGGCTGTGCAAGCCCCCCACCCCCACCCCTGGGCCTGTTAGCTCGTCTATAAAAGGGGGTGTCTGACTGAGGACAGAGGTACGGGGGGCCCAAAGCTCTCAGCCCAGTGTCTGGCTCTGATAGGTGCTCGGTGGACGGAGCAACCCCCCCAACCCCACCGTGGGGTGCTCTCCTCTCCCTGGACACCCTCACTTTGGGCATTTTGGCTCTTCGAAGCCTGGGGCTGCGGCTTCTCCCCGTGAGTGCCCCCCCCTGCCCCGCGCCCTGAAACATGGCGGGCGGGAGAGACCTGGACGAGCCCCCTGCCCGGGGTCCCTGAACCTCCCGTCTCAGGGCCTCTGGCCAGCAGCCTGGAGCTGCTACGACTGTTTTGGTTTCTGAATCCAAAAGAGAAAGAACAGCAAACACGGTGGCGGCGGGAGGCGGCCGTCCGGGGTGTGGACTGCCAGGTGTGTGGACTGCCAGCCAGGCCGGGGTGGCGGCGCCAAACCAGGCTCCCCACCTGCCGGCCGCAGGTTTTGGGGGTGTCCGCGCTGCTAAGACACAGCATGTCTTTTGTGGGGTTCGCTGTCGTGTACGTAGGATTAGCATGATTATTGTTCACACGCCTACTCTGTGTCCGCCAAGCCAGCGGCAGCTTCTGCTGCCTTGTTTTGGTTGGTTTCAGAGGCAGCGTGCAGGCGGGTGTCGGTGAGAGCGGCCGGGGACAGCTGCCACCCGTCCTCTGTCCCTCCGTCCCTCCTCGGGGCCTGGACTTGCCCCGCCTTTCCCACGCCAGAGCTCCGGACCCATGTTCCCCCCTGGGGTGGGGGGGGCTGGCGGATGGTCCTGGTCCCTCACGCTCATGACACCCACATCCTGAGACCCTCCTCCGACTCTTGATCTGCCCCCGGCCCCCGGGTCAGGGGCACCTGACTCCCTCCCCCGGCCCGGCCTGCCTGCTGCTGGGACGGGAGAGGAACCCTTGACAGTCACGTGGGTGAGAGACAGGGCCCTTCGAGGTCTGAGCTGCTGCTCCCGCAGGCAGGATCACGGGGTGCAGGTCTCTGTGCCTGCAGCACCTGCCGGCCTTGCTCCTGCCACCTGGAGCCCAGCCCCCATCTCTGCAGGCGTGGCAGCGCCGCGGGATGCCTCCGACTTCCTGTCTCCAGGAGGGGGCTGGAGGGGTGATGGGCCAGGAGAGGCCTCCGCTCCAGGCTCTGGCCTCGGTGATGGAACCAGGGCCTGGCAGCGTCTCTGCTGAGTGGTCGGGAGAAAGGCCCCCCCCTCCATCCCCTGCGGAGCCAGCACCTGATCCAAGGAACGTGGCACCTCGGGCTGCTGGCCTCGCGCCTGCACCTCAGTTGCTCCATCTGCAAAGTGGGCATCATTTCCGCTCTTGCTGCCTCCAGGGGGGCTGGGAGGAGGGCGGCGGGGTGTCTGCATGCCCCTTGCAGGAGCGAATGACACAGCCGCGTGCCCCCAGGGCGTCAGGAGGGGAAGCGAGGGGTTTGCGTGTCACGCTCTTGTGGGGAGCGCCTGCCTGTGACTCCGGGGGTCCCTGCGCTCTGGTGACAAGGGCCGTCTCTGGCGCTTCTTTTTAAAAAAGTTACAAAAAAAAAAATAGGTTTTTATTGACTTCAGAGAGGAAGGGAGAGGGAGAGAGAGAGAAACATCAATGATGAGAGAGAATCATGGATCGACTGCCTCCTGCACGCCCCACACTGGGATCAAGCCTGCAACCTGGGCCTGTGCTCTGATCAGGAATCGAACCCTGACCTTCTGGTTCCTAGGTCGATGCTCAACCGCTGAGCCACACCGGCCGGGCTTGTGGCCCTTCCCAAGGGGTTGCTTTCCCACACGGCCCAGGGGCTGCCACTGTCCCCGGGAACCAGCGCCGAGGCAGCCTCTGCGTTCGGTGAGACGTGGGTTTTCTGCTGTGTCTTTGGGAGAATCTGTTTCCCGACATGAGCTAATGATGCGTTGCTGCTGAGACCTTCCCCGCCCCGCTGCTCCCATGCAGCCCGCTGGCCCGCAGGCTGGAGAGGGAGCCTGCAGACATCCCATGAAGGGCCGTGTGTGGGGCCGGGTGCATCCCGATGGTGTCATCAGCAGGAGCTGAGGGCTGGGCTGCGGAGGACAGGCGCCTTGTGTGGGAGTCAGTAATCCCAGGCCATAGCCCTCACCGTCCACCTCGAGGGTGTGTGCGTGTGTGTTCACAGTCTGCCTGGCCTCGGCGGGGCTGTGCGGCCTGCTTCTCGGCAGCAGGATGGCATCTCATTTCGGGACCTGGTGTGTGTGTGACAAATGCCAGTGGACTCGGGGGTCAGGCGGCCAGGCGGGGTCTGCCGTCTGTGCTGTGCTCTCGGCCAGAGACCGCCATCTCTGTGCCCACCTGCGTCCCCATAAGGCGCCGCCATCCGCTCCTCTGGGCTGTCTGGGGCTCTGTCCACGCTCCTGCAGCGGCTGAGGCCCCGGTGGCCTTGCCCGCAGAGCTCTGTCCACCTGTCTGCTTGGGGAGCCTCGGTCACCTGCCGGCCAGGAGTCAGGACACAAGTGTCCGCCCAACAGCAGGCTCTGCTGGTGCTGGGGCCCATGGCTGTGGCTGAGCCGTGCCCTGGACCGGCTCTTCAGCCCCTGTCCTGCCCCCTCCCTCCTGCTCGGGCCTGGAGCTGGGGGTGGTGGTCTCCTTCCAAGTGGGAAATAGGCAGCCGGGCAGGAGGCCAGCGTCATGGCCACATCGCCCCTCGGCCAGCAGCGTGCCTCTGGCC
>NW_005363729.1:544975-545492 GCF_000412655.1 Myotis brandtii
GCTCTGGGCTGCCCCGCGGCCTGGCGATGCCGAGATGGTCCTCATTAGTCACACCGCTGGAGGCTCCCAGCCCGAAGGCGAAGGTGCGGGGGGAGGAGTCATTGTCACCCACTTGGATACTGAGGCTGGGAACGAGCGCTGCGGCAGGCGCAGCACCTCGAGGGCGCCGAGGGCTCCTGGGGTGCGGCTTTGTGTCCCTGCGAACGCTCCCCGGTGGTCCCTGTGCCGGCAGCCACTCTTCTTCACTGGTGTAGTAATAAGGCATTTTTTCTCGCAGAAAAGGGAAGGTACAATTTTCCCACTCCACTCCCTTCTCATGCAGAGGGGCCCCGGGAGAACCTGGCCTGTCATCTCTTCGGGTGTATTTTGTGCTAATTTAGCTGCTTAAACGAAACATCTGTTAGCCAGCCAGGCCCGGGAGGGCAGCGCTGCAGGTGGGACCGGAGGGGGGCGGGCATGTCTCTCCCGCGGGCACAGACTCGCCCGCAGACCCCCCGCCCCCTCCCCCGTGAGGACG
>NW_005363729.1:546865-548292 GCF_000412655.1 Myotis brandtii
CGTGCGGAGGGTCACTGGGCACCGAGAGGCCACGCCGCCACCCGGGGTGCAGGGGCGCCCGAGCATTTGTACTTGTCCCCTCGGGCCCCTGAGGACAGCAAGAACTGGCTTGGTTGAGGTTGGACCAGAGGCCAGCGGTGGGCCCCCCAAAACGGGAGGCACCCGGCCCCTCACTGCCAGTGTTGGGGCTTGGCCACCGCCAGGGCTTAGGGGAGAAGCGGCTTCTGTCTGCACAGCCCCCACGTGCCCAGGGGACCCGGAACCCGAGCCTGTCGGCGTGGTGGGCAGGAGCCAGGCGGGGCCGGGGGCCCACTGTGGCCGTGGCTGTGTGGCCCTAAACAAGCTGCTGCTTTTTCTTTCTTTCTTTTTTTAATGCATCTTTATTGATTTCAGAGAAGAAGGGAGGAGAGAGACATAGAAACATCAGTGATGAGAGAGAATCATGAATCGGCTGCCTCCTGCACCCCCCACACTGGGGATGGAGCCCACAACCTCGGCAGGTGCCTTGACTGGGAATCGAACCGTGACCTCCTGGTTGCTACATAGGTAGATGCTCAACCACTGAGCCACGCCGACTGGGCTGACCAAGCTTCTTAGTGACCCTCCCCCCCAATTGCCCAGGTCTCAGTGGCTCCTCTGTGCAGGGGCTGCTGTGTGACCTCTGTGGCCGCCCCTGGCTGCCTCGGGCGTGGGCTCCTGCTGGCTGGTTCCCACCCTTCACTCTGGAAACGGCTGCTCTGTGTGGCATGCACTTTGGGGACCAGCAGGCACTGGTTTCTGAGTCGCTGCGTGGTGTAAAGGGACCACGCCGGGCACAGGTGGGCTCCTGTGGAGGACACCGGGTCCCAGGGTCACTTCAGTTGTGGTCGGATCTGGCGTGGGGGAGCTGCTTCTTCCTTTGAGGTTGGCCAGGCCTCTCACCTCCCCCAGGGAGGCTTCCAGGATTTCACCAGCTCTCCCTGCAACTCCTATAGGTCCTCTGGACCTTCCAGTTCTCGGGGAACATTTATTGAGCAACTACTCAGGCGAGGGAAAGATGGGCGAGACCTGGCAACTTCTTCGAGGGGTCCGCGGAGCCTAGGTGAGGGAGCAGAAGGGGTCCAGGACCCCCGGAGCAGCTCTCACCGCCAGGGGAGGGGACAGGAACTCAGAATCACGGCTTCCAAAGGCTCTAGGGAAGCAGGGTGGTGGGGGTGGGGGTGGCTTCATCCTGGGGTGCTGAGGAGCCCGGGAAGCGGGTAGAGGACACCGTGTGCCTGGATGTGGCTTCAGGAAGTTCTGAAGCGGCTGCGGTGCTGGGAATGGGTTGAGGGCCGGCCTCGGGTCGGCGTCCGGGCGGCTGGGAGGATGCGGTCACCAGGCAGGAAAGCTGATCGGCCTGCACTGAGGGGCGGGGGGAGTGAGAGGACCCGGCTGCAGGGCGGGGC
>NW_005363729.1:548552-549041 GCF_000412655.1 Myotis brandtii
GGTGGCTGACCGGCTGACCGCGCTGTCCCCGCGGGACTCTGCCCAGCGCGGACTTAGCTCCGGCTTTCCCTCCTTTGCTGGTGATCTTCTCTCTCCCGAGCCGGCAGCTTCGCCTTCAGAAACGCACACTTTCTCGAAAGTCCACACACAGGAGCGAGCCTTCCTTCCTTGGGTGGACGCTCGGGGCCGGGCGTCAGGATCCGGCCTGGGGACCTGGCCTGGGGACCCAGCTCTCGGGGCCTCTCGAGCCAGGACAGCCTCTGTGGCCGCCCAGCGAACTGCCGAAGCCCCCAATACCTGCGTGTTATGTTAAAGTGGTTCCTGCCTGTGGAGAGAGTGGTTTTTCCTAAAAAGGGCCTGGCCTCAGGCTGATGCGTGGGGGGGCGTTACTGCTATTGATCCGGTGAAGCTTCCATCAGAAACAGCGGCGACGGGCGTGAGGGGTCCCTGGCCACCTCATTTCTCAGCGAGGAGCACTCTGGCCTCCGG
>NW_005363729.1:549110-553854 GCF_000412655.1 Myotis brandtii
CACGATGGACTGTTTCCATGTTCCCAACCTCTGACATCAGGTGCTGCGGAGCCTTGCAATCAGGGCGTGTGGAGTCTCCGCCAAGTGCTTTTCCCGGACACGTAGATGCCTCAGGTGGTGCCTCACCCTGACCCGCCTTCAGTGTCGTGAAATGCAGCATTTTACACTCTGGTTTTTAAAAAAAATTCTATATATTTGATTTCGGAAAGGAAAGGGGGCGGGGAGAGAAAAGAGACAGAGAGAGAGAGAGGAGGGAGAGAAGGGAGAGAGAAACATCACTGATGAAAGAGAATCATTGATCGGCTGCCTCTTGCACGCCCCACGCGGGATCGAGCCCGCAACCCGGGCCTGTGCCCTGATCGGGAATCGAACCGTGACCTCCTGGTTCATAGGTCGACGCTCAGCCCCTGAGCCACGCCGGCTGGGCTGCACTCTGGTTTTCGATGGCTGCCTGGAGTCCGGATGGTCCAGAGGTGATGCCACCATATTGCTCTGTGATTGGCCCCCCCCCCCCCACCTTTTCATTTTAAAAAGCGGGAAATGTTTAAAAATTGATCTTAGAGAGGAAGCGGGGGAGGGAGAGATCAGCTGTCTCCTGGACGCACCCCGACGGGGATGGAACCTGAAACCCGACTGGGAATCAAACCCCGTGACCTTTCTGTGTACGGGACGGTGCTCGAGGCAACAGTCCCACCAGCCTGGCCAGTCTGCCCTCTTACAAAGCCTGCGCTGTTGTCCCCGCCACGGGGACGGCCACTCTCAATGCTCCCTGTGGAACGGCCGGCCCAGCTGGCTGACGGCGTGGGGCCCTTTTCCAAGGCCAAGTCTGAGGCAGGGGCCCCTCCCTTGGTGGGCCCGGGCTCAGGAGGCCAGGGCTGTGCTGTCCGGGTCCACCCCGGATCCTCACTGCACGCTGGTCCTCACGCCTGCCCTCCGCCCCCCGCCCCCTTGTGGGTGGTCCGGCCATGCTGGTCAGCTCTGGCCGCTGACTGTGCTGAGGGCTGGGGTCCCCAGGGGGTCAGTGGTGAATGGATGCGCCGTGGGAATGCGCTCTTCACCGGGCTTGTGGTGGGGGACCTGTGAAGCTGGCCTCACCTCCCGTGTCCCCTGGACCTGCAGGTGGAAGGGTCAGCCCTCTGTGCGTCGTCCGGTCCGCGCTCTTTCTGCCCCCAGTGCCAGGGCCTTTGCTCCAGGAAATAAACAGTTGCCTTTAAATAACCCACAGGCTGCTTATCGGTGGGAACGATCAATACAAAAATAAAAGCGGCTGTCGGGCCCGGCTGGTGTGGCTCAGCGGTTGAGCGTCAACCCGGGAAACAGGAGGTCCCGGGTTCGATTCCAGTCAAGGGCACATGCCCGGGTTGCAGGCTCGATCCCCAGTAGAGGGTGTACAGAAGGCAGCCAATTGATGGTTCTCTCTCATCCTTGATGTTTCTATCTCTGTCTCCCTTCCTCTCTCTCTAAAAATCAATAAAAATGTATTTTTTTTAAAAAGTGGCCATTGGCGGAAGCCAGACACAGGAAAAATAATGGTACTTTGTCATCTAAGCCACAGACGGCGAAGGGAGGCGGGGCGTTCTCCCCACAAGGCCCTCACCCCAATGCAGCGGGACTCCGCTAAGGTCACCAGCTGGGAGGGACCGAGGGACAAAGCGAGCAGCCGCCCAGAGGCACGGGTGCAACGGCAGGACCCCTCTCGTCTGGGGGTGGAGGGGGGTGGGAGGAAGGATGAAGCGCATCAGCGCAGATGGCCACAGGGTGAGGGGCCCCTTACCCAGAGGTCGCAGGTAAAGGAGACACAGGCTGTGGGCAGCCCAGGGTCCATTTTTATGTCTTTTGTTTGTTTTTTTGTTAATCCTCAGATGGGGATATTTTTCCATTGATTTTTAGGGAGAGTGAGAGAGAGAGAGAGGAAGAGAGAGAAACACATCGATGGGCTGCCTCCTGCATGAGCCCCGACCAGGGCCCAGGCCGGGGAGGAGCCTGCAACCAAGGTCCGTGCCCTTGACCGGAATCGAACCCGGGACTTTGGTCCACAGGCCGACGCTCTATGGGCTGAGTCGCACCGGCCAGGGCCAGGGTCCCATTGTTAGCTCTGCTGTGTGCTCTCGAGGAAGTCGCTCGCCCTCTCTGTGTGCAGTGCCCTCACCTGTGTGATGGGCCACAGCTGCTCCTCACGAGTGCGGGGTGATGGTGTGTGCGCCCCACGAGCTCCCTAATCAGCGCCCTGCCTCGCCACCCTCCCCTCCCCCAGCCTCCAGGCCGGCACAGGCCCCTCTGGACCTCTCGCACGGACCCGGACGGACCCCTGCTCTTGTCTCCTTTCCATCCCAGCATCACAGTCCAGCAGGAGGGGTGGCACGCACAGCGATTTTCCGGAAGGACTTTGGTAAAGGGACTGTTGACAGGTGTGAGAGCAGGGTCGCGACCCACAGGTTGAGAACTGCTGATCCAAGGTCTCAAGGGGGCGGGGCCACGTGAACACCGGAAGTGGCAACGTGAGGGGGGGCAGGGCCGCGTGATTGGCCAGAAAGTGCGCACGTGAACAGGGGGCGGGGAAGCCGGAAGTGTGCACACGAACAGGGGCTGTGCCACGTGATCGCCGGAAGTGCGCAGTGAGTAGGGGCGGGGCTACGTGTTTGACCGGAAGTGTGCATGTGAATGGGGGGGCACGTGATGGCCGGAAGTGCACATGTGAAACGGAGGCGGGGCCAGGTGATCAAGTAAGAATGGGCGGTGAAGGAGCGGGTGGGGCTGTGGGATCAAGCGAGAGTGGGCACAGGAACAGGGTGGCGGGGCCCTGTGAACACGCGCTAGAACGGGAGGACAGAGTCGGGGCCGCGTGAGCCCCCAGAAGCTGAGGAGGCAGGAAGAACCCTCCCCTGGAGCCCTCCGGGAGCACAGCCCAGACACCCTGATTTCAGATTCTGGCCCAGGACGGGGAGAGCGCATGTTCCTGTTGGTTGAGGCCAGTCTGCAGCCATCGGAGCAGCAGCCCCAGGACATGGGCCCCTCCCTGCCCCTCCTTTTGGGGCTTTGGGTTCTGGGAACGGCTAAGCCCTGTGTGGCAGGGGGGATCCCCAAGACTTCTCGCCGCAGAGCTTCCAGGGAGACCCATCACTGTGTCTGTGCCGGGCCTCCCGCTCCCCCGGCTCCTCAGCAGTGACAGTGCAGTGGGTGCACCAGGCGGGCTGCTGGTGGGAAGTTCAGGCGCCTTGCTGACCCCCAGCTGCAGGAAGATACAGGCCCCCCCAGCCCCGCCCTTCCTCCCCGGCCTCCCCCTCATGAGTCCAGCCTGGGCCTCGGCTTCCTGGAGCACCTGGGTTGTGGTGCCCATATTCCAGATGCCAAACTGAGGCTCAGGGGGAGCAGAGGTCCCAACCCCCCAACCCACCTCCCCCCTAACTTAGCCTAGCTCACAGGCGGCTCCCCCAGCTACCGCCTGGTTGCCATGGTGTCGGAGGAGGAGATTTCTGAGAAGCGATCCAAAATACAAACCAGCGGCCCCTCCTTCCTCATCCCTCTCTCCTGCTTCAAAGCCTCCTTTTGTGCAGGTGGGCGGGGCCAATTCCTGGCCAGGCAGCCGGGAGCAAAGGAGGCCCAGGAGGCAGAGGGTCCAGGTAGAGCAGTGGTTCTCAACCTTGGCTGCACATTAGAATCACCTGGGAGATTTTAAGAAGATTCCCAGGTGATTCTAATGTGCAGCCAAGGTTGAGAACGGCTGAGGTAGAGGGTTCTGTGCCCACCCGACCCCACCCAGGAGGTTTCCTGGCCCTGGGCTCCATCGCCCCCACCGTCCCCAGACCAGACGGGCTCTGTCCTGCCTCCTGCGCACAGGCAGTTCCCTCCACTTGACCCCAGAGAAGTGGCCCGGGTGGAGTGAGCGGCCTCGAGAACCCGAGGAGGAACCCCAGGAGGACGGGAAGGGGCCTGAGCCACGAGTCAGACAGACCCTGCTGCACATTACCGAAGCAGAGAGGATAACTTTAAAAAGAAAACTGAACGTTGGCACAAAAAGTTCATCAGACTCGGACCTCCGAGAGCTGTTCCAGGCGGCCGGCCCCCCCACTGCTGGTCCCAAACGGTGTCCAGTGTCTCCCATGGGAGTGAGGTCATTGCTGAGCGGGGGGTGTGCAGAGGCCCAGCCGGAGCCCGGCCGGGTGGGTGGGGGCGCTCCGCTCTGTGGGTGGAGGGATCGGGCAGGAGGGGGCCAGGCCGGTGTCCTGACCTGTTACTCACCTGGCAGCCCAGGTGCCCAGGGGAGGGTGAGTGGCCAGCCCCACTCCCTACCCAGTCCCGCTCTTCAGAGGCCCCGCCGCCCCTGTGCCCCCAGGGGAGGGGGTTCCTTTTTGCTCGCCCCTCTCTGTGCCCAGCTGTGTGTTCGGGAGTCTGTGAGGGCCAGAGAGGGGCTGGTGGGCAGAGTGTCCCAGGACCGAGCTGTCAGGAGATGCAGGGTGACGCTGGGGCTCTGCACGCACCCCTGTGGGGTGAGGAGTCGGGGAGGGGGGCTTCGGGGGACACCCTTCCCCACTGTAGGCCCGGGGTGGGTGCCCTGGCACGCTGCTTCAGGCTCGGGGGTTCGTGAGTTGCTTTTGGTGGCCCAATCCCGAGAGCTCGGGGGTGACCTGTCTGTGTCTCTTAAAGAGGAGGTGCCGCTCGCGGAGAAGTTCCCCAAACGCTCAGCGTGGGGATGGGAAACAGGAAATGCAACCCGCGCCGCCCGGGCCTGTGGGCATCAGCTGCG
>NW_005363729.1:554178-554906 GCF_000412655.1 Myotis brandtii
ACCCCTCGCCGGCCCAGCCGCCTGGATGCACCCTGGGGAGGACGAGGAGGGGCACGTGGGGTGGCTGCTGGGGCGCGGGATGGGTTAGTGATGTCAGGGGGGGGTGATGAGGGGACACTCTTGTCCGCCCCATGGGGGGGCGTCTGTGCTCAGCCTTGGAGCCTGAGGGGCTACCCCCTCCTCTGCGCCCCCCAGGCCAGCGGAGCGGTGCAGGCCCCAGGGGCCCATCTCCCCAGGGAGCAGCAGCTCGCTACCCTCCAGCCCCCCTGGGCTGGACCCCTTTGCTGACCGTGGTGCTGCAGGGTCAGGTGGACAGTGCCGCGGGCTTAGGGACGCATCTCCCTGTCAAGCAGCGAGGAAGCCCGTGTCCAGTGGCCTAGGCCTCTCCGGGGAGCGGGAGGCAGGGAAGTGAGTCCTGAGTCTCTTGTGATTTACAGCCTAAATTCCCCACAGACCAGAACCTTCTCAGCTCTGAGCTCCCCACGCGCCATGACGCTGGCTTTGAGCAGGCGGGGTCTCCCCCAGAGGCCTCAGAGCACCCCCACCCCATTCCTGGGGTTCTTCCTTGGGGTAGAGGAGCAGGGAGCAGTGACCCGCTGAGGGGTGTCTGCAGGTGAGGGCCCAGGGGTGGGTCATGTCTGCTCCCATCGCGCATCCATCCCCCCCACCCCCCATGCCCTGGAGTGGCCCTAACGAAGTTGCTACAACAGAAATTATTCTCTTGCAGT
>NW_005363729.1:554952-556118 GCF_000412655.1 Myotis brandtii
AGGCCTTGCTTACTCCAGAGGCTCTCGGAGGGACCCGCTTTTGTTCCTTGGCTTGTGGCCACAGCACTGCAGCTCTGCTCTGTCTTTGGCGGCCTCTTCCTCACTGTGTCTCTCTCCTCCTTTGTCTCTTAGAAAAATACCGTTGCCCTAGCCAGTGGTTCTCAACCTTCCTAATGCCGCGACCCTGTAATACAGTTCCTCATGTTGTGACCCCAACCATAAAATTATTTTCGTTGCTACTTCATAACTGTAATTTTGCTACTGTTATGAATCATAATGTAACTATCTGATATGCAGGATGTATTTTCATTGCTCGCGACCCACAGGTTGAGAACCGCTGATGGGCTCAGTGGGTAGAGCAGCGGCCTGCGGACTGAAAAGTCTCGGGTTCAAGTCTAGTCAAGGACACCTTGGTTGCAGGCTTGATCCCTGGCTCTGGTCATCACGTGTGCAGAAGGCAACCAATGGATGTGTCTCTCTCACACCAATGTTTCTCTCTCTGTCTCTCCCTCCCTTCCACTCTCTCTAAGAATCAATGGGAAAGTATTCTTTGGTGAAGATTAACATAAAAAATTTTTAAAAAAGACACTGCTCTTTGGATGTGGGCCCCCTCTAACACGGGGTGATTCCATCTTGAGATCTTTATCTCCATTCCAAGTGCAAAGATTTTTTTCAAATAAAGTCCGATTCTGGAATCCCAGGAGTGGTGATGTGGACATATCTTTGGGTTTTCCTGGGGGGGGGGACACTTTAACCCACTGCACCCTACTTCCTCTCTCTTCTGTCCGGCATTCTCTGGGTGCTTGGTGCCTACTAGCCAGCCTGGGTTCCTGGCGGGGCGGGGCAGGGCGGGAGTGTGGGGGTTCGGCCCTGCTGAATGGCCGAGCTAGAGGACGGCTTACCACCCTGCTGTGGGCGGTGGGGACGGCACTGCGTGCTGTTGGACCGGTGGGGTCAGACCGGACCTGGGTTCAGCAGCTCAGTACTTGGGTTCTGGCTAAGAAAGAATTCAGAGCCAAGACTCCGACTGTAAGAGAACATTTATGGGTAGATCACGGGGTTAGGAAAGGTGATTCCTAAAAGAAATGGGCTCAGGAAACAAGGTACGGAGGTAGAGGAAGGGCCCTTGGAGCTTGGGAGTCAGGCAGCTGATGGTAACGCCAGGG
>NW_005363729.1:556222-556896 GCF_000412655.1 Myotis brandtii
GGGGCAGGGAAAAGAAAAGGCTCAGCCTGCTCCCTGGAGGGAGAGGCACTGGGTCCTCTGCCCCTAAGGGTTTAAGGGGGAGATGTTAGGGGAGGCCCCAGGAGGAGAGCGCAATAGCACAGTCAGCTGTTCCAGGTGTGTCCATTCAGGGCCTGGCCTCCACTGATTGACAGGTGTCTCCACTGATTGACAGGCGTCTCCACTGATTGACTGGCGTCTCCACAGATTGACAGGCGTCTCCACTGATTGACAGGCGTCTCCACTGATTGACTGGCAGGCTCCAGCGCAGGGTCATTACCCAACGCAGCTGGTCCTGAGGCAGCCGGGGCTGGTTTAGCTGCTTTTCTGGGCCTGGAGCTGCCGTACAACCAAGGCCTTGATGTTATCTCCGGGGGAAGGTCAGGGGGTCCAAGCCACAAAGCCAGCCTCGTGCTAGGGGAGGAAGAGTCACCCCGGGGCGAGGTCCCACCCTTCAGCCCTGCGTTGCTAGGCACCTGGGGCTTTTCACCCCGTGATCTTCCCTCCCGGCCAGGCCGTGTACCTGGCTCTGCTCAGGCCTGTCTGCCTGCCACACCCGGGGGTGGAGCGGTCTCTGCAGTTCAGTTGGGCCGAGGAGGGTGGGCAGGAGGGGGCGGGGGAGCGTGGAGGAGAGGCGGGTGGGGTCTGGACCCGGC
>NW_005363729.1:557164-562186 GCF_000412655.1 Myotis brandtii
GCAGGCTCAGCCAGGGAGCCCCGTGTGATGGCTTCTGTGGAGGGTGCGCAAGGGCAGGCCTCTGCCTTTTTTTTAAAAATTATTTTTTATTTCAGAGAAGAAGGGAAGGGGAGAGAGAGGTAGAAACATCAGTGATGAGAGAGAATCATTGATCAGCTGCCTCCCACACGCCCCCTACTGGGGATCGAGCCTGCAACCCCGGCCGGCATGTGCCCTGACTGGAACCGAACCGTGACCTCCTGTTCATAGGTCGATGCTCAACCCCGGAGCCACGCTGGCCGGGTGCCTCTTCCTTCTTCGTGTCCCGAGGCCTGACAGCCGTGTGAATGAGGGATGCGTGAATGAATGGAGAATGAATGAATGAATGAAGGAAGGCAGGTGATGGGTGCCCAGGGCTTTCCGAGGTCCTTGTGGCTCAACCATTTCTACTACAGGGTCCTGTCGGGGCTGAAGGCTCTTGGACCGGGACAGGGTGTCTGGTGGCCCCCACCGCGGGGCCTTGAGCAGAACAAAGCTGGTCACTCTCCTGCAGATGCGATAGTGAGATAGTGAAACTGGAAGCTTCCGGAATGCCCGTCGGGAGGGGAGGGGTGAGGGATGCGCGGCCCAGGCCGGGGGAGATTCCCTGCATGGCGGCAGTGCCGGGACTCAGGGCTGGGTGTTATTCCCAGCAGTCAGTTGTGTAAAAAACAAACAAAAAACCACACAAAAAACCCCCCAAAAGAACAAAAACCCCCAAACCCCTGCAGAGTCAAGAAAATGGTAAGTGTTGCTTTAGGGAGGGAGATATGGTAGGTTTTTATTTGATTCCACTTTCCCCCTTATCTAAAGAGTTTCTACCTCGGGAGGAAAGACAAAGAAAGGTTTTATGCCCTGGGGCGATTCCTGGGCACACCCGCTGTTAAAATCAACAGGGACTGCCCTGGCTGGTGTGTGGCTCAATGGTTAGAGTGTCGGCATGCCCACCGAAGGGTCCAGGGTTCCATTCCCGATCAAGGGCAGGTACCTGGGTTGCAGGTTCGATCCCCAGCCCCAGTCGGGGCACGTGCGGGAGGCAACCAATCAATGTGTCTCTCTCACATCGATGTTTCTCTCTCTCCCCCTTCCTCCCGCCCTCCCTCCCTTCCAGTCTCTCTAAAAATCAATGGAGTCGGTCCGGTGTGGCCCAGCAGTTGAGCATTGACCCAGGAACCAAGAGGTCACCAGTTCAATTCCCTGTCGATCCTCAGTAGGGGGGGGTCTCTCCATGTTTTTATCTCTATCCCTCCTCTCTAAAAAAAAAAAAAAAAATTAAAAGAATTTAAAAAATCAGTGGAAATAATAACCTTGGGTGAGGATTAACAAACAAATCAGACCTAACTCGTTGGCAGCTGGAGCAGGGGGAGGCCCCCCAGTGCCAGTCTGGGCCCCAGTTCCCCCACCTAGTGAAGTGGTGATTGCTATTCCAGCCCAGGGAGCCCCCGAGGGGCAAGGCCTGGACGGGAAGACCAGACAGACCCCCGGAGACCCTGGCAGCAGGAGCCCCTGCCGGCTGCTGAGCCCTGGGTGCCCCTGTTCCCCTGAGGACTGCCCTCCCCGAGCGCTCTGAGCAGGTGGGGCTGGGCTGGAGCTCAGCTCCCGGAGCTGAAATACCAGCTCTGGCTCCGTTTTCTGTGCAAAAACAACTGGGGGCGTTTCCTGCCCCCTCCTCCCCTGGCCCGGCTCTGTCCCCAGGCCCCAGCCCAGCCGCCCTCCCCCCGCTTGGCTCCCACCCGGTGGGTGGGGGCGGAGGGCGAGTCTGCAGCTGTGAGCATTCCTGACCTGCGGTTCAGGGGAGAGAACCCAGCTGCTTGCCGGGCAAACAATGGAGCCTGCTCCCCACTCCCCACCCCCCTGCACTGCCCTGGGGCCTGGCGCTGGTTCTGCCGGAATTTCCAGAAAGTGCAGCTTCTCCAGTTGATCTTCACTTTTCTGACTCATTGGAAAAAATAAAAACATGAAACAACTCAGGACAGGCCAAATTCCCCGGACCCCGCACCCCACAGGCCGGCGGCACCCCTGTGCCCGGCACGGAGGCTGTATTTGCTGCTCCTGCGAGACCAGGGACCCTTCCAGGAGCCCCAGCGCTGGGGGTGTGGTGTGGATGGTGCGGGGGCGTCCGAGATGAATCATATAACATGACGTTTATCATGTTGACCGTTTCAAGTGCACAGTTCAGTGGTTGTTAAATACATTCCCATCGTTGTGCAACCATCACCACCATCGTCTCCAGAACTTTCTCATCTTCCCAAACTGAACCGGCACCATTAATCAATCATCCACTCCCCTCCCCTAGCCTCCAGCCCTGCAGCCACCGCTCTACTTCCTGTCTCTGTGACTGTGACCAAGCACCTCACAGGAGCAAAATCATACAGAACTGGCCCTTCCGGGACTGGCTGACTCTAGTCAGCATCCTGCCCTCCAGGCTCAACCACGGGGTAGCATTTTGGATTTTCTCCCTTTTTAAAAAATATGTTTTTATTGATTTCAGAGAGGAAGGGAGGGGGAGAGAGAGAGATAGAAACGTCAGTGATGATAATCGCTGATCGGCTGCCTCCTGCAGGCCCCCTGCTGGGGTTGGAGCCCGCAATCCAGGCGTGTGCCCCCACCTGGAATTGAACCTGGGACCCTTTTAGTCCGCAGGCCGATGCTCTATCCACTGAGCCATACCAGGAAGGGCATGGATTTTTCTCCCTTTTTAAGGCTTTCCACCAATGAGCTGATACCTGCCCCGTCCAATGGGAGCTCTGCATTGAATCCTCATTTGCATATTTGTTGACCAATCAAAGCAGCTCCATATTGACCAATTAGGGCAGTGCTGTTTGGGCCAATCAAATTGTACAAGTTTGGATTCCTTATTTGCATGAACATGGACCAATCAGGGGCCAGGGTGGGCACTTCTATATAAATGACCTCCCCTGTGCCCTGAAGGGGGACCTTTGTTTCCTGGGGAGCCGGTGTTTCCCTGGTTTGTAGAGCCTTTACTGGCTAAGTTTCCCCTTTACCGCACCCCAGATTGGGGGCTCCCGTTGGCGCTGGGTGGTGGCGGCGACCTCTCATTGACAATACTCAGAAGTGGAGCTGGTTCGGAGGTAGCTCTATTTCTCGTTTTTTGAGGCATTTCCACACTCACTGCTTTCCCCAGCGGCGGCACCATTTTCCGCCCCCACCCAGGGCGCACGCACGAGGGGTCCCACGTCCCCACATCGTCCACGGCACAGGCCGCTTTCTGTCTTTCCCACAGTAGCCGTTCTTATGGGCGGGGGTGGGGGGAGGACGCCCTCCCTCCCCTCTGCCCCCCAGGAACGGGGAGGGGTCTGCCTCCTTGGGACTCCAGGGGCTGCGTTCAGGTTCGCTGACCCGGGGAAACAGCCGCTGAGGGGCAGAGACCTGGTCAGGGTGCCGGAGCTGTGCTCTGAGCAGGCGTGTATTCCAGCGTCCCTCTGTCCTGCGTGGCCAGCAAGGCGGGGCCTGGGTTCCGGATAAATTCCTGGGGTGCATTTTACGCAGACGGGGGCCTGTGGGCAGACAGTTTTGTCCCCACGTGAGTGGGAGGGGAGTGACTTCAGAAGCCAAGCCTGAGATTTCATATTGAAAGGGCGTCCCTGGCGTCCCTGGAGCAGGGGAGGCCCGAGGAGCGGAGAGGAGGGTGGGGGCACCTAGTGTCGGCGTCAGGGCCTGGACCCCCTCGCCAGGGAGGGTGTGGCTCCCCCTGTGGTCCCTGCAACGGGGGACGTAGATGACACCTGGATGCTTGGGGCTCGAGTGAGTGAATATTTGACTGAATGAAGGATTGTGACCCCAAAGGAGTGGGGTCCTGATGGGTTGCAGGAGCCAGAGGAGGGCCCCGGGCGGTGGATTGGCCTCCACCTGGCTCGCCTGGGCTCAGCTGGGCTCGGCTGGGCTCGCCAGGTGGCTCCTTGCTGTGCGGATGGCGTTGGGGCGGCGGTGGGAGGAAGTGCCTTCCTCTTTCCTCATCCCGTTAAACGTGCTTTAATGACGCACCACCGATGTGATGAGCATGAAGTGCAGTTAAAAACAGGAAAGTGTGTTTGCGTCTTACCCGCCCCCTGCTGGGACTTCAAGCCCTTCTCTGGGGCCTGGTCCACCTGCAGGCCCGCCTGCTCCGCTCCTCAGCTTCATCATCCGCCCTTCTCTGGGGCCTGGTCCCCCTGCAGGCCCGCCTGCTCCGCTCCTCAGCTTAGTCATCCTGAGACGCACACACGTGCGAAAGAAAAGGGTCTGCCTTATGAAGCTAATCTAGAGGTAAGCCTAGCAAAGAAAAGGAATAGAGTTGGGTGCCTCTGACAATACATTGAAGGACTTGAACTCAGCCCTGCCTTCAAATAGGCACCCCCCTTACATTTTTCTCATAGCTAAAGAGTACATTTCCTTTTTTGTTTTAATCATTTCCAGCTGGGTTTCTGTCACTTGCAACCACTAGAGCAGCCATGGGCAAACTACAGCCCGCGGGCGGGATCCAGCCCGTTTGAAATGAATAAAACTAAAAAAAAAAAAGACCGTACCCTTTTATGTAATGATGTTTACTTTGAATTTATATTAGTTCACACAAACACTCCATCCATGCTTTTGTTCTGGCCCTCCGGTCCAGTTTAAGAACCCATTGTGGCCCTCGAGTCAAAAAGTTTGCCCACCCCTGCTCTATCCACTGAGACAAACCAGCCAGGGTTTGGTTTAGTCACTCCATTTTCCTGAGCACCTACTATGTGCTTCTCCCTGCCCTGGGCACTTGGGTCCTTCCCAGCATTTGTGCCTGCAGAGCGAGGCAGCCGGAGGCCTCCCCCAGGGAGGATGGCCCACGCGCTGCCTCCTGCCCCCAGGCGGTGACTCAGCGGGTGGCCTGCAGACAGACTGGCCGGCCTTAGCTGAGGCGAGTCTGGGGGAGGGGGGAGCCCGCAGTCACTGGGGCCCACGCCCCTTCTCAGAAACCCCCGGGAGCCGGGGGGGTGGGGGGGTCACTGAACATGACATTTTCTTCTTTCT
>NW_005363729.1:562309-564690 GCF_000412655.1 Myotis brandtii
GCGGGCGGGGGGGGGGGATCCCCACAGCCCCGAGTTTCTGCAGCATCGTTGCCCCATGGAGAAGGCTGCTCTCTGTCCCTTGATGTTCTTGGTGATGAGACTTAAAATCGCCACGCGTCATGGGTTGGGTCACCGCACACACGGGAGGCTGCTTACATGATCAGACTGTAAAGGGCGAGGGTGTCTCGGCCACCGGCAGGTGCTGGCTCCGGCCTGCAGGTGAGGTGGAGGTGGCCCCATGGAGGGGGGACACCTGGGGTGACCTGATTTTGGGGTGCTCAAGTTGGGCACCTTTCCATAGCGCCACTAGACAGGCCAAGCTGGAGGCCTGAGCCCCGGGTCCACCTGGAGCTGGGGTCACGAGGGGCGGCTCCCAGGGAGGGGACAGGGAGGTGTGAATGTGAAACCACGTAGCTCCCCTGAAAGCTGCCTGGTCTGCCTGAGCCCTCCACCCCAACTCAGGGGCGTCTGAAGCATGAAGGGCCAGAAGCAAGGGGCGATTTCACAGACGGCTTGGGGCCAGGAGAGAGAAGAGGGTGTCGGATCTGCGGCGGATCCTGGGGGGGCGGGGGCACCGTGCCAGGCAGCGCCCAGCTAATCCCGCTGAGCCCGCCTGCTGGAGGAGGTCCGGGCAGGCGGTGGGATGGGAGCCCTCGAGCGTCCAGGAGCCGGCTTAGGGGAGGTGGCTGCACAGAGAGACGCCAGGAAAGCAATTTCCTGCTGGCTTTGTAGAAAACCTCTGCTTTGACCCGACCTTGAAGTCTTGATAACTCCTCCGGCTCAGACAGCAGCAGCCGGAGCAGCGGGTCTTTCCAGGGCTGCTGAGAAGTTTCGGGCCTGGTTCTGCCCCAGACGGGGGACGCCGTGGGCTCAGAGGGGTCCCTGCCTCCCCCGGCTGCTCTCTGAGCCTGGGGCCCGGCGGGGCCTGGCGCACCCTGGGCACCTACTAAGTGTCTGTGGGCACCTACTAAGTGTCTGGGGACTGGGGCGTGAACAGGACGCAGAGTTGAGCATGAAGCGCCCAGCCGCCCCTCACCCCACTTCCAGACTGTGCTTTTCCACAATTGTTTTTCTTGGCGCGTTTCCCTCAAGCGTCGATGAGGAAGTGCTCTGCGATCAGGACAGGGGTCATCGTTTTGTGGCCGTCACCCGCTTGGCACGGCCTGGTCCTCCGTGGCTGCCAGCGAGCCTCCCTGGTGCCGGAGCGCGACCCCTCACCCTTCAGGGCCTGCTTCCGCGGCTCCCTGAGCCCCTCCCAGTGTCGCTGGGAAGCCCCCTCCCATGGCAACTGTCCACAGGGGCGAGCAGATGGCCCCTGGAGCCGTGACCGCTGTGGGAGGCCATGGTGGGCGGGAGGGGGAGCCTGCTGGTGGGCACAGGGCCCTGTGGAGCCGTGGGAACACGTGGCCAGGGCCCCGAGCCCAGCGGAGCCCGTGTCAGCCGTGTCTGCAGCGTCCAGACAGCCCGGCCGCCTTCTCAGGAACTGAAGGGGAGAGGGGAGTGGCCGGGCCGAAGGCGGAGGTTCCTGCCGAGTTCTCCCGGAATTGGCCAGAGTGCACCAGACACCCATCAGGGCATCCTTGTGGGAGGGGTCCTGGGAGGGGGTCAGGGGTCAGGAAGCTTGCTAAGGCTGGACTTGTCTGCCTTGGAGGCTGGGTGCCTTTTGAGTCACCCTGGTAGTCATGGCTGTAGTCACGGCTGGAGGACTGTGCCCTGGGGGTGGAGGAGGCACCGCCTCGCTGGGGAGCGCTTGCCCCGCAGGAGAGCTGGGACCAGAGGGACAGAGCCTGCGGCCCCAGGAGACCTAAGCAGCTCCTCTCCACTCCACAGCCTGGCTCGGCCTCCTCGGATGTCGGCCCCTGAGGGGGCTTCCCCGTCCGTGCTTTGGGGGTCTCTCATGGGAGGAGCCTTGCATGGTGGACAAGACCATGAGGACTGGACCAGACCACCTGGGTTAGAGCTGCGTCCTCCCCCCTACGTGTCCACGTGGCGGTCCCCAAGCCCTTTTCCCGCGTGCGAATCGGGGATCCGTGATTGTGTTCGAGGAATGAGGCAGGTGTGAGTGCCTGGCGCCGCCCGGGGCCGCTGGTCATTGGGGAAGGGAGGCTGTCGCCTGTCCCAGCCGCCTGCGTGCTCGCGGGCTTGGCTAGAAACCTCACTGATGGGGAAACAAGCGCCATGCTGACGCGGCCCTTTCTGGGTGACAAAACCCAGCAGCCTTGGGCTAAGCTGTCTAGTGGCGAGCGGTAGGCACGGTGCTGCCACGCCCGACGTGGCACGGCCCCTGGAACACCTGGCCACACAAAGAAACCCCGTTCTCTCCCCAGCAGCCCCGAGGCCGGGGCCCACCAAGGCGGCTCTCATCCATCAGCGGCTGGCGG
>NW_005363729.1:584011-586253 GCF_000412655.1 Myotis brandtii
CGTGCAGCTGGGGAAGTCGCCCGAGTGCAGGAAGCGCTCATGTTCAATTGTCCAGACATAATCGAATCCCGACTCCTCAGATCCCCGCTGGGCTGTGCGCTCCTGCCTGGGGCGGCGGATGGACGAGCTGGGTCGGTCTCCCCAGGCGCCGGGGGCAGTCACGGTGGCTTCCGTGGCTCTGGTGCCAGCGTGGAGTCCCAATCCCAGATCCGCCTCCCGAGCCTCGGTTTTCTCATCTGTAGAATGGGTGGTCAAGGACACTGCCAGTGGTGTTGGTGCACCGAGCGGATGGCCCCGACTGGTTGGTGCACCGAGGCCCGAGGACAGGAGTGGGGTTCGTGCCCAAACCCCAAGTTCCACCTGCCTGCTTCCGTGGCTCTGGTGCCAGCGTGGAGTCCCAATCCCAGATCCGCCTCCCGAGCCTCGGTTTTCTCATCTGTAGAATGGGTGGTCAAGGACACTGCCAGTGGTGTTGGTGCACCGAGCGGATGGCCCCGACTGGTTGGTGCACCGAGGCCCGAGGACAGGAGTGGGGTTCGTGCCCAAACCCCAAGTTCCACCTGCCTGCTTGTTGGTGGAGGAGATGCGTCAGGAAGTGAGGCCTGCCACCCAAGCAGCAGCCGCTGTTCATGGGGACCCGGCACCTCCGAAGCCATCGTGGGGGACAGGGCCACCCCAGAGATGCCAGCTGAGGGTTCTCCGATACAGCCCTTCCTTCCTCTGTCACTTGCCCGTTCATTCACTCGAACTCGAGCCCCTGGGGTGGGCCATTGTCCAGGGTGTTTGGGACGCAGGGGGAGAAGGAGGTCAGAGCCAGCTGGTCACCTCAAGGCCACCTGTTTACCCCAAGGGTGATTCGAAAGCTTTATTCCGGCAGGCTGCCTCTGCTAACTGAGAATGAAGATGTTTTGAATGTCCTTTGGAATCAGCAGGGCATAAACAAGACAAACAATTAATTCACTTTTCCATTTTGATATTGATCACAGACCTGGTCAGCTGCCAGTCCGAGCGGGTGATTGGCGGGCCCGGCAGTGCGGCCCCCGGGGTTCCCGTCACCGACGGCGTGTGATTGTCGGAGGGAAGCGGGGTTAGTGCCGCTTGTTGACGAAGCTCAAGGAAACGCGGGGCGTCCGTGGGCGCGTCGGGCCTCTGTTGTCCCTTACAGAGTTCGTATGCGGAGACCCCACCTCTCGGGACGCTGCAGAGGTTTTAGGAGAATCCTGTTCTCTCGAGGCTGGGATGCCACCTGCCCCATCTGTCCCTGGGGCTGTGCGGCCAGGGGTCTCTCCTGAGGCTGGGGGTTGGGGAGCATGCTGTCACCTCCCCGTGCTCTCGCCAGCTTGGCTGTGAGCAGAGCCTCCGACAGATCTTCTCCCGGGGTCTTTGGTGGCCTGCGGTCTCCCAGCCCAGCCCCCGGGCAGCGCCCTTGAGGAGCTAGGCCGGTAATTAGAGGCCTTCAGAGGTGTGGATGGAGGGCCAGTTCCAGCTGACCGGGCCGGGGGCAGTGCCCCGAGTAAAGATCACAGCCCCCTGCCTGCGCTCTCCCAGGGCGTGATGTCACAGGGGGCTCTGGGCACTTCAGGACCCCCCGGAGGAGGTAGCCCCCATGTCATCTGTGGCTTCTTAAAGCAGGAGTCTCGCCCTAACCGGTTTGGCTCAGTGGATAGAGCGTCGGCCTGCAGACTCAAGGGTCCCGGGTTCGATTCCGGTCAAGGGCATGTACCTTGGTTGCGGGCACATTCCCAGTGGGGAGTGTGCAGGAGGCAGCCGATCGATGTTTCTCTCTTGTCAATGTTTTTAACTGTCTATCCCTCTCCCTTCCTCTCTGTAAAAAATCAATAAAATATATTTTAAAAAAAAAAAAAAGCAGGTGTCTCCCAGCATCCCGGAAGTCAGAGGGCAGAGGCTTCTTCCCCCATTTTACAGATGGAAAAACTGAGGCACGGAGAGTTGGATCAGGCACAGCCCTGGGGCCAGGCCAGGGCTCTTACCACCAGGCTTGCCGTCTGCGGGGTCTGGGCTGGAATGTAGAGGGTGTGACTTCAGGCCAGTGGCTTCTCCTCTCTTTGCCTCAGTTTCCCATTTTGCAGCTGCCTCTCTGTGCTGGGGTGTGTGAGGTAGCGTGGGGCGAAGTGTGGCCCTGGTACCCCATGTGTATTAGCTGCTGGGGGCCGTGCGCTCCGCCTGGGCAGGGAGGGGGCCTCAGAGGCGGCCCCTCGGTGGGACAGGCCTCTGTGGCACC
>NW_005363729.1:586861-588065 GCF_000412655.1 Myotis brandtii
TTGCCGGCCACAGGACGAGATGGGCAGCTCTGGCCTGGCGCTGGCCAGGGTCTGGCCTCCCCGCCCCGTCACTCAGCCTGTGGCTGTGACGTGCCCCACCTGCTTCCCACCTGCGTCCTCTCAGTCCCACCTGCAGGGTCTCCTGGAACCGGCACCCATTCCCTCTGGCCTCAGTTTCCCTAACTGCCCCCCTCTATCTCTGGGCCTCAGTGTCCCTAACTGCCCCCCTCCGTCTCTGGGCCTCAGTGTCCCTAACTGCGGTGAAGGTAGTGACCACATCACTTATGAAAGAAGCCAGCCACTTAGGAGATGGAGGGGATGCTGCGGACAGGTGCCCAGGACAGGGGACCCAGCTCACGGCCCCCCGGAGACCGTTCTCGCGAGGGGCCTGCACCGCCTGGAAGCACGTGGGTTCCAGTCTCAGCTCCGCCACCTTCTCGTTGGGAGCCAGCGTTCTGAACTGTCCGAGCCTCGGTGTCCTGGCGTCGGCGGGCAGAGCTGCGGCCCAGCGCCCAGCACCCAGCACCCAGCGCCCAGGACCCTCCGTGGTCTCATTGATCAAAGGAACACCTTTCACAGCCACAGCAAAGCCCAGGACCTCGGTCTCAGATGTTAGCCTGGGAGCTGGGGACACTGTGAACATGTGACCCAAACCACAGGGCTTAGTCCCACTGGGGGTCGAGCCCGCAAGCCGGGCCTGTGCCCTGACCGGGAATCGAACCCGGGACCTACTGGTTCATAGATCGACGCTCAACCACGGAGCCGTGCTGGACAGAGACAGAGAGGAAAGGAGGGGGAGAGAGAGAGAAACATCCACGATGGGAGAGAACCATGGATCGGCTGCCTCCTGCACGCGCCCTACTGGGGATCGAGCCCACAACCCAGACCGGGAATCGAACCCTGACCTCCTGCTTCATAGGTTGACGCTCATCCACTGAGCCATGCCAGCCAGGTGAGATGTCTTTTAAATGGGTGCTCACCTCCATCAGGGTTGGGTGTGATATCGTCCTGCCCTGAGCCCCGAAAGGAAGCCTGGCGTGCGGGCTGCGATTATGGTGAGGCGCTGTGTAATTAACTCTAAAAATGGAGGCCGAGGAGGAATGAAAATAAATGCTTAGTGGAAATTAGAGACGAGCGGCGTGCAGAAAATAGTGGAGCCGCCGGCAGCTGCAGCGTCCGCGGTGGGAGGGGCGGGGCCGAGGGG
>NW_005363729.1:588361-589841 GCF_000412655.1 Myotis brandtii
CGTGGCCCACGGACCGAGGGGTGCTTAAGGCCGCAAAAGCGTCTTCTGTCCCACTCCCGCTCCGCAGGCCGCAGGTCCAAGGTCCAGGTGTGGGCAGGGCCGGCCTCCCTCGGGCTCTGAGGGAGAGTCCGGGCCTCGCCCTGGCGGTTCCCTGGCCGCCTCCGCCTTTCTCAGCTCCTGGGAGCAGCACCCTGGTCTCTGCCTCCTCCCTGGGGGCTCATGTCTCTGACTGTGTGTGTGTGTGTGTGTGTGCGCGCGCGTGTGTGGGTGCGTGTGCGTGTGTGTGCGCGTGTGTGCGTGCGTGTGCGTGCGTGTGCGTGCGTGTGCGTGAGCGTGCGTGTGCGTGAGCGTGCGTGTGCGTGAGCGTGCGTGTGCGTGAGCGTGCGTGTGCGTGAGCGTGCGTGTGCGTGAGCGGTGCGTGTGTGTGTGTGTGTGTGTGTATTTATTTATTTGGTTAATCCTCACCCGAGGATATTATTTCCATTGGTTTTTAGAGAAAGTGGAAGGGAGAGGGATGGACAGAAACATCAATAAACATCAACGTGAGAGAGACACATCAATTGGTTGCCTCCAGCACGCACCCCAACTGGGGTCGGGGATTGAGCTTGCAACGGACTTATGTGCCCTGGACCGGGAATCGAACCCTCGACCCTTCAGTCTGTGGGCCACCACTCTAACCACGGAGCCGCACTGGCTAGGGCCCCTTAATTTTTAAATCAATGTTTTTATCACGGTGAGATCTGTACAACGTAACTATTACCATTTTAACCAGTGCAAGTTACACCGGAGAGTGAAGTAGTTCACAGGGCTATGTAACCGTCACACTATTCTCTCTAGAACTTTCTCATCTTCCCAAACAGAAAGCCCAGCCGCCCCACCCCCTCCCTCCGCAGCCCCGGCACCGTTGCTCTGCCGCTCTTCCCGTCTGTGAATTTACCTGCCCCGGTGCCGTGTACACCTGGGACCTACAGTGCGTGTCCCCGTGTCCGCATTCTTAAAAATGCCAGGAATTGGGTGAGAGGCTGGCGTCTGCTGGGTCCACATGAGGGTACTCCGTTTAAATGAATTAGAATGAAATGAACGTAAAGATGCTGCTTTTCAGCTGGTGTGGCCCCAGTTCAGACAGAGGGCATCTCCATTGTTCCAGAAGGTTCCCTGGGCGCCGCTGTTAGGTTCACGGAGACAGACATGGCAGCTACAGGCGCGGACGGGGTTTTTACTCTGTGCTCTGATGACACCTTGGTTGTCCTTTATGGTGAAGAAATGAGAGCAGGTGCGCAGGAAGGTGGGCACGGGTGGGACCCAGTTCATTTCCCGGTTTGACGTGGGCGCTGGCCTGTGGGGGGAGGGGGGTCCTGTTCTTAGGAAATACACTCGGATTCAGGTGTTTGGGGTGAAGGGGGGTCGAGTCTGCAGTTTTCTCTTACAGTTCAGAAAAAATGATACACACAGCCCCCCCCCCCCCCCCCACCAACACAGA
>NW_005363729.1:599039-601814 GCF_000412655.1 Myotis brandtii
CCTTCAGCCTGTGGGCCACCACTCTAACCACGGAGCCGCACTGGCTAGGCCCCTTAATTTTTAAATCAATGTTTTTATCACGGTGAGATCTGTACAACGTAACTATTACCATTTTAACCAGTGCAAGTTACACCGGAGAGTGAAGTAGTTCACAGGCTTATGTAACCGTCACACTATTCTCTCTAGAACTTTCTCATCTTCCCAAACAGAAAGCCCAGCCGCCCCACCCCCTCCCTCCGCAGCCCCGGCACCGTTGCTCTGCCGCTCTTCCCGTCTGTGAATTTACCTGCCCCGGTGCCGTGTACACCTGGGACCTACAGTGCGTGTCCCCGTGTCCGCATTCTTAAAAATGCCAGGAATTGGGTGAGAGGCTGGCGTCTGCTGGGTCCACATGAGGGTACTCCGTTTAAATGAATTCGAATGAAATGAAGGTAAAGGTGCCGCTTTTCAGCTGGCGCGGCCGCAGTTCAGGTGCTCAGCGGGCAGACAGAGGGCATCCCCATTGTTCCAGAAGGTTCCCTGGGCGCCGCTGTTAGGTTCACGGAGACAGACATGGCAGCTACAGGCGCAGACGGGGTTTTTACTCTGTGCTCTGATGACACCTTGGTTGTCCTTTATGGTGAAGAAATGAGAGCAGGTGCGCGGGAAGGTGGGCACGGGTGGGACCCAGTTCATTTCCCGGTTTGACGTGGGTGCTGGCCTGTGGGGGGAGGGGGGTCCTGTTCTTAGGAAATACACTCGGATTCAGGTGTTTGGGGTGAAGGGGGGTCGAGTCTGCAGTTTTCTCTTACAGTTCAGAAAAAATGATACACACAGCCCCCCCCCCCCCCCCCCCCACTGCCGGAGCTCCGATCTGGCCTGTCCTTCACCTGAACCGGCCATTGGTCTGAATTCCGGGGAGCAGGCGGGCTCTCTGTGGCTCTGGGCATGGAGCCGTCGGACGCCTAGTGAGCGGTTACCAGGAAAGATGGCTGAGACCCTGTTGTTCTCCGCTGTGTGTGGCCATCTCGCCCCGTGGGCACCCACGCGGAGCTGGACGGGGTGGACGGGGTGGGCGGGGGGCTCCCATACACCGAGCACCACCCATGCCATTGGGCGCCTAGTGAGCGGTTACCAGGGAGGATGACTGAGACCCCGTTGTTCTCCGCTGTGTGTGGCGTCTCGCCCCATGGGCACCCACGCGGAGCTGGACGGGGTGGACGGGGTGGGCCGGGGGCTCCCATACACCGAGCACCACCCATGCCCTTAGGGCACAAAATTAACCCAGTGAGGGGCTTCGTGTTCGGAGCCAGGTCTCGGGGGCCGAGCCACTCCCCCTGGTCCCGCAAGTCAGGATCAGCGACGGTGCCACCAGGGCCAGTGACCGGGCTGAGCTCCGGCCACCTCACCTGCCGCCCTAAGTTCCCACCAGCTCCTCCTCTCAGGGCTGCAAGCTGGCGATCCCTCCCCCATGCCTCCTCCCCCATTGCGGAGCCATGCCCAGTGCAGGCTGGGAGCCCAGGTGTTGGGGTACGGCGGGGGAGGGGGGAGGAGCCGCCTGGATGTTGATCTGGGGGTTCTGGCCTCTGTGCCGGCTCCAGCCCCGACTGTGGCGTCCTGTGCTGCTCCATTCACCGGGTGCTTCCCGGCTGTCGGCTTTGTCACTTGTAAAGTAACTGTGGCCAGTCTGTGCCCAGGAAGGTGCAGGTGTGTGTACCTGTGCACGTGTATGTGTGTGAGCATGTGCATGCATGCATGTGTGTGTGCGCGTGTGCACGCTCCATCCTTGCTCACTCAAGGCCAGCATCTTTGTTCCAGTCAAGATTGTCAGGTTGAAATGTGCTGCGTCCCCTTGGGCGGGGTGGGGGGCATATGGTCGTGAGAAGCCGAGGGCTGGGCTGTCTGTGACTCTGGGCGGTGGGACGTTCACGGGTGCGTCTCCTGAGCAGGACTGTGCTGGCCCCGGGGCCGCGGAATCTGTCGTCGGCCCCAGGGTTCACGCTTTCCCTTCTCTCCCCAGTTCCTGTGCTTGAAGAACATCCGCACGTTCCTCAAAGTCTGCCACGACAAGTTTGGGCTAAGGAACAGCGAGCTGTTTGACCCCTTCGACCTCTTCGATGTCCGAGACTTCGGGAAGGTGAGTGACCTCCTCCCGTCTCCGTCCCCCAGGTTGGTGGCCGAGGGCCGGCTCGGCGGCTGGGGGGCCAAGTAACCAGATGGGGCCAGCAGGCCAGCCCGTCCTCAGACCATTCGGGGTGAGGCCAGGAGGTGGAGGGACCGCAGGGCATGGACAAGGACAGAACCGGGTGGAGCCCTGGCCCTGCCTGTCCAGCTGGGGACCCGAGAGTTTACTTCCTGCCCCGAGTCTTCGTTCTCCAAGGGAGAGAGGGCTGCTGCCCGTCTCCGCGCCTCAGGAGCTGGCGGGGGTGGCGCCGGGCCGGGGTGGTGCTGGGTGGGAGGAGCCCTCCAAGTGACCCTGAAATAGCTCCGGCAGGTGTGAGGCAAGGAGGGGTGACCACCTGAACCCCAGGGTCCCGGAGGCAATCCCCTGGGTCCATGCCTCGAGGAAGTCTCGCTGGCAGCTGTCCTGGGAGCCCGGCTGGCACGGGGAGGGGACCCGAGGCCGGGCCGTCCAAAGGCTGATTCCCGGCTTCCTGGTGAGCCCGGGTTCGGGGTGCACGTGCCAGCAGATAGCACCGCAGGGCCAAGGTCACCCCTTGTAAATCGCTGGGTCAGGGACCAGGACAACCCCTGGGTGGCCCGGGGCTGCGTGCGGGGCTGTGGGCAGACCTGGTG
>NW_005363729.1:601885-602161 GCF_000412655.1 Myotis brandtii
ACTCTGGGAGGGGTTTATTGCCGTTTATCTGAGGACCAGGGTCAGGGCTGGGGCTCGGGGAGTGGCCGTGGCCGGCGCATGGCAGTGACAGATGCTGAGAACTGAAGGGCTGAGAGGCGTCCGATTAGCATCGAGGCCAGGACTTTCCCATCAGCCACCTGGGCCTGGCGGTATTCTTTCTTCCTGAGATTCTCCAGAGAGGAGGTCCCGGGCCTGTTCAAGAGCCCGTCGCTTCGTGCAGCCACCCGGGTCTCTGACTCAGCGACGTCCGCTGGT
>NW_005363729.1:602634-604530 GCF_000412655.1 Myotis brandtii
TGGGGCGGGAGAAGGGGGCTTTGGTCACTAGACCTGGAGTGAGGCCTGCGGAGCTGACCACCCTGCCAGCCGCTGTCACTTGGCAGAGGGCAGGGGCACGCAGGACACGCGCCAGCGGGACCTGACTGACCCCCAGTTCCACCCTCGCTGAGGGACTGAGTGTGACTCGCCTTCCTTGTAGGCCTGGGTTTCCTCCCTCCTTCCTTCCCTTCCTCCCTCCTTCCCTCCCTCCTTCCTTCCCTCCCTCCCTCCCTCCCTCTCTCTTCTCTCTCTCCCTCTCTAGGTCTCTTTAATGATTAAGAAAAATATTTGTAAATAAATTATATTTAGAAGCCATTTGCTCCATAGTTAGTACTCAAATCAGGCATCTAACATATTAGAGCACTCTCATGGCTCTGCCAATATTGATCTAGCTTGCCAGCCTTTTAAGAAGGACAGGCATATTCATTTTATTACTACATGTTGATTCTTAGCATTATTTTCATCCATTGCTTTAACTGTGCCAGTTCTTCTGGAAACTCTAAAGGAACTTGCTATGTTTTTATAAATTGGGACGGGGAGGCCCCAGCTGCTGCCCTGTTCCAGGGACCCGCCGGGTCCTGGGCTCACGGTTGCCTCCATTTCGGGCAGAATTAACCCGAGAGGAAGGCCCCGCGGCTGTGTCTGCGTGTGAGTGAAAGAGCCGAGCACAGCCTCTGATGAAGGGCTTAACGCTCCTATTTATTATTCATTAAACATTTTGCCGGCTCAGAACCTCTGAAGCGGCGAACCTGGCGGTGAGCAGGGAGGGGCGACCCACAGGCGTGTAGTCATTTAGCGCGAAGCGGCCGCGCAGCCCGTTCACCCGAGTGCACATCCGTCCGCCGCCTCCGGCCTCCCCTCCACCCGCAGCGCTGTGTGGGCTCCCTGCGCTGTGTGCGGGCTCCTGGCGCCCACGAGCCCTTCAGGGACGAAGGAAGGAAGGAAGGAGGGAGGGAGGGAGGGAGGGAGGAAAGAGAAGGCAGGTCTCCCTCATGTCCCACAGCGGCAGGGGAACTGGGGGTCCCGTCAGGTCCTGCCGGCGGCAGAGGTGGAGTCTCGTGTTCGGCTGTGCCCCCGCCCTCGGCCAGGTGGGCAGCTGTCGGCAGGGACAGGCACGGTCAGCACGTGGCTCTCCCATCACTGGGAAGCGAGGAGGAGGCCAGTGTGGAGCCCTGCTCTCCCGCAGACACCCCCCGCACCGTCCCCAACGTCTTGAGGCAGCTGGTGCTTCTGGAAGTGACAGTGGCCAGTTGAGACCCTTTAGGGGCTCAGGACAGAATGTGACGCTGGGAGCGGGCGAGTCAGTACCAGACGGCACTGGCTGGGCCCTCGGTCCCGGTCCCCTCCCTCTGGGGCGTCTGTAGAGGCCTCTGAGGACGGCTGGAGGGTCTGAGGCGGTGCGCTGTGCTTGGCCGTGCCCTCGGGCGGTGGCCTGGAGGCCCTGCACTGAGCAGTGGGCGTGGCCTTGGCTGTGGGTCGGTGCAGCGGGAACGCCGCCTGACCAGCCTCCCGTCCCACCTGACCTGCGTGGAGCTGTCACCCATCAGGCCATTGATTTCCTGAGCATGCGCATCGCTGGGCCGTCCCGGGCTCGCTCTGGGCAGGGAGGAAGGGAGCGCAGCCTCGGGCGTGGATCCCACCCCCGTGTGTCCCCGGCCCGCGGCCTGTGTTTGCTCTTGTGTTTGCTCGTCTCCCTTAATGTTTGCTCATCCGCTGGCCGAGTGGACGCCTCGGCTCTGGAGGCCTCGCTGCTCCCGGCTGACAGCTCAGAGCTGCTGCCGCGGGAGCGTTGGCTCAGGATGCCACGGAGACACTCGCTCTCCTCGCAGCCGCCCCTGCTAATGGCTTATTCCAGCCTGGCCAGGGCCGGGGCCG
>NW_005363729.1:604619-610193 GCF_000412655.1 Myotis brandtii
CCTCCAGGCTCCCCGGGCCCACAGGCTGGCTAGGCCTCTGAGCTTCTTCTTCACAGCGCGTCCTCCTTCCATCTGCTCCTTGTCACTCGAGGGCACTGTCAGCCACCCGCTCTCAGAAGGACTGACAACCAGGCACACGTATGCACACAAGCACCTGCAGACATGTACACAGTCCACAGTCCACAGCACACACATGTACACAGTCCACACGTACACCACACACACATGTACACAGCCCATAGCCCACTGCACACACATGTACACACCAACGTGCACACACCTGCACACGTACACAGCACACACAGGCACACGTGTACACACATACATGTGCTTGTGCGTGTGCACGCGCACACACACCAGCACACATGCACACACATACATATGCCTACACAAGGCACACACATACATGTGCCTGTGCATGCGTGCACACACCGGCACACGTGTACACACATACATACACCTACACACAGGCATACATATACACACATACATATGCCTGCACACCTGTGTACATAGTCCACACACATCTGCCCACACATGTACACAGCCTGCATCCATGTACACACACGTGTACATAGCCTGCACACACACTTGCACGCACAGGCACGTGCACACACACGCACAGAGTCAGATAAGCCCGTGAGCGCTGACCCACCGTTTTCCGGGTGTTCTCTCTGCGCCCTCTCCCCGGAGCCGTGGCCGTCAGCAGGCCTTCCCAGTGGGCGGTGGTGGAGGGTTTCAGTAGCCGGGTCCCTGCAGACATGAGGAGCTGAGCGCCGGGCGCCGTGGGCCTCCCTCCTGTGTGGGGTGCTCACAGCGTGTGTGTGAGGCCGGGGAGCCTCAGGGGCTCTGTTTTGGTGCCTCAGTACCCCTCGGTGGGCCCCAGGGACATGGTGATTCCCAGACCCGGTCAGGCCTGAGGGGCTGTTGGCCCAGGAGGTGAGTCCCTGACCCCTGGGGAGCGATCATACCCGTCTTCTCCCTTCTCGCTTCCGATTGATTCCTGGGGAGAAGGGACTCGGGCCTGGGGTGCAGCCCTCCCGCCTGGTGGACAAGCCTGGGATGGAGGTGACGGGGCAGGCGGGGTGCGTCCAGGCGCGGCTTCTGCTACTGGTCCGCACCGCACAGGCAGGTCGCGCTCACCTCGCCGGGCCTCAGTTCCCCGTCTGTCAGCTGAAGGACTGGCTGGATTGCCTCTTGATGACGGCCGTCAGGGGTGCCTCTCTTGTCCCCATGGGCTCACATCTTTGCCACCTCTCTCTTCCATGTCCTTCACCCTGCGGGTCCCACTCAGGTGGCTGGGAGCTTGAATTTTCCCAACTCGACCTGGTGTGAGCATGCTTTTTTGTGTGTGTGTGCTGTGTCCACAGTTAATTAAATTTTAATGGCTAATTGTTTCTCCCCAGGCCCCAAGACATTAATGGTTTCTATTGAAGCCTGGCAATTTGATGTTTGTTGCAAAAAAGGCGGAATGAGACTAGGAAGGTGAGAGGAAACAAATACCAAAATGTAACGAGTGCATCGCAACTAGTGTCCTTTCATGGCGCCTGGAGGCCGGGTGCTCGGTGGGGGCAGCCCCTCCGCATCACAGGGTGCAGCTGTGACGTCGGCGGGGGTGGGGGGGTGTGGAGGCCCTGCTGCAGGTCAGAAAGCCTCTCCCAGGCCCTCCGACCCCCCTCTGCCTGCAGCTCAGGTTCGGGAGTTTGGGCGGGAGCCCTGGAATGTTTATCCTGGGGGATCCTTTTTTGATTTTCATGAAAAAACAATTATTGTGATAAAATGGAGATAACCTAATATTGATCATTTTAACCCTGGAAAAGTGTGTACAGGTCAGTGTCGTTCACTGTATTTATTCGGTGTTGCTCAGCCCTCACCACTGTCTAGCTCCACACTTAAAAAAAAAATATTTTTATTGATTCCAGAGAGGAAGGGAGAGGCAGAGAGAGATAGAAACATCAATGATGAGAGAGAATCATAGATCAGCTGCCTCCCGCATGCCCCCTACTGGGGATCGAGCCCACAACCCAGGGATATGCCCTTGGCTGGAATCGAACCCGGGACCCTTCAGTCCGCAGGCCGATGCTCTATCCACCCAGCCAAACCGGCGAGGGCTAGTTCCACACTGTTCATCACCCAGAAGGAGAGCTGTTTCTTCTCTCCCACCCCAGCCCCTGGCAGCCCTTCGCTTGTTTCACTCCCATGCGCCGACCTGGGCCTTGTGCACATGGAGTCACACAGCAGGTGGCCTGCGGGGCGGCTTCTCTCCTGAGCACGTGTGTTCGTGTGTTCGAGGCTCACCATGTTGCTGCACGGTCCGAATTGCACTCCTTTTCCTGGGGGGAGCTCATGTTCCATGTGCGATGGACCCCGTTTGTTAATCCATCACCCGCTGGTGGACGGTGCGGCAGCTTCTACCCTTGGGCTGTTGGGAGAGCACTGCTGTGGACGTGCGCACGCAGGGGAGGCTTTGCTGACTTTAAAAAATACGTATGTTTTTATTGATATTAGAGAGGAGGGGAGAGGGATCGAGAGCTGGAAACATCGATGATGAGAGCAGCATCATTGATTGGCTGCCTCCTGCACGCCCCCTACTGGGGATGGAGCTTACAACCTGGGCATGTGCTCTGACTGGGACCTCCTGGTTCATAGGTCGACGCTCAACCGCACCTGAGCTTAAAGCCGAGAGCGAGACACAGCTTCCCCCTGGACATTCAGTGTCTGAAGGAGACGCTGCTCATTCATTCATTCATTCATTCATTCAGCAGACACTGTGAGGTGCCCTGGGGGCCAGGTGCAGGGGACAGAGTGGTGAGCAGACAGACCCCGGCCCCTGCTCTCGAGTGGGGGATGGGAGTGGGGCACCTCCCCCGCGTGTCAGGCTGAGGGCTGAGGTCTTGGGGAGCCTGCCGAATCTGCACCCCAGCTGTGGCCCTCACGGACCCTCTTACATACCCTCCCCTCTCCTCTTAGGACTGCCCGTTTTCAAAGATTACTCGTATGAAACCAAGGACATTTATTAGGTAATTAGTTTTCCCATCTTTAATTAATCAAGGACTAATTATGAGTTACTTCTCCAATTAGCACTTCCTATCCACACCTGACAATGGTTCGCCCACACAGGAGGCTCACTCACCGAGAGGGCCGGCAGGGAGCCGAGCTGGGTGTGTTCAGTTTGGGTGAGTTCAGGGCACTTGGCGACCTCTGGGATGACCTTCACCCTGGGACGATGACCTTCGAGGACCCCAGTTCGGGTACCTTGCACTGTGGTCACCGACAGGCGGTGTGGTGGGTGGGCTGTGGGAGGCGGCAGAGGGAGCCAGAGGGTGTCAGGCAGCACCCCAATCCCGAGCCGGCCCAGGGCTTTTCTGTGCTGTGGGGCTGGGGAGGGTCAGCCATCAATTGGGGTGCCCAGAGGGCAGTCATCTGGGGAGGAATGACCGCCCCCCCCATTCACTGGTGTGTGTGAGGAGCTGCAGCCTTGGGGCCCAGGCCTCCCCGGCTGGTGAGCAGGCAGAGGGGACACTGGGCATCTCTGCCCAGCCCCCCTGACCGCCCCAGCAGCAGGGTTTGGGCCAGCCCACTGCCTCCTCCTCTGAAGCCACTCTGGTGGCCCAGGCCTACAGGTTCAGGAATGGGGGGCCTTGGCCGTCTTCCAGCTGTAACCCTTGTTGTGCTGGGGGGACATGGAGGCCTGAGGGGGCCACGGAGGCCTGGCAGGACTGGGCCTGTTTTGTGGCTTCTCTCCTGGCCCCTGAAGCCAGGCCCCAGGTGACGGTCGGCCGAGTATGGCCTGGGGCTGACCAGCCTGAGGCTCTGGGCTCAGCCCCAGACAGCAGCCCTGCCCTGTCTGAGCGCCTGCTTTCACTTCGGGGTGATGGTGTGGAGGCAGATAGTAGGGTGGATGCACAGCAGCACCTCTGCCCAGCGCTGTGGCCTCCTCCAGGGCCTGGCACAGCACCAGGCCCAGGACAGAGCGCCCAGGTGCCAGCAGTGCCCGGCAGAGCAGGCCAAGCACAGTGAGCGCTGCCCCGGGGCTGGGGCCGGCAGCTCTCAGGGCTGCGACGAGGGACAGAGGACGCAGGGAGAGGGTGGACAGGCCCTTCTCTGCTCCGCCCGTGGACGCCAGGAGCAGGCTGTTTGGCCTCCCCGGCCGTATCCGTCTGTTTCCGGCTTCGGTGCCGTTTCCGGCTCGCATTCCTCTTGGGTCTGAGACGGACCTATTTTACTCACTAGTAGCTGGTGGCAAAAATGGCTCAGAGCCCCTTCTCCCTCCCAAGACCGGAGAAAAGTCGGTGTCTGGTGCCTTCCCTCCCCGAGGGCAGCTTTGACCGGGACGTCGGCCGGCCGTGCTGGCCATGGGACCCCAGGGCCCGGGGCCCGGGGTCTGGGTGCCGGGTTCCAGGAGCCTCCTGGCCAGGGCTGTGCGGTGTCAGGGCGGGTACCGGGAGGCGGCTCTGTGGGTGCTGCCCGGATCGCCGAGTCCCGGAGCCCTAGGCTCAGAGCTTCTCGGGTGGGTCTGGGAACCCGGGGGAGGGGTGGCCATGTGCTCAGGGTGGCTCTGCCCTTCAGCGGGCAGTGGGGCACGTGTCAGAAGTGCAGGGCCGCGGCCTGAGGGAGGCCTGAGGGGGTGGACAGTCCAGTTTACACCAGGGAGCGTGGCCAGATCAGGGCGAGGGCAAAGGTGAGGCAGGGGCTGGCAGTGCCTGGCAGTGTGGCTGTTAACCTTTGGTGGCCGTGGGTCCCAGCGGCTGAGGACGGGCGGGGCCCGGGGGCGGGTTTGGCTCCGCCTCTGTGCTTATTGAACCGTGACCTTGGTGCGGCTCCACGCCCTCCACGACCCCAATGGTCTCATCTGCAACACGGGCATCGGAATTACATCAATTACGTCAGCCTGGCAGAGCTGTGAAGGGCGCCCGTCCCATTCTGACCACAGTGCCCGGGGTAGGGTGCCCTCTAGGGGCTGGCCTCTGGCCTGGATGCCTGCACGCTTCCCAGTCCCCGTGGGTCTGGGTGGCCACTGGACGTGCGCCAGAGACTTTCTGCCCCATTAAGAGCATGCGCCCCTCTGGTTTTTGGTTTTGTTTTATTAATCCTCGCCCGAGGATATTTCCCCATTGATTTTTAGGGAGAGTGGAAGGGAGAGAGAGAGACAGAGAAACGCATCGATGGGTTGCGTCCTGCACGTACTCCGACCATGGCCCGGGCCGGGGAGGAGCCTGCAGCCAAGGTACATGCCCTTGACCAGAATCGAACCCAGGACCCTCTGGTCTGCAGGCTGACGCTCTATGCACTGAGCCACGCCGGCCAGGGCTCCCCTCCATTTAAAGACAGCCCCTCGCTGAGCTGGAGGCACCCCTATTAATTTAACTGCAGGAAATCACCCGCCTGTCTTCCAAGCGGAAAAGGAGCTGTCCTGACACCGTGGCATATCATCGGGGAAAGCAAATTAAATCGTCCTCGATGGAGACTCTCAATCGCTCTGGGGAAGGGAGTCGGTGAAGCAGGGAAATGAGAAATTGCAGACGTCCTTGGGCGGGAGGTCGGGGAAGGGGGTCTGGGAGGCGATGGGGCAGG
>NW_005363729.1:610823-611484 GCF_000412655.1 Myotis brandtii
ACCAGGCTCTCCCTTCCGGCCCCACCCGGCCGGCCGCTGTCTGCACGCGGGAGACGCCCAGTCAGTGCTTTCGGCAGGACTGCGTGCTTTGCGGGCGGTGGACAAAGCTGTGGCCGCTCTAGGAAGTCCAGCCGTGGTCAGAGACGGGGCTCCCGCTGCCGGCCATTGGGTTCCCCTCCTGAGAGAGAGACAGGCAGACACATCGATGTGCGAGAGGCACAGCAGTAGGTTGCGTCCCGCACGCACCCGGACCTGGGCCTGGGATTTAACCTGCAACCCGGGTACACTCGGCCAGGCTCAACCTCAACTTGTAACAAAACACTCCAACGTATGTTGTTTTTGATGCTGTTTTTAAACGAGAATAATGCAAAGCCAGAATGAAAGAAAACTTCAAATTTGAGACATAGGCCCTCACTCCCCATCCCATACTCCAGTGAACCAATCACGGGGAAAAAACTTGGGTCAGGAATAGGCAACGATGAACGGATCCCGCCCCCTCTCTTCCTCCTCCCTCTCCACCCTCCTCCTCCCTCTCCCTCGGGCATGAGGCTCCCCTCACCCACTGCTCCCTCTCACAGGGCCGTCCTCCCCGTGACACGCCGTCCACTCCCAGCTCGGCGCCTCCGTGGCTCAGCTGACAGCTCTGAGCCGCCGGTGGGCA
>NW_005363729.1:611685-612659 GCF_000412655.1 Myotis brandtii
GCCCTGCCAGGCCACGCCCGGCCTTTATTGGCGGCGCCCGCCACCTCGCCCCTGCACAGGCCTTTCTCCCGGGAGACTTTCCGAAGGCATCCCTGTCAGTTAGCATTCAGCACAAGTGTGGGCTCGGCCGGCAATTCATCTTGTCTTTTCTTCCCTCTTATCTGAGCGGACCAAGCCCGGCGCCGGCTGCCTCTGGCCTCCTCCACAGAGCAGGTGCCCCCCGGGGAGGAGCGGAGAGGCGGAGAGGCGTCCGGGAAAGACCCCTTTTCCCCCTCCTCCCGTGGGCCGGCGTGGCCTGTGCCCACCTCCTGCCAGGCTCGGGAAGGGAAGAGGTGGGCGTGCCTCTGTGTGTGGAGTGCCTGCCAACAGCCTGGGGGCACGGGGTTTGGGGTGGGCCCGACAGGCAGTGCGCTCCTCCTGCAGGCCGGTCCCGGGCGGGCCTCCTGGGCTGCGGGTGGATTTCGTCCCTGTGGTGGCAAAAGCCGGAGGCACGAGTGGTCACCTGGCTGCCATTCAGTGAGGGCGACTCGTGCCAGGCACTTCCTGTATGCCGCTCTCTGAGGCGGTGGCCCAGAGCTAGACAGCATTGTCAGACCCCACAGACACCCGTGGCCGTGGACCGGCCGGCAGAACATGCCCGGAGGGGAGGCGCGCCCGCCCTCCACGCTCACCGCACAGTCATCCGCCAGCCGTGCCCCACCCTCCTGATCCGTGGGGCAGGAGAGGAAACGGAGGCTCGGAGGTTGTCCGTTGCCCGTGGTCACGCAGCTCAGCAGTGGAGGAACGGGGTCTTAAACCCGATGCTGGGCTCCGGCTCAAACCCAGGCAGGTGAGGGGCTCTGAGGCCGGAACTTGGAAGAGGCGCCCACGCCCCAACCCGTCCTGGGAGGGCAGACGCGGAAGCCAGCCCAGCCTCCCGAGCCAGCGGCCTCCCCCTCCCCCGCCCCCCCCAGACAGAGACGCTGCGTCGGAAT
>NW_005363729.1:612708-613110 GCF_000412655.1 Myotis brandtii
GCCCGGCAGCCACCGCCTGGATCCGGGCCAGCGCTGCAGTGTGTGACTCCGAGTTCTTTCCTTCTGTTTCTGTTTTGTTTTTCAGGGAGGGGAGAGACAGAGAGAAAAACACATCGATGTGAGAGACACATTGATTGGTTGCCTCCCGCACACACCTCGACCGGGGCAGGGATTGACGTAGGTGACCTTGATCGGAATCGAACCCTCGGCCCTTCAGTCCCAGGGCTGACGCTCTAACCTCTGAGCAAACCAGCGAGGGCTCCGAGTTCATCTGTGACCCCGATGCTCCTACCAGGTCCCCCAGGCTCCTCTACTCCCGAGCCCCTCCCCTGGGGAAGGCGTGTGAGCGCTCGTCTTGGGGTCCGAGTGGAGCTCCTTGGCCAGCCCTGCTGGGCCGCGGTG
>NW_005363729.1:613389-619931 GCF_000412655.1 Myotis brandtii
CAGAACCCACTGCAGCTGCCTCCACCCGCCGTCCTGGGCCTTCAAAGCTTCCAGACTCTTCTTCCTTTTTATTTAAAAAAATATTTTTACTGATTTCAGAGAGGAAGGGAGAGGGATAGAAACATCATTGACTGGAGATAAACATCGATTGGCTGCCTCCTGTACGCCCCCCATCCCACCCCTCCACCCCCCAATTGGGAACGAGCCACAACCCGGGCATATGCCCTGACCGGGAATCCAACCGTGACCTCCTGGTTCATACATCGATGCTCAACCACTGAGCCACGTGGCTGGGCTGGCACCCATCTCTGAGGGCCACTGGGTGCCTGGCTCTGGGTGTGACGTGGGGTTCCAGGGGAGAGGCCGACTTGGCTGTGCCCGCAGAGTCCTGAGTTTGCATCCTGGTGGCCTGGTGGCACCAGCCCCGCAGGATGTGCTCTGTGTGTGGCCCCGTCCGTCCCCTGCTTCCCCTCGGCCCAGCCTGCGTCCTGGGGCCTCTCCTCTGTCCCCGAGGCAGCCTGCCTCCCAGCAGCTCATTCTGCGCTGGCGTCTCCCTCGGGCTCAGACACCCAGGACATCAGACCCTCAGCAGCCCTGTGCCCGGCCCGGCCTCAGCCGGTGGTGACCCTCTAAGTCTGGCGTTAGTGACCGGGGCCCACTCACTGGCTGCGTGACCTTGGGCGCGTGACTTCATTCCATCCCGCACGAGCGTGTTTATAGACTATGGTGTGAGGGTCCCCAAAGCGTGTCTGCTTCCCTCCACTCGGCTGCCTGCCCGGTTCCTCTGCTTGTGAGCCGGACAGCCTTGAATCCAAGCTGCACGGCCCCGAGATGCACCCCGAGATGCGGGCTCTCCCGTGGCCCCCTGAGACGGGCCAGGCGGCGCCCCCCTCGGGGGCTCTCGCGCGTGCAGGGGCTCTGCGGCTGGCTCCTGCGTGGTGCCCGCAGGGACACACTCCGGCCGTCACATCTTTAAAGGCTCGGGTGTGCCTCCTTGTGAAGGACTCACCGTCGCACCAGGCCGGCGTCCTTCCATCGGGAGAGGGCCCTTTGGCTTGTGCTGAGGAAAAGCATCACCTGTGTGTGTGGTTAATCTTGCCAGTGGCGGCCTCTGGGCCTGGAAATTAGAGGCTGTGCGCCCGAAGCAGCTGACGGGACGGGACGGTGCCCTCGGAGCCGATCAGTTAGCCCCTATCGACCGGGATGCTGACGCCCTGACCCTGGGAGGGACGGCGTGGCCTCATGTGGCCGCAGCAAGGTTGGGGCTCGAGATGTGAGGCCCCAGAGCCTGCCTTGGTCTCCCGGAATGGGCGGACAGACGGATGGATGCCGTGGTTCCTATGGGAACCGCTCTGGGCGACTCAGCCGGTCGCAGCGGGCCCACCTGGGCTGTCGGGAAGCGGGCGAGCGCCTCCCCGCCTGTGTGCCAAGGGCCGATGGCTTGGATGCGAGGGCGATCTGGCTGCAACATCTGTCACCCCGTTGATGGCCAGGGTTGATTCGGCTGATGGGGCTGGCTAGGTGGTGTCCCCTCCTCCCTCACCGACCCATGTGCGTCGCTCCCGAAGCTGCGCGCTCGGTGGAAGAGGTGGAGGAGGAGGACCTTCCCCCCAGAGGGAGGACCGGTCTTCGGTCAAGGGCGTACGAGTAGCTGCGCTCCCCTGCTCGAACCTCCCAGCAAGCGCTCGAAGGGCCGAGGGCAGGCGCCCTGTGTGTGTTCCCTCAGAGCGGCCCGTTTGTATTTTGGTAAAGCACCCATAGCATCACTCACCTGCTAACCCTTTGCCGTGCCCAGCTCTGTGGCACTAAGCACACCGCCGTGTCCTGCAGCCACCCCGTCTGTCCGGGCAAAACCAGAGCCGGAGGAGTTGCCGCGGGACAAGCGGGCTGTGCGGGGGCGCTTGGACTGGTGGGGGTATTGATGAGCACCCCCTGGCGCCATTGCGGGCAGGGGGTGGGGTGCAGGAGCAGTCGCCTCCCCTCCAGCCTCCACTCCCCCATCTTCCAGCTGGGGGGGCACATGGAAGGGTGAGGAGGGCCGGCAGGCCGTGCCACGCACCCACGGTGCCCTGGCCAGTGCTCGCTGCCGAGTCCCAGCACTCTCCTGCCCTTGGGGTCCCGGGGTCCCGGGGGTCTCTGTTGGTCTTCAGAAGGTGAGTGGACTCCTGGCCCCTCCTGGGGGTTGTGGGCTGGGAGGGGTGTGGTGGGATGGGGGCTGCTGCTGTTTGTGGAGAGGTGGGTTCACAGGACCCGGATCCTCTCCTGAGCCCAGCTGCCCGCATCTCTGAAAAGCTGGCTCCTCCCGGCGCCCCTCCTTGGGAATGGTGGGCGGTGGGCTCCCCACAGCTGAGGCCGCTTTGTTCCCCATTCCCAGGGGCCCGGGGGGCCTCGCTGTCCCCGCCACCACATCCCTGCGGCATCATTTACATCCAGGGAGTCCCCCAGGGCTCTGGTGTGTGTGTGTGCGTGTGTGTATGTGTGTGTGTGTGTGTGTGTGTGTGTGAGTGAAGGTCAGTTTGATTCTGCAGGACTTTTGGGGGCTGACAGACCACATTCACCTAGCCTAGCCTGGCAGCCTCTGCTACTGTGCAGTGTTCCCTGGGTGGTGGGCTCTTGAAAGGTAGAGCTGCTTGACTGGGAGCCCAGCCTCACCTCCCCCCTGGGTGCCTTCCAGGACCCTACAGCCACACCGGCCAGGGACCTGCTGCCTTGGCTGCTAATCTAAGAGCACCGAGACTCTAGCCTCTCTGGTCATGATGCAAAGCAAGGCACTGAATCCAAGAATACTATACCCAGCGGGGTTATCATTCAAAATTGAAGGTGGTAAAATGAGCTTCACAAACAAAAAAGTACTAAGGGAGTTTATTATGACCAAGCCACCAATGCAAGAAATTCTAAAGAAACTGTGGAAAAAAGAAAAAATAGAAAGAGAAGAAGGAACACAAGCATAAAGAATAAAAATGGTGACAAAGAAGTACCTATGTGTGTGTGTGTGAGTGAAGGTCACTTCCCACAGAACAGGCCTGGCAGATGGCCCGCCCTGCCCCCACCCCACAGGGGGCTCCGCTTGTGCTGGAACCTGCTGTCCTGGGGCTGTGCAGGCGGCTGGCTCTGCCCTCTGAGTGGGCCTGAGCCCAGGGAACCCTCTAAGGATCACACCCCCTCCAGGAGACCCCCACTCCGCAGAAGAGAGGAGAACTGGTGCCTCAGCATCTTCCTCAGTCCCACCCGGAGCCCTGGGGTCCCCCGGCTGCAGCCGGAGCTCGCGTGGCCTCTGGGCCTGCAGGGCAGAGTTGGCCCGAACCAGCTCGGCGGCTTGGACACCGAGCACACCTGAGCGCCCTGCACACCCAAGCGCCCTGCCCAGGGCAGGTGGTTTTCCGGGGAGCAGCTTAGGGGAGCCTGGCAGGCAAGTGGCGGTTGTGCCGGCTGATCCCGCTGCTCTCCGTGACCGGAAGCTTGACCTCTGTTGGTGGAACCGCCGGGTCGGTTGCCGGGTCGGTTGTCGGGGGTGTTCCAGCGGAGAGCTGAGTTCTTGGGGGGCTGTCACTGAGGGCCCCGGGTTCAGGGCCTGTGTGGTTCCCTTGTCTCCAGTAGGAGGAGGGGTTGGCGCCCACCAGACCCTGACACGGGCCCAGGCGCCCAGGGGAGAGAGGACGCACCTCAGGTCGGGGGCTGCCCCTTCCGTGTCTCCTTATAAAGACACGGGCTCCACTCACAGGACACAGGATCGCCCACAGTGCCAAGCCCCCCTCACCTGCTGCCCATGAGACAGGCCTGCGGGCCAGGAGCAGGGAGCCGAGCTAGCGGGAGAGGTTCCCGCCCTTGTGCGCCCGGGCTGTGCTCGCGCGTAAAAGCCGGGTCCCTAAGCCATCGCGTCAGAGACAAGGGTGCTGACTGAGGAGTTACTGCCGCGAGCTGAGATACAATTTTTGTTCCCCTTCCCATGAAAGTGGCCATCAGTCAGGGAGGGCGATGAAGCAGCTCTGAAACCCATCCGCCTCCCCAGGCAGTGGCTGCTGTCGCTCTCCTATTAGCAAGCGGGCTTGACGGATAGTGGCCGCCCGGAGCCTGGAGCGGCTGCGCCAGAAATGCCGTGGGAGGCGGCTCGGGGGAGAAACTTAGCCCGGAGGCTGAACTGTTCTTCCTGCCGCTTCCCCTTGAAGGGCACTTGGTGCTAATCAGACCATCCAGGTTCTCAGCCGTCTCTGCTGCTGCGGGCAGGTGACCACTCTGACCCTCGGTATCTTTGTCTGACAAGTGACAGTGCCAGGCTCACGGTCAGAGTTCAGGCTCGAGGTCAGAGTTCAGGCTGGAGGTCAGGGCTCAGGCTCAAGGTCAGGGCTCAGGCTCAAGGTCACTTCAGCTCAGTTCACTCAGGGAGGTTCCTGGTGGGCCTGGTGCTCTGAGGGCTGCTCCGGGCTCTGACCCGGGGGGATTGCCAGTCTCCCAGTAAATGGTTGTGTGCCCAGGGCTGCGGGTCCCCAGCAGCTGGGGGCTGTGGCTTGGCTGTTCTCTGGCGGATTGCCGCGGGGGGTGGGGGGAAACAGAAGCCATCCCGTCTCTGGCATCTTTTCACGTCCGTGGGAGGCTTTCACTCCTCAGTGAAGATGCAGACGATGCCCGAGAAAGGGCTGGGCCAGGGGTCCCGGCTCAGTTTCCTCACCTGGGAAATGGGGTGATGGTCTCGACCCCACAGGGCTGTGGTGGGGCCACACCACACGCTGAGTCAGGAATCAGTGTGCCAGGCAGAGGCGGGCTGGGCTGGGGCGGCCGGGCCCACTCGGGAGCCAGCTGTGTGGACCCTGCTTTCTGGCCCCTGGTTCAGTGTCCACTACAGGGAGAGGGGAGAGCGACGTGTCGTGTCGTCGGGCCTCTGGGAGCCGGCGAGGCTTTAGGTGGGGCTGGGGCCCCGCCAGGCCTGGGCGCCACGGGGCTGCTTTTGGGATTCTTGTACCTTCGGGGCTGTGACTCACCGCTGGGCAGCAGACCTGTGTCTGGTTAGAGGCTTCCACTGGGTCAGAGAAGAGACGAGCTGCTGCAGACAGCAGCCGGGAACACCTTTGTCCCACCCACCTTTTCACCTGCCGTGGGGGAGGGGGGCCTCCGCAGGCAGCCAGCCTGGCGCAGCTGCTGGAGGGAACTACGGGGCGCGGGGGTGAGAGGGGGAGGGCAGGAGTGAGGTGCATTCACAGCAGGCTCCCCAAAGCCAGGGTGGGGTGGGCCTCCAGGGCCCCACTTAGCCCTGCTCCTGATGCCTGAGGGTGAGGTTTGCGGTCCCGTCGCCACCATCAGCCTCATCCAGAGTGGAAGCCGGCCCCAGGAAATGGGAGGGCGGCCGCAGGGTCCCGTGGGGGTTCGAGGGGTAAAATGCAACGGAGCTGACAGCTGGGCAGGCGGGAGGCCCAGAAGGACGGTCGCTGTAGGTGCTGATGAGGCGTCCACAGCGACAGCCTGGGCCCCAGCGCCCCGGCCCCGAGTGGGCTCTGCCTGGGAGTCACGGGGTGGCCTAGGCAGACCTCTCCCACCTCCCCGGCTCTTCGCTTTCTCGCCGGCACAGGGAGAACGTGGCGGGAGGGTCGCCAAGCCCCTCCACCAAGTCTCACTCCTGCCAGCCTTCCTGGGCGGGCACGGCTTCCGCTCCGGCCCCCACTGGCTTCCCGGCCTGTGCCCCCGGCCTGTGCCCCACACTTCCCCTCGAGGTCCCTCCTTTGGTTTGAGTGACATGTTTTAATGCCGAGACTTGGGGGAGAGGCTGGCCCTGGGGGGCGGACACCGCAGACGGCTCCTTTCTAGCACATCCCCCACCGTGCGAGCGTGTTCCCTGCAGAAAAACGGGAAAGAAAAGGAGCCGTACCGCCCACGCTGACATTTCACGTGTTACCTGCCGGTCCTTTTAACGAGCTAGTGTTTTTAAAAATTAGGCCCCCTCTCTCCTACATGTTTTACAACCTGTTTTTTCCTGACGGTGTTTGTGGATGTGTTGTAGCAATAAGTCCCCTCCTACGACACCAGCTCAGGAGTCCACTGTGTGGGCGCGCCTTCCTCTTTACGTCTCTGTGTTTCTCCGCCGGGCCGCTGCCAAACGTTCGCCTGTTTGTAAACTGCTGCAGTGAACGCGTCTGGAACTAAATTGTTCGCGCACCCGAGTGGGAAGGCGGCGTCGTCTTTGATGCCTTCCTAAGGCTCCGCCTGCAGAGCGCCCCCAGCCGATCCGTCAGGGTCCCGAAGGTCAGGGTCCCGCAGCACACGGCCCCTGCAGCACCCTGGCCGGGAACCGCCTGGCAGAGCTCCCTCCAGCGGGCGCCCCACGGACTGCTCCGCAGCCTTCCTTGGTGCCGGACCCTCTGAGCGGTGCTGAGCGATGCGGCCTCTGGAATGTTCTCTGGCACCTCCACAGAGGTTTGCAGCTGGTGTTCAGGCCCGCACAGCCCCAGGGCCCCGGGAGCTGGCCCTGAGCCCTGAGCCAGGACAAGGGGGGGACCTTAAGGCTGTGGCTTCAGGGCTGGACCCCGAGCTCCACAACCTGCACCCCCTGGCCT
>NW_005363729.1:619989-622726 GCF_000412655.1 Myotis brandtii
TGTGTGTCTCCATTTCATTCACTGACTGTGGGAAGATGAGACGTGGAGATAAAGTGGGGAAATGTCATCCTTTGACATTTACGTTTTCGGAGGCATTGGCAGGCGGTGGGGGAGGTTTAGATCCTCTCCCCGAGCTGCGAGCAGCGGCTCCCCCCAGCCTCTCTGGCCCTCGGCCCCGGAGCAGGGTTTCCTGTGGCTCCAGGAAGCACACAGCCCCGCGGAGCGAGGGACAGGCCTCGGGCGGAGCCGGGCACCTGAACCCCGTTTAAGGAGCTGCCTGTCTGGACGGGAACCCCCAGCCGAGCCCTTTACGAACCGCCAGGGACCAGTCCAGCCTGGAGCAGTGGCCGTGAAGCCAGGGCTGAGGCTGCTGTGGTCACAACCGCTGGGGAAGCCGTCCTGGGCCCCAGGACCACGGGCACCGGGACGCGCAGAGCGTCTCCCGTCCGCGGCTCACGCGCTGCGGCAGCTCCTCCCCGTGCGAAGCTGCACCTTTGCACTGATCCAGGTCGGCAAATGGCCTTGTCTCCCGTGTGCATGCTGACCGAGGGCTGGTGCCCGGGCTGCTCTGCAGGGGGTGCCCAGCCTGCGTCTGGCTCGTCGGGGAGGAGTGTGCCATTTGATCAGTGATGTCTGCCCGGCAGGCATCGGAGGGGAGCGGTTCTCATGCCCGATGGTCTCCAGGCCCCATAGCCCGCCAGCCCTCCCAGCTCTGACACCCAGCTTCTGTCGGATAACCGGAAGCGCACGCAGCAATATTGCTCAGATTTGCTCTCTGTAAATATTTGGACGTCTTAAAGCCAAGAAAAACAGCCAAAGCCACGTTGCCTGTGAAAGGTCCCTCAGAGCTCCGGGCCGGGAGCCGGCTGGGCGGCTGCATAATGCGCGATTGAGTCTTGTCTGAGAGCACAGACGGGGCCTGTCACCCCCAGGTCCACGGCTTCTGCGCGCCCCGGCCCCTGAAACAGAACCACCTCCGGAAGGTGGGCTGCCGCCTCGCAGGCTGAGAAGGGCCCTTCTGTACGGTTTCGGGGTGGCCCTGAGCCTTTAAAGAATTGCTGTCAGCAGACCAGCCAGAAAGGACGCCGGAGGGATGTGTCCCAGCCGCGGGGCCTTGGATGGGGGCCTTGCCTTCGGTTTTCCTGTCTCCTAGAGAGCACGGCAGGTCAGGTCTTGGGGGGGCGGAGGGTTCCCCAGGGCGGGGCACCTAGAGGCCTTTTGGGCTCCGTTCCTGGGACACCCAGCACCCAGCGGGGGGCGTCTGTGAATTTAGCAACCGGCCACCAAGGGTCATGTTCAGGTTCCCTTTCCCCAGATACACCCATGTGTGCGTGCGCACACACATGTACACACTCACATACATGAACACACTTCAGTTCTTATGCACACTCAAGCTCATGCTCACAGAAGCATAGACATACCCATGAACATACATGCACACACATGTGCACACATACTCGCATACATGGACACCCACTTTAGCTCTTATGCACACTCAAGCTCACATGCTCACAGAAGTATGCACGCACCCATGAACATACATGCACACACATGTGCGTACACTTGCATACATGAACACACTTCAGTTCTTATGCGCACTCAAACTCACATGCTCACAGAAGCATGCACACACCCATGAACACACATGCACACACATGTGCACAATACTCGCATACATGGACACACACTTTAGCTCTTATGCCCACTCAGCTCACATGCTCACAGAAGTATGCACACACCCATGAACACACCTGCACACACATGTGCGCGCGCACACCCACATACATGAACACACACATCAGCTCTTATGCCCACTCAAGCACGCACGCACACATGAGCACACACAGGTGACCTCGTGCTCACACAATGGCGTCTCCAAGGTGAGGCAGCCACCCGCCTCCCTGGCGCCCGGTAAATCCTGTAACCGAATCATGAGCGGCTTCTTGCTGTGCTGGTGTGTGTTACACTCTGTGCTCCAGGGTCAGCCGCCTCCCTCTCCTGGCCTCAGTTTCCCCACGATCAGTGTGGAGCCCGATGCCCGCTAGCCGCCCGTCGTGTTGAAGATCATGGAATAACTGCACGGGGACTTGCGGTGCCGGGGTGGGTGGTAGCTGTGTGTCTGGGGCAGACTGGCCGGGACTCAGGGCGGGGCCCCCGGGGAGGAGTGGCCATGGTCGTCCGGAGCCGGTCACAGCTTCCTTTCTGACGGCTGCTGGTCTGGGACACCGCCAGGACCCCTCACGCTCTCTGCACCCGCACCGGCCGCCCGCGATCAGTGCACCCAAACGACCCATTCTGCGCAATAATTACAAAGTAGGTGTCGGCCTCAGCACTAGTTTGCTGTCCCCCCCAAGGTGAAGTGTGCGCGTGAACAGTCCTCTGCTTCTACAAGACCTTGTATTGCTGCTTTATTTTATTTTACCTTAAATATATATATACTAGAGGCCCGGCGCACAAAAATTTGTGCACTCGGGGGGGAAGGGGGGGTCCCTCAGCCCGGCCTGTGCCCTCTCACAGTCTGGGACCCCTCCGGAGATAACGTCCTGCTGGCTTAGGCCTGCTCCCGGGTGGCAGAGGGCAGGCCCAATCCCTAGGTACAGCCCCTGGTCGGGCTCAGAGCAGGGCCGATTGGGGAGTTGGGGCGCCGCCCCGTCATGCACAGAGCAGGGCGGATCGGGAGGTTGCGATGCCACCCTCAGTCACGCTCAGGGTAGGGCTGATTGGGGGGTTGGGGCAC
>NW_005363729.1:623967-624999 GCF_000412655.1 Myotis brandtii
TTCTATAATCGAAACAATGTATAACTCCAGCTCTGAGATCCCGGCCGGCTGAAAGCTGGTTTCTGGGGTTTTGTTTAGCTTCTATATTTGTTACAATGTTTCTTAGAGTTGCAGCTTAGAGGCCGGCAAGTGAGGCGGGGAACGTTGGAGTCTGCAGTCACTGGAGCAAGCAAGCCTCATGTTCGCTTCCAGCTGCCTGGCTGCCGGCCGCCATCTTGGCTGACAGTTAATTTGCATAAGGATATGCTCATTAGCCAATGGGAAGGGTAGCGGTCGTATGCTAATTACCATGTTTCTCTTTTATTAGTGTAGATATTTATTGATTTCAGAGAGGAAGGGAGAGGGAGAGAGAGATAGAAACATCAGTGATGAGTGAGAGTCACTGATTGGCTGCCTCCTGCACGCCCCCTCCTGGGGATGGAACCCGGGCATGTGTCCCTGACGGGAATTGAACCTGGGACCTTTCAGTCTTCGGGCTGAGGCTCTATCCACTGAGCCAAACTGGCGAGGGCTGCATTACCGCTTTCCAGTGACCTCTGTTTCCTTGTGACTGACAGGAGCCTCTTTTGTCTCCCCCCAGGTCATCTCTGCCGTGTCCAGACTGTCCCTGCACAATGTGGCCCAGAACAAAGGAATCAGGTAAGCCCTCCGCACAGGCCCCGCCCTCCACCTGCCCCCACAGTCTGGGCCCAGCCCTGCAGTTTCAGGCCTGTGTCTGGGTCATGAATCTTCAACGTGTTCCGTGTTCCGAGTCACCTGTTGGCCGCGGCTGGCAGGGCGGGAGGAGGGGGAGGCGTCAGCCCCCACCAGGAAAATCTCGCAGGCGTGCGGCTGATGCTGCAAAATCAGTTTCGATTTAGGCAATCAGATGAGCAAATTAGTCCTTTCACAGATCATTGCCTGCGTGCGTGCGCTCTGCACGCGCCGGGAGCGGTGGCTCCGTGGGAATGAAGGAGCTGGCGGTTGTCTGCAGCGACGGGGGAAGGTCTCCTGGCAGGAACGTCTCTGCTTGTGTCCGTTCTGCTCAGCATC